>NC_139345.1:219228986-219683986 GCF_055883805.1 Amblyomma maculatum
CTGTAGCAGATGCACTATTTCGGCTGCCAGCACCTACCTCGGAGGCAGAGATTGCTAAGGAGGAAGAAATCGTCTCGTTCATTGAACCAGCCTGTGTGATGAAGGAGAAGTTCAGGCAGACCACCCTCGACGACGGTTGCCTAGAAACCGTCAAGTCATTCGTGCTGAATTCCTGGCCGCCAAGGAAGTCCACACCAGAAGAGGCGAAACTATTCTACCCTATTCGGGAAGAACGGTCTGTTGTTGACAACTTGCCACTACGTGCAGAGTGCCTCGTTCCATCCTACCTCAGGCTTAGATCACCAGCACCGCGCACGAGACACATATCTGAGTATCACGCGCTCGAAGGCGGGACTACGTGAACGGTTCAGGTGGCCACGAATGGATCAGCAAGTTGAAATGGCAATAAAAAACTGCCACATCTGCCTGGAGGCAGATAAGTCCGCCAAAACATCACCAGCACCGTTGCAACCTGTTGAATGGCCTGAGAAACCGTGGCAGAACTTAAGCTTGGCCTAGACATTGTTTGACCTTTGGCGCATGCAGCTTACAACAGCAGATTTGCCGTAACGCTTGTTGATTGCCATTCTAAATGGCCAGAGGTACATTTTTGCCGCGAAGTGTCTACAAATACCGTAAAAGACTTTTTAATAACTGTTTTCTGCCCCTGAATGCTATCCAGAAGAGAGTCTGTGATAATAAACCTCAGTCCACATCGCATGAATTCATCACCTTCCTGCAAAGCAGAGGCATCCGTCTTTCGCATTCGTCGGTGTATTGTCTCCAAGCGAATGGGCAAACAGAGCGATTCAATCGCACACTGAAAAACTTCCTTCAAATTTCACTTCTCGAACTACGACCACTTCGGGAAGCAGTCACAGAGTACCTTGCCATTTATCGATGTACTCCGCACGCTACCACAGGGGCCGCCCCAGCAGTTCTGCTACATGACAGAATGCCCGGAACCAGGCTGGATGTTGTGGGCTTTTCAGCACCAGTTTTCGCGGAAGACCCAGGCAAGGAGTTGGCGCGACTACATCAAAGGGTCCGGCCTCAACAGCAGAACAGCAAACACTACACGGACAAAAGGAGAGCTGGCAGTTAAGAAGATAACTGTAGGCGATTTTGTCCGTGTTAGGAAATCACCGGTTCGAGTCAAGGGAGACTGCGCCTTTTCTCCACCAACAAAAGTGATCGAGAGGAGGCGACCAGCTTCCTTCAGACTTTGAGACGGCCGTACGTGGAATGCCTCCAAGCTTTCCAGGGTCCCGCAGCCCCGGTCTCCTGGCGTGCTGCCTCCTGTCACGCCGCAGCCCCGGTCTCCTGGCGTGCTGCCTCCTGCGACACCGCAACCCCGGTCTGCTGGCATACTGCAGCCTGCTGAGCTGCAACCGCCTTCCCCAAGACGCAGGTTCGGTCTCCTGTCGTACTGCAGCAGCAGCCTACGAGCCTGTCGCCAGCGCCGACAGTGTGGCGTTCAAAGCGAGAGCGCCGGCCACCGGCCTGGCCACAAGACTATCATACTCTTAGTTGGGACTGACATGTACAGTCTTTGTCAAAAATATACGGCCCAAGGGTTTTGATTCTAAGCCTCATAACGAAGCTATTTACGCATCTGCCGGGCTCTAAATCTCGAAGACGAAAAATCTAGTCCTCACTCTTTTCCATGAATACCTCTATATACCAGTATTTTACTTCCAGTAGCCTAGTTAAACCTCTTAGAAACAAACCCCTTGGGCTGTATATATTTGACAAAGACTGTACATATGTGTAAATATGTAAATACGTGTAAATAAGTTAGTGTGAATGTCTTGGAGGTTTTCCTACTAATACCTACTAACAACTAATCACTAAAAATGAGGGGGTGGTATGTAATATTCAGTTTCGTTTTCGGTTTGAATTCTTTATTCCCCAAGGAAGTTTCCGTTTTCGTTATATATATGTGAGTGTATGTGTGAATAAACGGGTTGCGTTCGTTCGGGACGGCTGTACTCTGCTTCCACCTTAGAAAACACCACAATAGTGTTATCGTCATACACCGTCAGGCAGAATTTGCACCAAAAAACAACGTAAGGCGCCCACATCACGCGCGCAGTCCAGGGTTCCAGCATGCATTTCATGCGCCGACCTGACGTGTAAGTAAAACCCCTCTATCTTGGAAAGTAGCGACACTCTCCTCCCTTCGGCTACTTTCCTCCTCAATTCTTTTCTGATTTCCCTCTCCCACTGGCGGTAGCGCTGCACACGGTACGCTGAACCTGCCTGCGCTCGGGGGCGCCGCGGAAGGGTCAATGGTAGTGAATCCAGCGGCTTGTGCTGGCTTTTAAAGTGTTCTTTAAAAAGCTGCTTTGCACAGAGGTATATTATAATAGATTTGAAAATGTTATGATTGGTTTTAACGGCACTTATTGCTCGCAACAACAAAGAAGGAAGGAGAAGACATGCTCAAAACAGCAAGAACTATTTGCACTCTGCATCATGCTCGGATATTCTGAAGCACCAAGAATGGGAAATAAACTGAGCAGGCAGTTATGGTGTCATCTGCCTTGGGTGACAGATGACATTGAATGAGGGCCGATGGCCCCTTCAGAAATCTTCTGCATCTTTGTGCGTGAGCGGCAAAGCGGCTAATTCTGACATCGATCGCTTCCTGGCTAACCTATTAGCAAAAGTGTCGATTGTTGTATGCTTTCATTTTCAAATTGCAGTCTGTAAGAAAACGATGAAGCAATATTCCTACGGCTGCTGATCAGAGGCAGTGTACGTGCAAAAAGTGGCTTTCGTTTCTTCGCAAAATCAATTGATCAGCAAAGTGACTCAGGCAAAATAGCGTCTCATTTTATAGGCAAAATACTGTTTCTTTAAATGCCGTAAGATGTAGCGACTACAAAATACACAGTTCCAAATAAAGAGGAAATGTAGCGATAAACAGTGTTTCCCATTGGAACACAATCCCAAATAGCATCTTTGCTTTTACTGACACGACACAGCACAGGTCGCTTTGGAAAGGGTCGTAAGACATGGCACATGCACATTAGCTTCAAAACACACATTTCCAAATGAATATAAATGCACAGAAAAGCACTGTTAAACAATTGGAAGATGCCGAGAACCCTTAACGAACTGATAAGATATGAAAACGAAGCGCAAGCAAATATGTTCGTACAATCATTTCTTACACACGTTTCAATCAAATTTTAATTTCGATAATAATAAGCTTCATATATGCGCGAGAATATCTACAAAAGATGGAAGTAGTTACCCAGAACTTTAAGGTATTTACAGATTCACTCAGACGTGCGACAGGCAAAATAATAATTGTTTATCCGCAACTTTACACTCCTTCTAGCTTCCTCCTACTCCCCGCTCCCTTTTCATTGTGCCTGATGGCAAACTTCTAGAATAATAAAAAAAATATCTGACAGGCGTAAGACGCATCTGCATGTCGACATTGTGGCTGCGTAAAAGAATAGGCAAATGCACAAACACTGAAACATATACGCGTTGCTCAAAATGTTTCAAATGGATGATTTTTTGCAACTAGAACATGTCTATGGTGATTAACAACAATACTCAATGCCATGTACGAATATTTTCGGTGGAAAGGCCACTTTCTTAACAAAAGACACACAAGAAGGAAAAAAGATGTGCCCGCTGAATAAAGTTAATTTAGATCTGCAATCGAGGCACGAGCGACAAAACTTTGTAGCTTTGTTAACGCCGTTTCCAGGTTCACCTTAGTTCACTGTTCTCAACCTTCCGCCTAATTCACCGTGGACATCAAATTTTATGAAAACCTTATACGGTTAAATGCCTCATATAAGAAGCAAAAACAAGTGCGAGAAGAGAAAAATATCTCGGTCTCTTAAATTTGGCAAACGCACCGCGAGTCATGCAAAAATATCGCGAGACACTCGCGCAAAACAGTTCTTTTCGCCGGGACGAAGTCCTTCCTGCATATGTTTTGCACTCATTTTTTTGTGCACAGCGCGTTTCCCTCGTGGAATGGAAAACAAAGTCAATCCTTTTTCTGCTCTACTTGAACACTGAAACGCACAGCAGCACGGCATCGCGCGCACAGAAATACGCCCGCAGGCCACGGGAAACGGCACCACGAGGCAGTTTAATGGCGGCAGCGAGAAAGTAAAAAACAAGCAAAGCAAGATATTAGCGCGCGCTGATGAAGTATGGTGACGCATTTGCCACGTGAGGGGGCATTCCGGCGCTCAGCAGCTAACAACAAAGCAGAAAAACCGGCCCCACTCTCTCTTTCGAGAGGGGAACGTAGGAGAGTGAAGAGGAAAGCGCCGGGTGAGGGCAACGACGGCAAAGATCTTACATTTTCGCTACCTTCCAAGATAGATGGGTTTTACGTGCAAGCACAGCCGGTCTCAATGGATGGATGGATGCAATATAGGAGCGTCCCCTTTGAAACGGCTGGTAGCAGTAGCTATCATGCTCATTTTTCTCCATATATCTTAATTATTGATTTAGAATGGTTAACTAAACCATCATTCTATTTATTAAATTTTTGTTCCTACATTACTAACATTATGTAACTTCTCGGCTTTTAAGCCACAAATCTTCCAGTCGTTTTTGCTAGTTTCCACCGCCGGTTTATTCACCCGGCCACTGGTATCTCTAAACCCCAGAGCTTCAGGAACAGTGATTGCGCTTGCACCAACTTCCGGATGGATACCATTACATTCGAGTATAATATGGGCAATTGTTTCACTGGAGTTTGTTTCATTTGTAGTTTTGCCGTGGGCACCTAGTGCTAATCGTCCAACGGATCTCTGATTTGTTTCTAATGTCGACTGTACCTCTGATTTTAGGCACAAAACCGCATTTCCGAAAGTAAGTCCGGGCACCATAATTCCTTTCCAAATACCCCTCAAAACCTCATACCTATTGTATCCCCACAATGCCTTATGCTTCATTATCCCGGCATTCCTTCGCCCTTTGGCCTTAAGTGATTGCTCATGCTTTCTAATGTATGCCAATCCTTCGTTTACCCATACCCCCAGATATTGATATTCTGCTACTCTAGGTATTTCATGGCCTTGTATTTTAAGACCCTGATCAGTTGAGCCGTTGAAAATCATCAGACCCGACTTAACTGCGCTGAAACTGAAGCCTAGAGCGTCCCCTTCGTCTCCGCAATACTTAACTAGAGTTTGCAATTCTTCCAGACTCTCAGCTAGCAGCACAATATCGTCTGCATACATCAAACCCGGGAGGCGCTGCTCTATCGCCTTTCCACCTAATCTGTATGACAGGTTAAAACCTAGGTTACTGTCGTATCCTCCGTTCCAGGTTTATCATATAAAGCATGAACAGCACCGATGATAGAGGACAGCCTTGTCTTAATCCTTTGCATACTCTGACATCCTCCGTACTTCTTATCCCTTCCCACGTAATTTCTACTTTGTTATCCCGGTATATTTCCTGTAGGAACTCTATTATCTCATAACCGATACCTTCTTCTTTTAATATGTTCCACAGGAGTTCCCTGCTTACGTTATCGTACGCCTCGTTTATGTCCAGGAAGGCCAAATACAAAGGTCTATTTTCCACTCTAGATATTTCGATGCATTGGGTAAGCACGAACAGGCTATCATCTAAGCGCCTACCATTTCTAAAGCCGTTCTGAAGTTCTCCGAGTATCTTCTTACTTTTTACCCATGCTTGCACCTTTAATTTCACCGCCTGCATGGCTAACCTGTACATAACAGATGTTATGGAAATCGGCCTGTAGGATTTTGTGTGCATCCTGTCTCCTTTCCCTTTATAAATCAAATTCATTTTACTCTGCCGCCACCTGTCCGGAATTTGCTTATTCGTTATGACTGTTTCTAGAGCCTTTAACAACGTTTCCTTACTTTTTGGACCGAGTTCATTAATCAGCTTGATCGGAATTCCATCTATTCCTGTAGATGTGTTTTTAGGAATATTTTTTTCTGCCTTTTTCCAGTTTAGATTGGTCAGTTCTAAGCTGCTTTGTATTCTGCTACCTTGTGTTGCTTCCTGATTTGCGGAGATTGACCTATAGTCGCTCTTAAATGACCCGGCTATAACTGATGTAATGTAGTTCACTGCGTTGTCTCCCTTTAAACAATTTCCCCCGTTATCTTGAATCCGATCCTGCTTTCTTTGATTCTTCTTCCCTAGCCAGCTTATATGGTTCCAGAATTTTCTTGCTCCGCCTCTAGAGGCATCGTGTATGTCAGCCATCCAGCGATTGGTGGACTGCTTTATTTTACTTTGGACGAGGGCCTGTACCTCAAGTTTCTTTTCTCGATATGATTCCCATTTTTGGTCGATTTCCTCCTGAGATACCTGTGCTTTCTTTGCCACTCGGTGTTCCCTTGAAGCAGCCCGTCGTTGTTCAATAGCTTCCCTGATTTTCTTATTCCACCAGCTCCGTGGCTTCCTCTTTCCTATTCCAGCGGTTTGCTACTTTAACCTCCAGAATTTTCCTCCTTATGAGTAGTTCTACCTGTTCATAATCCCAGTCTTCCATGGGGCTTTTCTCTATTGCTTCCTCTATGTCTGCTGCTATCTGCGCTATTTGATCGTCGTTTAATTTTGCGTTTACGCTTTTTCTAAGTTCCATTTCTCTTTTCATCAAGAGCCCCATCTGCAGACTAATACGTTTATGATCACTTCACAGACTACACTCCCCTTCTTCGTCTATTTCCATTTTTGTGACCTGGCTATAAATTTCCTGCGACATTAGACAATAGTCAATGGTCGTCTGCCTGCTGCGGAATTCCCACGTGATTCACAAGATCGTGTCGCTCACAGAAATCTAGCATTAGCTTCCCGTTACAATCCGTGTATCCATCCAGATCGTCAATGTGGCCGTTCATGTCCCCCAGTAGAATAATATTGGCCCCCTTTCCTAACTGGCTTATATCGTTACTGAGACATTCAACAAGATCTTTGTTTTCTTGCCTGCATTGATGTCCTGTTACTAAATAAACTACCCCTAGCCATGTTCATATGCCGACAATTGTTCCTGAAACCCAGATATGTTCTTTACAAGATGATTTAATTTTTTGCCAATTTGTTTCCTGGTGTATCAACGTACCTACCCCTCCACCCTTTTTTTCCGTTCTCGTTCTGTTGCACCCTTCCCAGACGTAGCCTTCTATAAACGGCGGATCTTCTAGATCCCTGAGATGAGTCTCGCAAGGAGCGTACACACCTATTTTGTCATCCTTCAACTGCTGTTCTATCTCCAGCCATTTCGCTCTTTTTCTACCTCCCTGCATGTTTATGTAGCTGATCCTAGTGCTAAATTTCTTTTTTGTACTTTTGTTTCTCGACCTACTCTTTACCATTTTGGGGGGCTCAGCCTCCATTATTACACTTTCTTCTGCTTCACTTCTAACTACCTCTGTGCACGGAGTCCTCGCGGACCCCCTAAAAGAGCTACAGCCCTGCCTGCCAGGCGCCAGCCGATCTCTGCTCCCACCCTTCTGTTAAAATGAATGCCATCAAGCTGGAAAGGCCTACCAAAACCTGCTTTGTGTACCTCACTGTTTACCTCAACCACTTTGAAACGCTTCTCCAGGCTTAACTTTCTTATGTACTGATTAACTGTCACCACGTCCTTTTCCAGCTTTCGATTCAATCCTAGCACCTCTGGTACTGTGCATACAACTATCTGCGCTTGCTGTGCTATCTCCCTGATCTCGTCAACTCCCTTAGCTAAACTTTCCACCACTCCTGCAGCGTCACCATTTAGGACATCGTTTAGCCCCACGGCTACTATTACCATAGTGCGCTCTGCGGAATTCTTCAACAGCCTATTTTTACTCTCTTTCAGCACTGCCCTCATTGTTCTGCCTGGGAAGGCTCCAACCAACACTCTCTTATCACCCTTTAGATGTTCCAAGATATGTCGCTTGCACCTGTTCATGTTAGAATCTTAGGCGATAAGCACTTGAGCCTTCTCTCTCCCTCTCTCAACTTTTGGCTCCTGCTTTCGGTTATCTGTGTCTTTATCTCTGGGATTTTCATTCTTCCTTACTTCTTCCTTTTTTTCCGGAGTCTTAGCTGCTTCTAAATAACTCTGATGGTTCGGATCCGCCTGACCTACTTTGCTTATGCATTCCATGCCAGTGCTGGCCCCAGCCACGTGGCCCGCATTGGAATGTTCGTCCTCGTTGGTTCCAGGGATAAAGTCGGCCCCTTTTTTTTTTCAGGAAGCTGTCCAAGCAGTTTCTAATTTTCCGCCCTTAGCAAACGTACTTCATTTTCTAAATCCTCCACACGAGACACTAAACTGCCCCTTTCATGATCAAATCTATCTAAGCGCGCACTCAGTACGCAACACCGACACAAAAAGTCGCTGCCTTCCGCTTCACCTACAGAGTCAAAACGCGTTTCTTTGAGATTAACCTGCGCCTCACATTGAGTACAATTTACCTTCTTTTGATTGCACATCTTAAGCGCTTATCTCCTGAACTATATCTATTACGAATTCTCAGAATATACAAATTGTCAAAAGAAGACACAAGAAACGACTAGCAAACACGCGTTAAAAACGAATTCTGCGAATGCCAATAGCCTAGAAAAAAGTATTTATCTAAAGACGATAGTTAAAGAATGAATGCCAAGAAAACCTAGCTGCCGGCACGAAAAACCAGGCCGCTAGGACAAAGAGCTAAAATCTGTTCTTTAGGCTGCACCTAACCTAACTAGGTGAAAACGAAATAAAGTTAATAAAAGAAAGAACTCATCTATTTGACGCTTCGTAAGCTTCCGCTGTCGCCAGTCCGTCCGTTTCCGGTAGCCACGTGCAATCGGAGGAGCGATGGAACACGCGTCCGCACCACACGGCTGTCAACTGTCAACTCCCGGTAGGATGGATGGAATATAGGAGCGTCCCCTTTGAAACGGGGTGGTAGCAGTAGCTATCATGCTCATTTTTCTCCATATATCTTAATTATTGATTTAGAAGTGTTAACTAAACCATCATTCAATTTATTAAATTTTGCTCCTACATTACTAACATTATGTCACTTCTCTGCTTTTAAGCCACCAATCTTCCAGCCGTTTTTTGCTAGTTTCCACCGCCGGTTTATTCACCCGGCCACTGTTATCTCTAAACCCCAGAGCTTCAGGAACAGTGATTGCGCCTGCATCAACTTCCGGATGGATACCATTGCATTCGAGTATATTATGGTCAATTGTTTCACTGGAGTTTCCACATACAGCACATGCGTCACCTCCATTTTTAAACTTTTTTTTGTAGATGCGTGTTCTAAGGCACCCTGATCTAGCTTCAAAAAGTAGGGCACTGCCTCTTGAGTTATCAAAGAAATCTTCCTTCCTGATCTACATTTTCCACTTTCGGTATAATTCCACACTCTGTTTTTTTTTTCCATCGAATTTATCCAATTTTTACCTTCTGTGTTTTTCACCTGTTGCTTAATGCTCTTTATTTCTCCGTCCTTGTTACTAACATACTTACTAGTTAGTTTCCTAGTTCTTTTCCTCCATTGTGAGTCAACGCTTTTTAGGTACAGGTATTTAAATACCTTAGCTGCCCATCTACTACTGTCCAATTTCCTCAAGCGTTCCTCATATAATATTTTACTCTGAGCTTCCCGTACTTCGAAAGATGCCCAGCCCATATCTCCCTGTACGGCCTCATTTGTAGTTTTGCCGTGAGCACCTAGTGCTAATCGTCCAACGGATCTCTGATTTGTTTCTAATGTCGACTGTACCTCTGGTTTTAGGCACAAAACCGCATTTCCGAAAGTAAGTCCGGGCACCATAATTCCTTTCCAAATACCCCTCAATACCTCATACCTATTGTATCCCCACAATGCCTTATGCTTCATTATCCCGGCATTCCTTCGCCCTTTGGCCTTAAGTGATTGCTCATGCTTTCTAATGTATGCCAATCCTTCGTTTATCCATACCCCCAAATATTTATATTCTGCTACTCTAGGTATTTCAATATTTTAAGGCCTTGAATTTTAAGACCCTGATCAGTTGAGCCGTTGAAAATCATCAGACCCGACTTAACTGCGCTGAAACTGAAGCCTATAGCGTCCCCTTCGTCTCCGCAATACTTAACTAGAGTTCGCAATTCTTCCAGACTCTCAGCTAGCAGCACAATATCGTCTGCATACATCAAACCGGGAAGGCGCTGCTCTATCGCCTTTCCACCTAATCTGTATGACAGGTTAAAACCTAGGTTACTGTCTTGTATCCTCCGTTCCAGGTTTATCATATAAAGCATGAACAGCACCGGTGATAGAGGACAGCCTTGTCTTAATCCTTTGCATACTCTGACATCCTCCGTACTTCTTATCCCTTCCCACGTAATTTCTACTTTGTTATCCCGGTATATTACCTGTAGGAACTCTATTACCTCATAACCGATACCTTCTTCTTTTAATATGTTCCACAGGAGTTCCCTGCTTACGTTGTCGTACGCCCCGTTTATGTCCAGGAAGGCCAAATACAAAGGTCTATTTTCCACTCTAGATATTTCGATGCATTGGGTAAGCACGAACAGGCAATCATCTAAGCGCCTACCATTTCTAAAGCCGTTCTGAAGTTCTCCGAGTATCTTGTTACTTTCAACCCATGCTTGCACCTTTAATTTCACCGCCTGCATGGCTAACCTGTACATTACAGATGTTATGGTAATCGGCCTGTAGGATTTTATGTGCATCCTTTCTCCTTTCCCCTTATAAATCAAATTCATTTTACTCTGCCGCCAGCTGTCCGGAATTTGCTTATTCGCTATGACTGTTTCCAAAGCTTTTATCAACGTTGCCTTACTTTTTGGACCGAGTTCATTAATCAGCTTGATCGGAATTCCCTCTATTCCTGTAGATGTGTTTTCAGGAATATTTTTTTCTGCCTTTTTCCAGTTTAGATTGGTCAGTTCTAAGGTGCTTTGTATTCTGCTACCATGTGTTGCTTCCTGATTTGCGGAGATTACCCTATCGTCGTTCTTAAATGACTCGGCTATAACTGATGTAATGTAGTTCACTGCGTTGTCTCCCTTTAAACAATTTCCCTCGTTATCTTGAATCCGATCTTGCTTTCTTTGATTCTTCTTCCCTAGCCAGCTTATATGGTTCCAGAATTTTCTTGCTCCGCCTCTAGAGGCATCGTGTATATCAGCCATCCAGCGATCGGTGGACTGTCTTATTTTACTTTGGACGAGGGCCTGCACTTGAAGTTTCTTTTGTCGATATGATTGCCATTTTTGGTCGATTTCCTCCTGAGAAGCCTGTGCTTTCTTTGCCATTCGGTGTTCCCTTGAAGCAGCCCGTCGTTGTTCAATAGCTTCCCTGATTTCCTTATTCCACCAGCTCCTTGGCTTCCTCTTTCCATTCCAGCGGTTTGCTGCTTTAACCTCCTTAATTTTACTCCTTATGAGTAGTTCTACCTGTTCATAATCCCAGTTTTCCATGGGGCTTTTCTCTATTGCTTCCTCTATGTCTGCTGCTATCTGCGCTATTTGATCGTCGTTTAATTTTACGTTTACGTTTTGTCTAAGTTCCATTTCTCTTTTCATCAAGGGCCCCATCTGCAGACTAATACGTTTATGATCACTTCCCAGACTACACTCCCCTTTTTCGTCTATTTCCATTTTTGTGACCTTGCTATAAATTTCCTGCGACATTAGACAAAAGTCAATGGTCGTCTGCCTGTTGCGGAATTCCCACGTGATTTGGCCTTCACATTTTGTTTCTCTGTTTACTATAACTAGATCGTGTCGATCGCAGAAATCTAGCATTAGCTTGCCGTTACAATCCGTGTATCCATCCAGATCGTCGATGTGGCCGTTCATGTCCCCCAGCAGAATAATATTGGCCCCGTTTCCAAACTGGCTTATATCGTCACTGAGACATTCAACAAGATCCCTGTTTCCTTGCCTGCATTGATGTCCTGTTCCTAAATGAACTACCCCTAGCCATGTCCTTATGCCGGCAATGGTTCCTGAAACCCAGATATGTGCTTTACAAGATGATTTAATTCTTTGCCAATTTGTTCCCTGGTGTATCAACATATCTACCCCTCCACCCTATTTTCCGTTCTCGTTCTGTTGCACCCTTCCCAGACGTAGCCTTCTATAAACGGCGGATCTTCTAGATCCCTGCGATGAGTGTCGGAAAGAGCGTACACACCTATTTTGTCATCCTTCAACTACTGTTCTATCTCTAGCCATTTCGCTCTTTTTCTACCTCCTTGCATGTTTATGTAGCTGATCCTAGTGTTAAATTTCTTTATTGTACTTTTCTTTCTCGACCTACTCTTTGCCATTTTTGGGGGCTCAGCCTCCATTATTACACTTTCTTCTGCTTGACTTCTAACTACCTCTGTGCACGGAGTCCTCGCGGACCCCCTAAAAGAGCTACAGCCCTGCCTGCCAGGCGCCAACCGATCTCTGCTCCCACTCTTCTGTTTAAATGAATGCCATCTCGCTGAAAAGCCTTACGATAACCTGGTTTATGTACTTCCCTGTTTACCTCAACCGCTTCGAAACGCTTCTCCAGCCTTAACTTTTTTATGTCCTGATTGACTGTCACCACGTCCTTTTCCAGCTTTCCGTTTAATCCTAGCATCTCCAGTAGTGTGCATACAACTATCTGCGCTTGCTGTGCTATCTCTCTGAAATCGTCAACTCTCTTAGCTAAACTTTCCACCACTCCTGCAGCGTCACCATTTAGGACATCGTTTAGCCCCGCGGCTACTATTACCATACTGCGCTCTGCGGAATTCTTCAACAGCCTATTTTTACTCTCTTTCAGCACTGCCCTCATTGTGCTCTCTGGGAAGGCTCCAACAAACTCTCTTATCACCCTTTACACGTTCCAAGATATCTTGCTTGCACCTGCTCATGTTAGAATCTCCGGCGATAAGCACCTGGGCCTTCTCTCTCCCTCTCCAAACTGTTGGCTCCTGCTTTCGGTTATCTGTGTCCTTCTCTCTGGGATTTTCATTCTTCCTTACTTCTTTCTTTTTTTCCGGCTTCTTAGTAGCTGCATCTAAATAGCTGTGTGGGTTCCAATCCGCCTGACCTACTTTGCTTATGCCTTCCATGCCAGTGCTGGTCCCAGCCACGTGGCCCGCACTGGAATGTTCGTCCTCGTTGGTTCTAAGGATGAAGTCGGCCTTTTTCTTTTCCATTTGAGGAAGCTGTCCATGCAGTTTCTGATTTTCTGTCCTTAGCAAACGTATTTCATTTTCTAAATCATCCACACGAGACACTAAACTGCCCCTTTCTTGATCAAATCTATCTAAGCGCGCACTCAGCACGCAACACCGACACAAAAAGTCGCTGCCTTCCGCTTCACCTACAGAGTCAAAACGCGTTTCCTTGAGATTAACCTGCGCCTCACACTGAGTATACTTTACCTTCTTTTGATTGCACATCTTAAGCATGTATCGATTGAATTATATATATTACGAATTCTCAGAATATACAAACTGCCAAAAGAAGACAAAAGAAACGACTAGCAAACACGCGTTAAAATCAATTCTGCGAAAGCCAATAGCCTAGAAAAAAAATTATTTATCTAAACACAATAGTTAAAAAATGAACGCCGAAAAAACCTAGCTGTCGGCACGAAAAACCAGGCCACTAGGACCAAGAGCTAAAATCTATTCTTTAGGCTGCACCTACAAGAATTATTTATCTAAACACAATAGTTAAAAAATGAATGCCGAGAAAACCTAGCTGCCGGCACGAAAAACCAGGCCGCTAGGACAAAAAGCTAAAATCTATTCTTTAAGCTGCACCTAACCTAACTAGCTGAAAGCAAAATAAAGTAATAAAAGAAGAACTCATCTGTTTGACGCTTCGGAAGCTCCCGCTGTCGTCAGTCCGTTTCCGGTAGCCACGTGCAATCGGAGGAGCGATGGAACACGCGTCCGCACCACACGGCTGTCAACTGTCAACTCCCGTAAGCGGAAGGGCGCGCCATCTAGCGGAGGCATCACCAAACGGCTTCAACACTCCCCATAGGCGCCGCTTGGCGGTAATCTGACTTCAGCATTCTAGCCACTTTAGCACCGTGCTAGCCGGATGAACCTAGGCCTACCTCCTGAGCACGGGCCGTTGGAATTCACCACCGTAGCCGCCCCTCGACCTGTCATGCAAGCCCCAGCTTATTACACTTTACTGAACCCACGACTGCCTAAGCCTTTCCACGGCAGTCAGATTGAAGACGTCGAAGACTGGCTCGTCCAGTTTGAACGTGTCGCCTCATTTAATCAATGGGACGACGCCGCGAAGCTCAGAAAAGTCTGCTTCAGCATGGAAGATGGCGCTCGCACTTGGTACGAGAATCGCGAAGGCGCCCTAACATCGTGGCGCGAGTTCCGCCTATGCATCCTGGAGACCTACACCAGCCCGGATCGCAGAACGAGCGGAAAGGGCTTTGCACTCTCGCATGTAGATGCCGAACGGGGCTATAACCATGTACGTGGAGGACCTGATCAGGCTGTTCCGACAATCTGACCCGGCCATGCCCGAAGAGGAAAAGGTGCGCCATCTCATGCGCGGCGTTAAAGAACAACTGTTCTTTGGTCTCGTGCGCAATCCGCTGATGATAATGATAAGCTCTTTATTTACTCCCAAAATAGAGAAACCAGCCGAAAGACTGGTTGCACTGCTTAGAGGAGCTCCGCAGGGATATATTGGGACTCTGCGGCCTCCAATGCGCGCAAAATGAGCTGGCGGTGTTGGACGATCTCGGTGGTACGCAGGAGGGACTCCCACGCATCCACTGCCGCTGAATTGTCTGCGTTGTGTTGTGCATACATCCACAACATGTGAATCAATGTGGCTGGTTGTGATCAGTGTTTGCACGTAGGTGCAATAAAATTTGGGGGAAGTTTGCTATATAGCTATGGGCTTGGAAAGGTTCCTGTTCGTATTTTGCGTCAATGGACGGCCTCGCGCCGGGATATTTCCCGGTGTGCTGGGGTGTATAGACATCGTTCGAGCCGATAATGCTGGGGGATGTCCGTGTACGTAACAAAGCGTGAAATAGTGCCTTGGGGATTGTCAGAGGAAGCGGCAGGTTGAGGAGGGTGCTCCGCCCAGTAGTTGATGTCTCGGGCTATAGCATGCGCCTGTGCGCTCCCGCTGCGTGCCTCATGGGCCGGGGCCCATATGAGAAGACGAGGTGTAGACGATGCGTAGATGATAGTGTGTGTTTGTCGGGATATACGACCTGCATTGAAGTCACCAACAGCTTGTTGAGAATCGCTAACGACTACTTTGGTGGAGGAGTCGGTCAGACCTAACGCTATTGCAACCTCTTCCGCAGTGGCAACAGTTGCGGCGTTGAGGACGCTGAAGGCATTGTGCCAGTTTCGGTGCAGTGTCAATGCAACCGCGATAGTAGCGAGGTGAAGGGGGTGGTGGGAGGCATCTATGTATGTAACATCGGGTCGGGGCGACAGGAAAAATGTTTCTAGAGTTGCCGGGATCGGTTGGCTCTGGGCTCTGTATGATACTCTGGATGCATTCGTTTGGGAAGCGGAGGTATACGAAGACTGAGTATCTGCTCAGGCGTGAGGTACATATACGTAGAAGTCGCCCTCAGAGGGGTGGTTCATTCCTGGCGCAGCACTGCGCGGCCCGCATGGGTCAGCGAGAGGCGCTCATATTGGGAAGTTAGATTCGCTTCAATCAACTCGTCGACTGTGTTGGAGATCCCGAGGGTCATCAGTTTGGTGATGGAAGTTGACATGGGTAGACGCAATGCTGTCTTGTGTGCCTTGCGTAGTGATGTATCCTGTCGCCCCCGATCTGTTCGCGTGAGGCGAAGGTAAGGGGAAACGTAGGCAATGCGCGTACAAACGAAGGCTTGTACGAGGCGCAAAAGGTTGGATTCGCGCAAGCCCTTATGCTTGTTGGCGACTCTCTTGAGCAGGCGGCGGATCTGGATTACAGATTGATCTATTCGCTGAAAAGTAGTGGCGTTTCCCCACTTATCTTGTAGATGGAGGCTCAGGATACGGATTCGGTCGGTACGGGATATGGTGGTGCCTTGTACTTGCAGATTGAGGTTATTTGGGGCGTCTACCCGGGGTCGGGACAATAATGTAATCAGACTTGGTGGCCGAGCAGGATAGGCCGACTGTGGCGAGGTAGGTACCAACGCGGTCGATGGCTGTCTGCAGAGTCTCCTCCATCTGGCCGTCGCTGCCGTGTGTAATCCATTGAATGAGGTCGTCGGCGTAGAGGCTGTGGTGCAAGTGGGGAATGTCTGTCAAAAGATTGGGTAGGCCAAGCAGCGCAATATTGTCACGTGGTGGTGACAAGGTCGATGACACAAATGAAGAGCCGGTGATTGCACAGAAGAAACTTTTTATTGGGCTGACTTGCGCCCACAAAAGAACTAAGCAACACGGCGGCGGCGATAGCAACAAACGTGCTCGTCGATCGTCGAACAAAAAATGCCCGTCGCACTCGTCAACGCTCAATTTAAAGGATGCTCATAACAATCTAGATAACGTCGCAAACTGCCACTAGCACAACCTGCAACATTGTAGAAACATACGCGAGTGATCAGAATCTTCTAGACAGATCTCGGCGCATCGTTCGCGCCAAAGAAAATGATAACGCGTCGTATCGCAACAACGAGCATGAACAAACACGGGATACAGAATAGATGCGCGCGCCAGAATCACAATGATAAGGCCGCGTGCCAGCGGCTGCCCAACAGGAACAAGTAAATATTTAAACAGTTCGCTGCATTACTCCCCCTTAAAAAAGCATCGCCTCGATGTTTCAAAATAATTAACAAAATTAACATAAACATTGCAAAGGAAACATGAATAGCATTTAGCGTGCATGATATGGCTTAAGGCGTACAAAATGCAAAATTTCTGGACGCACTCGGCGCCGCTGCGATGCTGCCGCGCCGTCGGGAACGACCTTGTAGTTCAATTGTCCTAGTCGGCGAAGCACCTTGTACGGGCCGAAGTATCGGCGTAAATGCTTTTCGCTCAGTCCGCGGCGGCGAATCGGCGTCCAAACCCAGACTTGATCTCCCGGCCTGTACTCAGAATCGCGTCGTCGTAGGTTGTAACGTCGGGCGTCGGTTCGTTGCTGATCTTTAATGCACATCTGGGCGAGTCTTCGGGCTTCCTCTGCACGTTGAAGTAGGCGGCGACGTCCAGGTTCTCCTCGTCGGTTACGTGCGACAGCATTGCGTTGAGCGTCGTCGTGGGCTCCCTGTCGTACACAGGCTGAACGAGGTCGCTCTCGTCGTATCCTGGATTGCCGTGTTATACGCGAAGATCCCGTACGGCAAGATGGCGTCCCAGGTCTTGTGTTCAGCGTCGACGATCATGTCCGCGATCGCTTTGTTCAGACGCTCCGTAAGGCCATTGGTCGTCGATGGCTTGTATGACTGTATTCCTGATTGGCTTGCGTCAGCTCTGTCGTTAATGCCGTTCCCCTGTCCGTGATGAGCACTGCGGGGGCGCCGTGTCGCAAAATAATTTGTTCAACAAAAACTTAGCGACTTGTGCCGCAGTACCATTTGTCAGTGCTTTTGCTTCGGCGTAGCGGATAAGGTAGTCGGTGGCTACGATGATCCACTTGTTACCCGCAGATGAAGATGAAAAGGGGCCGAGGAGATCCATCCCAATTTGTTGAAAGGGCAGGGTTGGGGGCGGTATCGGGTTCAGTAGCCCAGCTGGTCTGATCGGCGGTGTCTTGCGTCGCTGGCACTCACGGCACGTTTTCACGTAATGGGCAACGTCGGCTGGCAGTCGTGGCCAGCAGTACTTCTCCTGGATTCGATGCAACGTGCGCGCAAATTCGAGATGCCCTGCTGTTGGCTCGTCTTGTAACTCATGAAGAATTTCCTGCCTGAGGCTTTTAGGCATGACAAGAAGCTGCGAGGTTTTGTTGGGAGCGAAGTTCTTTACGAGGACGTCATTGCTTAAGGCGAACGACGATAACTGATGCCTAAACAGAGCAGGAGGGGAAGCGGTCTTGCCTTGCAAGTAATCTGCTAGGCCTTTCAGCTGAGGATCTGATCGCTGTTATTGTGCAAATCTGCGGGCGCTTACTGGCCCCAGAAAGACGTCGTCGTCATCGTCCTTCGGGGGAGCGTCGATTGGAGCGCGGGATAAGCAGTGTGCGTCGGAATGCTTGCGGCCCGACTTAGAGACTACAGTCACGTCAAATTCTTGTAGTCGTAGGCTCCATCGGGCAAGGCGGCCGGAGGGGTCTTTCAGATTAGCCAGCCAGCAGAGCACGTGTTGGTCGCTTCTGCCACCTTGAATGGTCGACCGTATAGGTATGGACGAAGCTTACAATTGGCCCAGATGATCACGAGGTACTCCTCGGTCGTTGAGTAATTGACTTAGCGCCGCAAGAAGAAGCCTTCAACGAACTTAAGCGCCGCCTGCAGTCCCCTCCTGTCCTTGGCCACTGATGAAAACGCCGAGACCGAAATTCATGCCGACGCGAGCAGTATGGGCCTACGAGCCGTTCTCGTCCAGAAGAGTGCCGGACAGGAGTGAGTGAACTTTATTAACTGCTCGGGGATCTTTTTCTTCGCCTCTTCAACCGAGGCTGACGAACGGTTGGTGCCCCCAGTCCAGGGCACCACTGGCTTTCGCCAGTTTGCGAGCTCTTGTGACCAGGTAGAGCTGAGCCTCCGGGTCAGAGCTGGCCAGCAAAGCCTCCCACTGTCTTTCATTTGGGTTTTCATTTTTTTGTAGTTGATGTGAGCTGCATTCCCATGTTATGTGGTACAGGGTAGGGGTCTTCCCGCACCACGGGCACTCGTCTCTGAATGTCAGGGGATGCATCATGTGTAATATGTGTAAATGAAGGTGCCCGTCTGTAGCCTCCTCAGATCTATGGCCTCCTCGTTGCTGAGCTTTTTATGCGGCTCCGGATATACTTTCCTCAAGCCTTTGTAGTGTTGTAGTATTGTGGTGTAGTCAGGGTCAAGCGGAATCAGGTCCTCTGTTGCGAGACTGTTGGGCGCACGGTAGGTTGCATGTCCTCGTGCTACCCTGTCTGCGTACAAATTCCCCGTGATCCCTGCATGCCCCGGAATCCACACTAGTGTTTGAGAGTATTGTTTTGTTGGCTCGCTTGTGGAAGAAAGGATTTGGTGCGCTACCTTAGATAATTTACCCCGTTGAAAATTTCTGCTTGCGGATTGAGAGTCTGATAGTATCGTCAGACTCTCTCCCGTTTCTCTTCCTTGCCTAATGACCAGAAAGTAATCGCCTACGTTAGAATTTCTCATCCCATTTAAAAGGTACGTCAGCCGTTGCAAGCGGCGTCAACGGTTCGGCGATGCGCAATAAGTCCCTGACAAAGCGTCGATAATAAGCGCACAGCCCAAGGAATCTGCGCGCGGCTTTCTTGTCGGCGGGCGGTGGAAAGTGCGCGATCTCAGCCGTTTTCTCAGGGTCAGGGTGAACACCATCCTTGCTAACTATACGACCCAGGAACCGCAGTTCCTCGTAGGGAAAGTGGCATTTATCTGCTTTCAAAGTTAGCCCTGATGACCTCATACCTTCTAGCACTGTCCGAAGCCTTTTTAGGTGCTCCTCAAAGCTAGAGGAGAAGACAACGACATCATACAAGTATACAAGACAAATCTGCCACTTCAAGCCCGCCAACACTCGTTGAAACGTCGCTGGTTTGGAGCAGAGGTCAAATAACATCACCTTGAACTCGAAAAGGCCGTCCGGTGTAATGAATGCTGTCTTCTCGCGATCTCTTTCGTCGACCTCAATTTGCATTTATCCGCTCTTCAGGTACATCGATGAGAAGTACCTTGGATTGCAGAGCCGGTCGAGAGTGGCGTCGATGCGAGGAAGAGGATAAACATCTTTCTTTGTTATGTTGTTTAGGCGGCGGTAATCGACGCAGAAGCGAAGTGTCCCGTCTTTCTTCTTCACCAGAACGACTGGTGCCACCCAGGAATTCTTCGATGGCTGGATCACGTCATCACGAAACATTTCTTCAACTTGATCATGTATGGCCTGGCGTTCTCGGGGCGATACACGGTAGGGGCTTTGACGTAGCGGTCGAGCGTGTTTTTCTGTGATGATGCGGTGCTTTGCTAACAGAGTTTGCCGTATCTTCAACGCTGAAGAAAAACACTCGCTAGCGTTCAAGCAGAGTTCGAATCCGGTCTTTTCTGTCTTGGGGTAAAGCTGCGTTGATGTCGAACGTGGGCTGCTTTGCTCAGTTGGGTGCAGAGTCATCAGTTTGGCTGGGGAGGGAGAAGACATCTCGGGTGCCCAATAGCTCGTCTAGGAAAGCAATCGTCATGCCCTTGATCAGGTGCCGGTATTCTTCGGTGAAGCTCGTGACGAGCACCTGAGCTTGCCCGTGACGGAAACAGGCGATGCCTCTTGCGACTCCAAGTCCTCTATCCAGTAACAGCTGATTGTTTCCTCCGACAACCCCTTCCGCGAATTCGGCGTCTTTTGTACCCACAGGGACGATTACGCTTGATCGGGGCGGTACGGTCAATTCTGCGTCGAGGACGCTGAGAGCGGCGTGATGTGTCGAAGTTCTCGTAGAAGGTATGGCTTTCTCCGTCGAGAGCTTGATGAGCTTGGATCGGAGGTCATTGATCGTCCTATGTTCGTTCAGAAAATCCATGCCCAGAATTACGTCGCGGGAACACTGCTGTAGGACGACGAAGCTGGTTGGCGTCCATTTATCGTAACCCTTGCTGTGCATCGCCCTGACGGTGTAATAAGGTTACCACCAGAGGTCGGATTAGCGGGCCATCCCAAGTGGTCGTCACTTTCTTGAGCTGGGCGGCGAAAGCTTCACTGATGACAGAGTAGTCGGCTCCAGTGTCCACTAGGACGGTAATCATGCGATGCACGTTGGCTTCGGTGTTCGACCTCTGCTTGTGCTGAAGTCGCAGCCGGGGCACACCGTCGTCACTTCTCTGGGCGGCAGTGGTAGCTTGAAATTTGGTCGCGTCGTCTTGGATGTTGACGTCGGGCGTAGCGGGGTGTCACCTTGAAGTCTGGGCGTGTCGAGGGCGGGTTCACTAGTAATGTCACAAGCGTCGTCGTCGTTACTCGTTGTCGGAGGATATTCGTTAGTTCGCCGTATAGCAACCTGACCTCCAAAGGTTGCTACCTTTAGTTTCCCCTACGGGGGCTTGGAGACCTTCATCGCACTGTCATCGTAGCTGCGGCCTGGTGACGAAAAGCGGGCCCTGTACGGTGGTGAGGACCTGAATCGTCGGGTTGGTGGCGCCAACTCACCCTACGCAGGTAGTTCTCGATATCTTGAGGTCGTCGACCGGGGCGTGGTCGTGGGGCGTCGATTGCGAATCCAGGGAGGCTAATTCGTCTGTACGGGCCGTGGCGTAGAATGTGGCCGACCTCACCGCAGTGGAAGCATAATGGCCTGTTGTTCGCAGTCTTCCAGGCGTCGCACTTCCGGGGGCTTGGGGGGTAGTTTGTAGGCTTGGCGGGCGGGGGCCAAGGGGCGGCTGTCAGGAACAGGACGGTAGCGGTGAGGGATTGGAAATTCACGTCTGGGCACAGGACGACGTAGTGCAGCAGCGTATTTCATTACTGTCGTTTCTTGCACTGGAGCCGTCGGAGCTGTGGCTTGAGGAACACCCAAGGCCTGCTGGACTTCTTCACGGACGACGTCCGTGAGCGTAGCCACCTGGGGTTGTTGGAATGGTGGCAGCAGCCGGCGAAGTTCCTCTGGGACGATCTCACGGATGAGGTCCCGAAAGATTTCTCCACTGGTAAATGCACTGCTGCAGGGGCTTGCGCTGACCGGTTGCTGTGGTCGATCATAGTTTCGCATCCGGATGTCCATCGTCTTCTCGATTGTCGACGCTTCACTTTCAAATCCGTCCACAGTTTTCAGCGAATTCTAGATGAGTCCTGCAAAAATCGTCTCTTTAACGCCTCGCAATAAAAATTTTACTCTCTCACCTTCGGTCATGTTAGGGTCGGCGCGGCGAAACAGACGCTTCGTCTCCTCAAAGTAAACCAGGATAGGCTCTTTTGGGAGTTGAAGCCTTGATTGAAGAATGGCCTTGGCTCTTTCCTTCCGTACGGCACTTGCAAAGGCAGTCAAAAACTCTTTCTTGAAAATCTCCCAATCTTTCAAAGCTGCCTCGTGATTTTCGAACCATATACGGGCAGATCCTCGAAGAGCAAAATAGACTTGCCTTACCTTCGCTTCATCGTTCCAGCCGTTGAATTCTGCCACACGATCGAAGAGGTCCATCCAGTTCTCCGCATCTTCAGATCTCGGCGCATAGTTGGCGACAAAGAAAATGATAACGCGTCGCATCGCGACAACGAGCATGAACAAACACGGGATACAGAATTGATAAGCGCGTCAGAATCAAAATGATAAAGCCGCATGCCAGCGTCTGTCGAACAGGAACAAATCAAGATTTAAACAGTTCGCGGCAATATTGAACAGAAGTAGTGACAGCACCGATCCTTGGGGTATACCCCGGCTCCCAGGAGAGATGATGGAAGGATATCCTGGGCCGGTGGTGTCAAGTTGCACTGTGCGGTTCGTGAGAAAGTCGCATATATATGCATACGTTTGTTGTTCCACCCCTAGAGTCTGGTGGTTCTGCATAATGGTTTTGTGCCGGAATTGTCAAAAGCCTTCGCGACGTCTAGATCAACTATGACTTTGGTGTCCAAAGTGTTATGTGTCAGCACCTGGTGCTTAAGAAAGAGCATTAGGTCTGGGGCCACATGGTGCGGTCGAAAACCAAAATCGTGTCTGGGAGTAGGTGATGTTCTTCTAGGTAACGAAGAAGACGGGTCTGAATTACATGCTCCAATAGTTTTCCCGCGCAGGATGTGATAGAAATGGGGCGGAGGTTCGAGGGAGTAGGTGGTTTGCCCGGCTTGGGGATGAGAACGAGGTTGGCGTATTTCCACTCTTGCGGGATGACTCTCCGCTCCCAGCATTATGCATATTATGCCCAACTGTGGGAACCACAAGTGCAAGGTGGAGGCCCTGATGCAAACTTGCAAGTGGCATCGGAATCTTCGACGACGGCTCGCCCGAGTCCATACCAACATCGAGAACTATGCCGTAGAGCTGATAACGCAAAACTGGCGCAATATGTGACCATATGGATAAGGCTCCTAACACCAGAAGCACCTGGCAACTACTCCATCACCTCCTCGACTCTGAAGCAAGTTCCAAGCTCGCTAGCAGCTCTAGCGTATCTTACACCAATTTCTCGGCACCTCAGACGACCTTAAACAAGAGCCAGTAGACACCTACATCCACCCAGGACCAATAATATCTCTTCCTCCTTATCAGGGGAGGGAAACGTCCGTTTAGATGCTCCCATCACTTTACCGGAGATATGAGACGAGCTCAATCGTCTCAAGACAAACTCAGCTGCAGGGGCGGACCGGATATCTAACCGTATGCTTCGGAACCTCGACGACGCCTCGATTCATGCGCTCAAAGACTTCCGCAATCCGCCGAGCACGGTTGCCGAGTTTCTTACGGAAGCAATCACGATGGAAAGGATGCTCCAGCAGCGGTCTACGACCTACGAAAGGCCGGTACTCGCCGCTTCGAAAGTTGGGAGCATCTTATCTTCTTACAAAAAGCGGTGCCTCCCCCCTTCACCTCCCCCCCCCCCCCCCCCCGACACCCGTCCCGTCTTTTGACTCCTACGCGAGCTTGACCGTGGAAGGAGCAAGGCCGAACTCAGAACAAGGGCGGACAGACAAGTGTGTACGCTGCAAAACAGGGAGAAAGGGGAGGTGAGGGGGGAGTGGTGGTGAGGCGAGAAGCGAAGCAGTTGCTTTTTAGTTTTGTTGCTTTTATTCTCAACGCAGCGTCACGTGTTCGTAGTTGCTTGAGCCTGCCTGCGTTCCCTGCGACTCTGCGGGTCCGAGAAGACGACGACGGCGATTGCCGCACGAGTCAGCGTTCGTGCTCTTTGTCGTTGGTACTCATCTGTGTTTTTAGAAAAGTTCGGTTGCTCTCAGTCAGCGATTATTTCACCGAGTGCGCTCATCGATGCCTCACTATGAAACGACTTCGTGAAAGTGTGAACTTCGGAATGAAACGGCGGATGGCTGGTCGTCGCGGTGGTGGTGTTCCAACGGATCCTTGACGCCAAATTTCAGCCGCGCATGTAAGTGACGTTTTACATTTCGTTTTACGTGTTTTTCTCTGCTATTTAACTTGGCCTGAACATGTTTTGTTATTGCTTACGTCCGCGACGCTGCTTGTTTGTCTGTGAAACGGCCTCTGAGCACGACGTCTTGGATCCCAACCTGAGCATACCACTCCCTCAGTTCAGACTGGAGGAGCGGCGCATCCCAAAATTTTCAGATGGTCACGACCTTTTTGCGGGATGTTAATGGTGCATTTTTAGTCGTCTACGACGCTCACAAGCATATCCCGCGGTCGAAAGTATGCGTCGACGAGCGCTAATGCAGTCCCGGTGATACGCATTGACGTGTTTGCATGCCGCATTATTTTTGCTCGCTGCCTACAATCGATTTTGATCGTCTGTTGTTGCTGCTTTACGGGAACGTTGCCATAAATGCGGGAGAGCATGCAGGGTGATGGGTTAAGTTTACGGTTCTTTTGCCAGCAACCTGTACGTTCAAATGCAGCGCGGTTGATATCCTAAAGTCACGCTTTCAGAACGCCGATTTAACCCCGCAGTTTTGAGCTGATGGCGTCGAGACCAAAGGTGGGACCGAGCCGATTCGTGTACATGTATACTGTCGCAGCGACGCAATGTGCAGGAAAGACATTTCTCACGCTTTTTTTTTTTTTTTTTCGCTGCAGGCTCAAGTCCTTCGTCTTGTCTGCGCAAGAACGTAGACTGTCGTTTCTTCAAAGAATTTGAAACTGGTCTCTGCTATCCGTGCTGGTAAGTCCAAAGCATTGTTTCCGTCCAGAAAGGGGCGTTTAAATTGACACGCGCACTTTTGTGGCACATATTGCTGATCACTGACATCTGCCTCAATGTATACTGCTTGGGATTCTCGTCGGAGAATATTTATGTCGCGTGCCATGTGTGTGTCTCCTTGCGTGTTGCCATTTTCGCTCATGCCGTGCAATATGGTGCACGCCCAGACAGTGACTTATCAATTGAGTTTAATTGTGTTTGAGGGCGTGTGCGAGTAAATAGTGTTATTTAACTTGCTGATCACTTATGTTAAGAACTGATAATAAATATTGGACTCGATCAAATCACTTAACAAGTGAAAAATCTGGGTTAGCTGGTGATCAGATGTCTTCAGCATTGAAGCAAACCATGTGTCACCCCTTCTCTGCTTTAAGACTGACTTTCTTTTTGTAATCGGTACATAAAAAGACCAGCGCAAAAAATAAAAATAATTACGGGGACAAAGGAACAAAAAATGACAGGACGGGCACTGAAATACGTTTTGTGTTCCTTTGTACCTGTTTTCTTTTTTTTTCTTTTTTTTTCGCTGGTCTTTTAGGGTGTAAGTATGAACCAACTGGCCCAAACAGCTATTTTGATTAAATGTGCTAATTTTCGTTAGCGAGCTAAGGAAAATTTTTATATCACTAATATTTTTCATTTGGGGATTTGCTATAGTTTCTACTCAGCTATTTCCATTCTGAACTTTTCAGCCTCCTGACCCATAGAAAGGAGGCTATGCCTGACCAATAACAACACATTCTTTTCCTTCTGTAGTTTCTGTTGTCAGACATTGTGTTATACTCATTACTACAATTCACTGGTACTGAGACATTCCCTCATTGAAGTTAATGTGTATTGTCATTGTGCTAGCAGTTTGTCATAAATCTGCTATTCTAGTTTATTTAAGCAGTTATTTCGACTGTAAAGAGGTGGCAGATATTGTTACAGATATATCTAGGAACAGGAGTTGTAGCTTTTAAGCTCATTGTCAAAATATTTGAGTCATTGTTTTGGCATGTGTGGTGCCATTTTTTTTTTACTATAGTTATGTATGTACTAGTTACGAGTATCATGCTAATGTTATGAATGATACCTTTGCTGCAGCGTACCTGCCAGTAGGAGGAATACGGTGTAGAAGTGCTGTTACTCCTGCTTCTAAAGATCAACCTGCTTTCTTCAGCGCTGGACGATTACTTCAAAATAACGGCTTGAGGGTGTTTTCCGGTTCTTCTTACAGTTGGTAGTGTGCGCGTGTGCTGTGTATCTTCTCCTGTTTTTGTGTTTATTTGCGCCACATATCTGAGGACGATTACTTACGGCAAGATTTGTGTGGTATGTATTTTTCGACATAGCTGTGGCATTGTGGTCTGTTCATTGTTGCTTTATGTCTATCAAAGAGCATATTTTTCTATGCTGAGGAGCAATAGCCCTGGCATTACATTGATTTTGGAACCATTCAGTGCTATTGAGCAAGTTAGCAAGGGAGGAATTTTTTCAGTATGTAATCGATCTGAACATGTTGACTTCTTTTTATTGAGTGAGCTGTTAATGTATGCCTCTTTTCTTTTTTTCTTCAAAACCTAATATTTAAATTGTTTGCACTTGGTTCTCAACAGTAAGGTTATGTTCTCTGATTGGTGTAATTTTCAACAACTCACATGCTCTTATGTTGCTAGGTATGTCCACAATAGAATGAAACTAAAGATGAAGTACTGCAGGTGATATGTAATGGACGGTATTTTAGCACTTTCAGCTTTATTGTTTCTTTTGTGTTCTTTATATTGTTTTGTGCCATTTGTACTCAGCGTATTTTCCTTGTGTTCCACCACTACCATTTAACAAATATATATATATATATATATATATATATATATATATATATATATATATATATATATATATATATATATATATATATATATATATATATATATATATATATATATATATATATATGCGCCCCCACCCCTTATGTCATGTCTATGGGCCTATAAAGGGAGAATGAATGAAATAAAATTTGCAGTACAATTAGAACTGGATTGTGCAGCACAGTGGACATGTCTGTGGTAGAGGATAATGGTTGAATGGCTAATCAACCAAATTGACTTAACTTTTGCATTTTAATTTTAGGGGACAGTATTATATACCAGAAATGAGGGTCCCCAATATTATAGGTGAGCCCAGTTCTTAAATTTTCTTAAAGAGCAATGTAGTTCAGAATATTGAACAAGGAAAGGCATATTTCAAAACTATTGTCTTGCTTTCCCACATTGCATGTAAAAAATGTTGCTGCACTTGGTATTGTTGCCAGAATCATGTTAGCTTCTTCTGCATCATCAAAAACACAAAATATGTCTATATTATCTGAATAAGAAATGTCAGCAACACCCTTTTTTAGTTATGTAATGTGGAAAAACCAACTTACAAAGCTTTTAAAGGAATATTTTTGATGCTCATTATGTTAGACCACATAGATGATTAGGAGGGTTTTAGGCCTAGGCTCACTCATTAATAGCCTTCAATTTTGCAGTTTTCATATTGCCTCTTATAAACAAAAAGAATAGATAATTAAGTCTAATCCTGAAGCTGTACCAGGTACCCAAAGTCCACATTGCTGCACAACCCACCGGCAGAGACTGCACGGGTGTCTCTTCATAGTTTATGATTTGCAATCTGTAAAGGTAAAGAACATAATCTTCGAGAAATTTGTTGTAAACACTTTTTAATAATCATTCTTGTATAATATTGGTCAGCATTTACAATTTCATTAGTTAGGCATCTAAAGAGATAAGTAGTTGACAGTTCTGGCAAATTGCAGTTTATGAGAAGTTTTATTCCTGCTGCATGTGCTGCAAGCATTACATGAAGCAGCAATACATAGAATCTCAAGCTTTGTGGTTTGTTCAAGGAATTATAGGGGTATTGAAGTGTATTGTTTTTTGCCTCCTGAGCAAGATAATGTAGTTTTGAAGTGAAACGGCAGTCTCGAGAAGTTTTTGGCATCGGCATAAGCTGATGTGTGGTGTGAAACTAGCAATGAACTTATGTAAAAGTTGCATTTTATTGCCATGCTTTACATAATTCTGCATCTGTGACATCACTGCAGTAATGCACATGTGCAGAAGGTGCTTTGGATGTGCCTTGCTATCATTGCTCTTTTAGCATGAAATGTTCCATCTTTCAGAAGTGGTATCCCGCATTTTATAAGGCATAGCCTCTGTGGTATATTCATGCCTTTTTCCAGGAATGTAAACTGCACTAAAGGCAGAAACAATAGAATGGCCTTAGACATACCCCTGCAGGAGCAAGCTCTGCAGGAACAAGCTTCATTCGTTATATTCATGAGAAATGACAACGAATGCAAGAAGAAAAGAACCTCCCCCATCCCTCCCCCCCCCCCAAAAAAAAAAGAAGAAGAAGAGATTTGCAGTTGTCACTTGTGATGGATGATCAGATGACTAAAGACAGTGTAGTCTCAGGAAAACATTAACACTATAGGCAACATAAGATAATGTCATGAAGGACCAGAGACAGTGTTTTCTAGGAGGGTGAGACCATAGTGACTAGAAACAAGACCACTGGTATGGTCAGGTGTGAAAGCAAACTATAATGTTTGGGTGTTGGAGTGGAAACCAGCAAACAACAAAGGTGAAAGTGAAGGTGATAAAACAAAGTTTAACATAAAAAGCTAATGATAAAAAAAGGATAACTGCACATATGAACGAGTAGAGGGAGGGGTTTTTTAAATCACATCTTTTGCCTTTATTAGGCTAGCTTCTATTTTATCAATATGTTTTCATTCATATTGCTTTAAATGACCCTCTGGGTAGTCCAACATCAGTGATGCCTATGGCTTGACCCTGCTCCTAACAAGAATATGTCTCATTGTATATTGTGTCTTATTGAGCATATTGTCAATTTTTGCTGAGATTGCAATGTGCTAGTTGTCTATGTGTGTGTTAGTGGCACAGGTAAAGCTCAGATTTGGAGAATTTTCATTGATCTATATATTGTGTGAGTTCACAATTCTCATTATATAAACACTTGGAAGCCTGTACTGGTACACTATTTCCATCTGTCTTCCTTTTTACTTGCCCTTTGTGCAGTGTTTTTGTGAGACTTTCTTCGTGAGTAACCGATTACAAGTTCTCTTTTCTATGCAGGTCAAATACGTGGTACATCCCTGCCCTGACTGTGCGGAGAAGATTATCCAGTCCCTTGCTGCAACTTCGGTGTATAATGAGGTGAAATAAACACCATGGTATGTTATCTTAACCGATTGTTCTGTAAATTCTTTTTGTTCACTCTGCAACATAACTTACGGCTTGAACACAACATGACACAGCCTACCTCACCTGAAACATTGCTCACTGTCACACTCCAGACGACACAAAGATATTGCAATGTTTCAACATAATCTTTCCTTCCAGAAAATCTTGAAATGTATTGGTTAGCTTTATTCCTGCTTCCAGTGACCAAGTTTACGATGCAGATTGGTAATAGTACTCTTGTGTGGATAGCATATATATACCACAAGATGATGCTTAGATACCCTATGTAATATGGCATTACTTTAAACTGCTTGGAGGGCAACGTTATCCTTCTCCTGGTGGTATAAGCTTGCTCCATAAAGGTGCAAAACTTTGCGCTCTTTGTCGCAATATAAATTTATACTCTAAAATGGTAACTTTGCACCTGTACATACAGGATAAGTTTACGTTGTCAAGGTGCAAACTTGCACCTTTGATGCAAGGGTATGCTTATGCCATCGACCGACTAAAACATAGGCCTTTATGAAAGGTGCAACGTTATGCCTAGGTAGAATACAGTTACACTGCTTGTGAAGGTGCAAGTTTATGCTACCAGAAGCGTAATGTTACACTACATGCAATGGTATAAATACTTAGTCTTGCAAGACACAGCGTAACCTTACCCCAAAAAGGTGTTAGCTCAGCGACAAGCAGTTTACCCCCCAAAAAGACTAAGATCACACCATTTTTTTTTAGAGTGTACTGACACCGAGAACCGCCAGCGCCACGTCCCTCTTCGAATTTCCGCCGAGAGCGTTTCTATTGCGCCGCGTTCCAGTGTTTTTGTGACTGTTAACTGCGACCAACTACGGGACGGGACGGTGGTCGCTGAGGGCAACCAGTCCCTTTTGCTCACCCACGGCATCACCTCGGCGCGGTGACTAACTTCACGAACGAACCCCGTCATCTTTTCCGTGCTACTGCAATCGCATTCGCCTACACCTTAGCTGACTTTTGTGAATGTTTTACGTTCGGAGCAGTTGAAAATGTGCGCCTATCCCTTGAACGTCTTGATATTAGTACGGATCTCTCGGAAACACAGCAGCGCGAACTCCTAAAATACAGCGCTTGTTTCGCGATCTCATCGAAAATTCGGCAAACGCCTCTTGTGAAGCACCGGATTATACTCCCGACGATGCCCGCCCTATACACCAGCAGCCGTACCCCATCTCAACGACGGAACGTGAAGCGATTCAGACACAGGTTCAGAAGGTGTGATGGTGTCACCCAACCCTTCAACAGCCTGTGGTCGTCCGCTATCGTGCTGGTAAAGAAAAACGATGGGGCCATTTCCTTCTGTGTTGATTATAGAAAATTGAACGGCATCACTAAAAGAGACGTCTACTCGCTGTCCCGTATCGACGACTCTCTCGACAGTCTACGCTGCGCCCAGTACTTCTCAATCGACGAGCGGGTAGTGGCAGATTGAGGTTGATGAGTGGGACCCCAGACGAACTGTACGAGTTTAAAGTGCTACCTCTCGGCCTATGTTCAGCGCATAATGGACGCAGTTCTCGCTGGCCTCAAATGGCAAATTTGTTTAGTTTACCTCGATGACGTCGTCGTGTTCTCTGAAAGTTTTATCGAACACCTTCAACGCCTGCGGACAGTGTTAGATGCCGTTCGGTCAGCTTACTTAACACTCAAGCCAGAGAAATGCCACTTTAGCTACAAAAAGTTTAAGTTTCTTGGTCACCTCGTCAGCGCCACTGGCGTAAGGCCAGACTCCGTTCCTGCAACCAAGAGAAGTTTGAAACGCTTCCTGAGTCTCTGCGCGTACTACCGCCGCTTCATCACCGACTTTTCCAAGGTTGCTTCCCCCTGACTCGCCTCACGCGCGATGATACACAGTTCATGTGGGGCGCCGAGCAACAAGAGACTTTTTCGGAGCTGCGCAGACGACTGCAAACAACCCCTGTTCTTGCCTACTTTCATGAAGACGCTGACACCGAATCCAGCAATAGCGGCTTCGGCGCTGTACTCGGTCAACACAAAGCTGGCGTCGAAAAGGTCATCGCGTACGCCAGCCGCACACTCTCCCGCGCCGAGACAAACTATTCCACTAGGGAAAAGGAATGCCTTGCGATTGTGTGGGCAACCATGAAATTTAGGCCTTACCTCTATGGCCGCCCGTTTAAAGTGGTCACCAACTATCATCTTTGTGCTGGCTGGCTAACCTCCGCGACTCGTCGGGGCGCCTAGTACGATGGAGTCTTCGCCTCCACGAATTTTAGTACACAATTGTGTATAAATGTGGCCAGAAGCACGAAGATGCTGACGCGCTGTCGCGCGCACCCGTCGGTATAGTCGATGAGAGCACGGACGACGAGAGCGGTTTTCTTGGACTGTGACTGCTTCAGATGTAATGACCCGGCAGCGAGCTGACCCCGACCTTTGACCTGTCATTGATCACCTGGAGGGTAGCGCTGCTGATATCCCTCGCCAATTTGTTCAGAACCGGCCTGCTTTCTGTCCCCGGAATGGCATTCTATTCAAGAAAAACTCCAGCACTGTTGGCAGAGTGTACCTCGTAGTGCCGGCCAACCTCCGTGCCGATATCCTTTTTGCTTGCCATGATGAGCCCACTTCTGGCCACATGGGCTTTGCACGCACACTCGCAAGAATTCGTCAAGCCTATTATTGGCCTAAATTTGCTGACGCCGTTCATCGCTACGTCAGAGGCTGTCGTGAGTACCAACGTCGAAAGGCGCCGCCTCTCAAGCCAGCAGGTTTGCTCCAACCTATTGCGCCTCCCCGGACGCCGTCTGACCAAATCGGCATCGACCTTCTGGGCCCATTTCCACTGACATCGGTCGGTAAGAAATGGATTATACCCGCGACCGACTATCTCACACGGTTTGCAGAAACCAAGGCGGTGCAGTGTGGCACGGCCCAGTTTTTATTGCGTAAGCAATACTACGCGAGGTTTCAGCCCATCGCGTAAATCCGGCCGGCAGCCACGTTAGACCTTTGACCTTTAGAGAAGAAGAAGAAAAAGAAAAAGAAGAAGGAAAAGAAGAAGAAAATGAGAAGAGAAAGATGAGATCGCCCAGTTTTTATTGCGTAAGCAATACTACGCGAGGTTTCAGCCCATCGCGTAAACCCGGCAGGCAGCCACGTTAGACCTTTGACCTTTAGAGAAGAAGAAGAAAAAAAAAGGAGGAGGAAAAGAAGAAAATGAAAAAGAGAAAGAAGACGAAGAAAACAGAGAGAGAAGCTACGTCGGCTTTGCTTACGCAACCTACCGGGTTTGACTAAAGCTAAACTCTAGCTAGTTTTTTATGCAGCAAATCGTGCTGCGCCATGGCGCATCGTCCCAAGTCATCACCGATCAAGGCACGGCGCTTACGGCACAACTTATGCACGACGTATTTGAACTCAGTCGCACGAGCCATCGCAAAACCACTGCCTGTCATCCGCAGACGAATGGCCTCACGGAGAGACAATAAAACGATCGCCGACATGATTGCAATGTACATAGACTCGCAGCACAAAACCTGGGACGAGAATCTCCCGTCCGTCACATATGCCTAGAACACTGCTATCCAAGAGACGACGCATTTTACGCCACTTCAACTTCTCTATACGGACTCGACATTCAGACGATGTTGTATGCCATGCTTCCGTGCTGCACTGATGATCATCCGCTCACGCCAGACGCCGAACAGTTTGCTCAGCGCGCCGAGGAAGCATGCCAACTTGCTCGCATTCACATTCAGCAACAGCAGGGCAAGGATACGCGTCGCTACAACCTCCGTCATTGACACGTCACATACCAACCTGGAGCGCAAGTTTGGGTGTGGACACCGGTGCGCCGGCCCGGCTTGTCTGAAAAAATTACACGGGTTCAACGCTGATGAACCAAATATTGAGCGAAAGCATTAGCTGCGGGTGACCGAGCGTTCTTCTTCTTCTCTTTTTCTTCTTCCTCAGCCCACATATAAATCCCCGCTTTAAACAAGCCGTATGAACTTGCCTTAGTGGCCTATAGGGGTAACGTACGTGACTGTCAGGGTCCTAGCAGGCTGATTCTGACATAACTATCCCATGTGAAACGAGAGACCCAAGTTGGCAGCTCCTGCCAGCCGCTTGATTTGGTACCCCAGCTCTCACCCTAGTGTCACGTGGGTAAGACGTGGCTACCGGCCGCGCTACTCTGATGGCTCGAAACGTAGAGCAGTATTGCTTTCGCAATAAAACTGATGTCGCGTTACGTTCGACCTAACGAACTTCTGCGCCGTGTAACGGAAGTTCCATACGAAGTCCTTCCAGCGGGTACTTTGCAGCCCTTGCGTCGGTAACCACGCTCCGAGCTGGTGCACGTTGTCCGCATGAAGCCGTATTTCACGCGGTAATGTGCAGTGTGCAAGCGCTTGTTTCGTCGTCGTGTAGGGCACTCTACCCCGTCTCCATTATCTATTCGGTTTCTGTGCTGATCCTTTTGTTTTCGCTTACATCGCCTATCGCTCACGCTCAGTCCCTGTTTCGTTTTTTTTTAGGAAGGGGTATAATGCTGAGTTTCCTGATGTTCTTATGTGGCGCCTGGAAGAAAAGGACGCTGAAGTCGGCTCGCGTGCTGTGTGCGGAACTCTGCTTGCTGGTTCAGCTTCGCCCCGTCGTTTAGTCACGGCTAGCTCTGTTCTCTGTGACAATATATATATATATATATATATATATATATATATATATATATATATATACACCTGGTGTCCCAGCTAACTTGAACCAAGGATTACAAAATAATATATTTGAGGTAGGTCAGTGAAACCAGTTGCATACAACTGCCAGCCTCCTTGCGCACTGCAGGAAATTTTTTGTTTTGCAATTACTTAATTATCTAATTATGTTAATTTTTCTAATTTATTAAATATTCATTTTAGACCAAAAATGTGAATTGGAAAGTTGTAGAGCACCTTCAGAAACCCCCATTCCATTAATTGCAAAAAAGAAAGTCTCACGTGTATCTTTATTTTTCCGGGCTAAAAAAAAAAGCCCGCGGAATACAAATAATACCGCGTGACTAGCGCATTTGAGCGCCGCGATTGTGATGTTCTCAGTCGCGGTTTGAGCGAACGAAATTACCTGCGGCCGTGTCTCCTCGGCTCCGTTAAAGCGGCATATATATATATATATATATATATATATATATATATATATATATATATATATATATATTGTGAGCCCTCCACGAATCTTTCATTTGTACATACCATGATTTTCTTCTTTCTTTTCTACATACCATCGTCATCGTGCCGCGGCGGTGGCTCCGGCACGCACCTGGGTTCACGATCGATTAAACTCTGACACGGCATACCCTGCCTTGCCCTCTCGACCTTGCCGTCTCGACCTGGCCTTCTTTCACAAGTGGTGGAGGTGAAATTCGATCCCCTCGCTGCCTTCTGCCCTGCCTTTCGCTGGAGCTACGTTCCGGTCGCCGTTTGGCAACAACCACCATCGTTATGTCAACCGAGAGCAGTCCCGACCCAGCCGGACCCTCTACCTCAGCTACACCGCCCCCTCCGACTGTTCCCACACGACAACGCGACCCACCGCTGTTCGCTGGTCGTCGCGACGAAGACGTCGATGATTGGCTCGACACTTATGAACGCTGCAGTGCCTACAACCGGTGGGATGATGCTTTAAAATTCCTCAACGTTTCTTTCTACCTTATTGAGGTCGCCAGGAATTGGTTTATCAACCGCGAGCCCCACACCGCTAACTGGCCCACCTTCAACAAGCAGTTTTGACAGTACTTCGCCGACCCAGCTGTTCGGACTCAGATCGCCAAGAACAAGCTCGCTTCCCGCTTTCAAGGTCCCGATGAGTCATATGCATCTTACATAGAGGCCATACTTGCACTCTGCCGGCGTATCAGTCCCACCATCGGAACCTGAACGTGTACACCACGCCTTGAAAGGAATCAGTTCTGTGATTTATAATACCCTAGTTGCCCAGAATCCTTCAATTGTTGATTCCACTATTGCGACGTGCCAACGCATCGAGCAGCTGCAGTCCTCCCGATTGCAGCCCGTCTTCGCAACTGGCCCGACTTCTACTGACCACGATCTACGAGCCCTGATTCGAGCTATAATCTGCGAGGAGCTTCAAGCCCTCAGCCCTATCTGCCGGCACGGATGCAATCATTCTTCTCCTCCTTCTAATGACGCCTGTCTCCACAACATCATAAAAGAAGAGTTGGCAACTATCACCCACCCTGTCGCACCTTACCCTCCTGCACCTCGCCCAACGCCGACTTACGCTCACGTCGCTGCATCCCCTCCTCCTTTTGTTCCCCCACCCCGACAAGCACTACCCTACAACCACATCAACGCCATGACGACGGCTCAACCTGCGCCACCTTATTACGCACCTTGGCGCCCCTCTCGCCCAGTGTGATACTATTGTGGAATTCGAGGACATATATCCCGCTTCTGTCGTCGACGCATTCAGAACGAGCGGCGGGGTTACGACGCCTTTGAAAGTGACATACTTTCATACTATCAGCTACGGCCTATTCCCAGCCCACCTCGTCAATCTTCTCCACCGCCGGTATCCTCGTCTGCACCAAGTGGGGCCCATGTATCCCGACGCCGGTCCCCTTCCTCATACCGCCGCTCTGTTTCTACCCTTCGGCCAGAAACATCTCTTCCTGCCCGTCCTTCGGAAGACTAAGCGATGCAGTTTCCGGAGCTGAAATTGCACTTTGCGAACTCACCAAAAGTCCTCTTCATCGCCCGTACAATATGGTTTCTGTTTTAGCTGAAGGGTTATCGGTCGAAGCTTTGATTGACACAGGGGCTGCAATTTCTCTTATTCAAGCTGATTTGTGCCACCGTTTGCGGAAAGTAACTACACCATATGATGAACCTGAACTTCGTAGAGCAAATGACGTCCCTCTGCACCCTTCAGCAAAGTATACAGTTCGAGTTGTTATAGATGGTATCCGCCACCATGTGGAGTTTGCTGTGCTTTCACTGTGTGCGCATCTGATGATTTTGGATGGGATTTTTTGTCGACCGCTTCAGCGTTAATTTCTTGTGGCGACCGTGTCATCCATATGACAGACACTTATTTTTCATCTGAAATTTCTGAAGGACATTATTCCCTCATTGCCGCAGCTGACACATTGTTGCCTCCACAGTGCGAAAAACGTCTTAACGTTGTTTCGGAACAAATCACTGACGGGGATGTACTCATCGCACCATCTCAGCGTCATCTTGCACATGGAATTACTTTCCCATCAAGTCTTGTACGATTCCGCAGCGGCTCAGCGATAGTAGTTGCCACGAACACTTCCCGTGAATCCCTCGTGCTGACTAAAGGAACTTCCCTGCCATGCATAGTGGATGCTCACCCTATGTCCATGATGGTGCTCACCGCCCCGCTACCTCAGCAACGTGATTCATCGCACGTCTCTCTTTCCATGCTGTCGAAGGCAATCAATCCGAACCTCATGACGCACCAACGCCAAGAATTGCTGGAATTGCTTCAAGCCCACCAAGCCATGTTTGATGCAACTTCCCCAGCATTGGCACAAACTAGTGTTACACACAACCGCGTCATTTTTGAAGGTAGCTCGATCGTATGCCGACGGCCTTATCGTGTTTCTCTCTCGAAACAAAAAGTAATTGAATAAAATGTCAATGACATGCTCCGTCGCGATATAAATTCGTCGATCAACAAGCCCATGGTCCTCCCCAGTAGTATTGGTTAAACGAATGGCGGACCGGTACGATTTTGTGTTGATTATCGCGCGCGCAACAAAATTACCCGCAAATCTACCCGATGCCGCGAATTGATCACGCCCTTGACGTTATCCAATGCGCCGAATATTTCTCGACTTTGGACCTCCGCTCAGGGTATTGGCAAATACCTATGCACGAGGACGACAACGAAAAAACCACTTTCGCAACTCCCGATGGACTTTACGAGTTTAATGTTATGCCCTTCGGCCTTTGTAACGCACCAGCCACATTTGAAAGAATGATCGATACTGTACTTCGTGGCCTAAAATAGAGAAACTGTCTATGTTACTTGGACGACATTGTTATCTTTTCTTCAACTTTTACCGACCATCTCACGCACCTGAATGAAGTCCTCACGTGTCTTTCTTCAGCGCGCCTTCAGCTCAACACCAAGAAGTGCCACTTTGTACAGAAGGAAATTAAAATATTGAGACATCTGGTTAGCCATGACGGCATTTGTCCAGACCCTGAAAAAATCATCGCGGTCATGAACATTCCTCGTCCGCAACGGACTGCAGATTGGCCCAGTTTCCTCAGCCTGGCGTCCGATTTCCGGCGTTTTATAAGGCATTTTGTAACTATTGCTGCGCCACTTCATGAACTACTTAAAGCGCGCAGCTCTTCCGTGTGGACTGAACAGTGCAACACTGCTTTTAACGACCTAAAGCACGCCCTCACATCAGATTTCGTTCTAGGCCGCTTCAGTGACAGCGCTCCTACCATCCTGCACACTGATGCCAGTGGTAACGGTCTTGGCGCTGTCCTTCTGCAGCGCAATGCAACTTCGCGTGAGAAAGTGACTGCCTTCGCCAGTCGCACCATGACTCCAGCTGAGAAAAACTACATTATTACCGAGCAGGAATGTCTTGCCGTCGTATGGGCTGTTCAAAAGTTTCGCCCTTACCTACATGGTCGGCACTTCACAGTGTTGACCGATCATCATGCTCTTTGCTGGTTGTCTTCACTGAAGAATTTGACAAGCCGACTTGGCCGTTGGATTCTACGCCTGCAAGAATACCATTTTGACGTCGTTTATAGATCGGGTCGTCAACACCAAGACGCCGACGCTCTTTCTCACTGTCCACTTTCGGAATCAGCCTGCGGTTTTTCTTCGCAATGCATTTCCACCTCTGACCACAGCCGACCATCTCTTCCCCCGACGCATATAACAGCAGTTTCTTTTGACGACCCTGGGAACAAACACGCTCCCCGCTCGCAGCGATTAGCCGATGCCTACTGCCGGCCCATCATCGACCGCCTTATCGGCGCTTCGAATACAGAGAAAGAGATTGGTAAAGGGCGGACACTCGGCGAAAACTGGCCCCAGGAAATGACGCGCGACTTGTTGCGCTGCCGCCTATTAATGGATGGCGGTACCAGCGTGGACATGCGCGGACGCGCGCCCGACGGTACTCGCTGGAGCGGTAGCCATGGCGGAAGTAGAATGGTGGCGAAGGCTGGGCCCAAAAGCGGTTCAGCGGCACCGCAGCATAGCCACAGGTCGGGGGGCCAACTACTCAGATTAGGAAATTATATTACTACAAATTAAAACGTATCAATCAACATAAAAAGAATAGACATTTTGATAACTTCGTTTGTGCATGAGGTAAGGTATTTTATAAATACATTGTTAACTTTTTAAAAAAAATCTTGAAACACTCTTATCGCCCCAGCCCCTTGATGTTGCATCGGTCAGGAGGCGCTGCCAGAGGTAACCAAGGCAACGGAGATAACGAAGCTGACGAATCACGAAATGGTTTCGTATCGCTGTCTACTGCTCGTCACGAACTGCCGTGGTGCGGGCTTTGGTGCGCCCGTGAAAGCGTAATTTAGTTTGCAAGTCTGAAAATGTCCCTTTCGCGAAGATTTTGACGTCCTTGCTGGTCGTTGCTCTGTCGCCGTTTGGTGAGATTTAATATTTCCCTGCAGCCGTGTTTTTTGGTTTCGCCCCCTTCGTCGTGCGGGCAGTGCGAAGTCTTTTTACAGCAGTGTATCGCGCTTAGCTTTTTATCGCAAGATGAGCCCGCACAAAGTGAGGAAGCGATGTCCTGTGGCACGTTGCGACCGCGTGGGCTCAACCGTCGGTGTCTTACCGCTTCCTGGCTGACTTTCACCGGTGAGCAGATCTGGAGGTTGCGCATAGACTCAATGTATGCTCTAATGCTCCTGTGTTAAGCACGTTTGTTGATTCTAAAGCTGTCTGGACTGGTGCGACCTTGAAATTGCCTTGAAAACTGCTGTATAATTTCTTCCGTTGAATTTAAACTTGAAGAGTGATCCCTCCACGTATGTTTTGATGCAACTACTAATTCATGACATTTTTATTTCAATTGCAGCTGTCATAGCTTTGTTTTCTGTACATGCATGTTTCATATCTGGTGATGTTTTGTGGCGGTTACTTCAAGCCTTTTCTATGCCTCAGCTGTGATCATTGAGATGATTAGTGTGCTTAAACAGCGCTACTGTTTGTGCTGTCAACGACATGCATTTTTATCGTTGTGATTTGTTGCTGTATTTTATTGGTTGATACAATAAACCATGAACATGAAAACCATAATTGTTTACTTGGTACACTCTGTGGCGAACTGGGCACGACTGCCCCGTTGCACCAGTGTTTCTGAACCGCACCTTACTGTGCTGAGGGACAAAGTAAATGGCCAAAGTACGTGCATGACTTGCAGCAGTGTTTGTATTATGAATTTGCATGCGTGGTCTCTATTTGGAAGTGTTGCTGCCTTTCTATGCCGCCACCTTTGCCAACCACTTTCATTGTGCTGGAGCAACTGCTTATAAACAAGGGCGTAAACAACAAACTCGAGTTCATTTAGATGGCAAAGGTTGGCGCGCGCTGAAAGGCAACAACCTTCAAAAAATGCAGGCTCGTCAATGCAACGCGGAGGTTTAAAAAAAAAAAGTTTATAATTCGCGCCAAAGTGAACGTATGGGTGACGCCATTTGACGTCATGGCCCCCCAATTTTCATTGGTCGCTGGAGCCCATGAACCGCCATGTTTTGTACGTATGGGCGTCTATGGAGCCTTCGCTACCATAGTACATATACCTTGCGGTAGCCGCCGAAGCAGACGACAGAAAGATGTCGAAGGGAGCGAGCGGTTGTATGCTCGTGCCTCGCCACGCCTGTGCGGCACAGGTCGCATATTTTTATCTCTCGTGGGCTGCTACGCGGAACAACTGTGGTTTGGAACGATGGCAAGGTGAGCAACGTTTTTTGCTGAACTACGCTGCGTTTCAAGCAGTTTACGCTGACCACACCGGCCGGTGTCTTTCGCAGCTCGTGAACAGGCGCGCCGGCTGTTCAGGCGCAGTTCGTGACGCTCCTGCAGTTTCCAACCGTGGCGAGGTTTAATATGTTGTGTTCCTGGGAAACTGAGCTACATTTCGAACAGTTTATCTCAGCACGCTGGACAAAGTGGCATGTGAAGGCACCAAGGTACACCGTCGCGCCAACATGGCCTATTAGCCGGCCGATGCGGCCAGGCCTGACGCGGTTTGCCGAACGGCTAGTTTTCCTAAGTGTCACGTTTAACAGGACGACGGTAAGGGGAGAAATGTTGCATTCTGGACTTTCTTCTCAAACTGCGCAGTATTTCAGGCAGTTTAGCTCAGTACCGCGGTGACGGCGCTTCACAAAGTCGCACGTGAAGGGCAACAGGCAGGACAAGGCGTGCTGGCCGCCGCGGTGACGTGATATGGCGTGAGGTGGTTTTGCGAACGGCTAGTTTTGCGTGGTGTCGCGTTTGACAGGGCAACCGCAAGTGAGAAATGTTTCATTCTTGTCAAACTGCGAGGCATTTCGGGCAATTTAGCTCAGCACGGTGGTCTGCGCTTCGCAAAGTCGCGTATGAATGGCAAGTCAACATGGCGTGTTCGCCGGCCGCGGTTTTGCGAACGGCTAGTTTCGCGTGGTGTCGCGTTGCATCTAACGGGACAACGTTAAAGTCAGAAATATTTTATTACGCTGCAAGCTTCATAGCTTCAGCTGTTCAGTGCCTTTGAGGAATATTGTTAGTTTAATGGCTGTTAATTCACTCACTGTATAAATGCATTTTCAAATAGGTTCGGCTAGCCTGCATTTCCTGACCTCTACGTTGCAAGAGTAGCTTTTGTATCAATTTTACGAATGACAGCTTTTCTGTTCTGGACCATAACTGCTGCTCAAAAGTCTTCATTCAGTACGCACCCACAAGCACAGATGTGTGCGTGGTGCATTGGTCTTACATTTCATTGCAACCTTCTGCATCATGTTCATTCCTTTTCAAACAGCACTGCATGGACCCACGGACTGCAGCAGAAGCACGGCAGATGCGACGAGTGAACGGTGTGGCCTTCCCCCAAGCGTCAGCACAAGTTATCCTTGCTAAGGTAGCCGCGACTGGGACTGTGTAGTTTATGTATAATACCTGTTTTGTTACATATCATTTGCCATAATTCGGAAATCAACGTTATGCTATTTTTTTCTCTACCTAAGTGTTGTTTCTCGCGTTGTGTATTTTTATTTTTCTGTATTTTGCACATCGCCTACTGTGTGCCAAGTTTTGTCAATGCATCCGTCTACATCTGTTGCGTCTCTTGTGTGTTTTATATGCAGCAAAATAAATGTTCATTTCACCAAGCACTTGGCATCTTTTCTGCAATACTGTTGTGCAAAGGCTGTGGCGCAACTGCGTTGATGGCCAGTTTAGAGAACTGGGAAACTATTTTTCATGTTGTTATGCATGCTGAAAATAAACAGAGACTAGCAGACCATGTAAAACCAAAATTATGCGCCAAAAGGTCAGGGAAGGGAGCAGCGCATCCTAGCATTGAAATCGCGCGCCTTTCAGCAAGACCGGAAGTAGTTGCCGCCGGCTGCTTGGTGCGCTACAGTCAAATGGGCCGCTGGGCCTTATGGTAGTGTCCGCTCTTTACCAATCTCTTTCTCTATGCTTCGAACCCGCCCAATGCTAGGCTTCGCCGACAGCTTCGCAATTTCCTGCTCGAAGATGGCATACTACGCCGCTTTGCGTATTGCCCTGATGGAACTCGCTGGCTCCCAGTCGTGCCGCGTGTGCTTCGCCCACGTATACTGGCGGCTTTCCACGATGACACTACTGCAGGTCACCTTGGTTTTGCCAAAACATACGACCGCATGGAAAGACGCGATTGCTTTGGCCTGGCCTATCTTCCACCATAGCTAAATACGTCGCTTCCTGCCATCTGTGCCAATGTCGCAAGCGGCCGACTTCCTCACCCGCTGGCCTCCTACAGCCCCTTCCCTACCCGCCACGCCATTCGACGTAGTCGGCATCGACTTATATGGTCCGCTACCTCTATCCAATGGGGGTAACCATTTGTTTATAACAGCTGTCGACTACCTTACACGTTACGCTGAGACAGCCCCTGTACCAAATGGTTTCGCTCAGGAGGTAGCTAATTTTTTTATTTATTAATACACAGTACCTACAGCGCCATAACAGGGGCATTATTGTAGGGGGGAAATATCATAAATAAGTACAAACATCTAGTACACAATAAATTAGGCAAATGATGCGGTCTACACAGAAAATACAGAAACCCCATGCACTGTGAAGCAGAAACAAACAAACAAAAAACAAAAACCATTGTAGAAAGGCAAACATACCCTAAACACGCACACACAAAAAAAATATATATTTTAAAATACAGCACTGCTTAATGACTAAAGCTTTAGGAATAATCAACTTTGAAAAAAATTTCAAAAAAAGCAACATTATACACTCGGACAAGAGTTATTGCACTTATATTGACAGGTGGCTAGGCAAATCGGTCAGAAACGATGTAGGAGGGAGACAGTTCCAGTCATGCACCGTTCGTGGGAAAAAACTATATTTGAATACGTTTATACGGCAATTGTACTCGCGCACCTTAAGTGGGTGGTCAGTGCGGGCGGAAATGTAGCTGGGTTCATTAATGTATTTCTCTTTTGGAATTCCAGTTTTATTATTAGGCACATTATAAAAGAAAGAGAATCTCAAATATTTACGCCTGTTTTCAAGTAACGGCCATCCCAACTTCTCCCGCAAACCAGAAGAACTTTTTTGGAAATTATAATCGGCAGACACAAACCTAGCAGCCCGTTTCTGAACGCGCTCCAGCTCCTCAATATTCAGTTTTGTATGCGGGTCCCAAACCGCGCAAGCATACTCAAGTATCGGACGTACAGTAGACATGTATAATGTCTCCTTCAGCGTAAGGGGAGCGTCCTTAAAGTTACGTCTGAGAAAATTTAATGTGCGGCTGGCTTCAGCAGATATGTAATTTACGTGTGTATTCCATGATAGGTCAGTAGAAAAAAAGACTCCCAAGTACTTATAAGTTGAAACTGTGGATAATTCAGTGCTACCAAGGAAATAGTCTGTTTGGAGGAATTGTTTCTTTTTTGTAAACCGGACCAGATTACATTTGGAGATATGCAGCGCCATATTCCAGTTGTTGCACCAAGAGAATACAGAGTTGAGGTCATGCTGTAGTAAAATTGCATCTGCTTCGGAAGAAAAGTTGCGGTAGACACAACAGTCATCAGCATAAAGTCTGATTTTACCTGAAATGTTACTACTGAGGTCATTTATAAAGAGAAAAAGAAGAGGGCCCAAAACCGACCCCTGCGGAACACCTGAAGTCACACCCACACTTTCCGAGCTGACACCGTCGATAACCACGCACTGTTTCCTTTCCGCAAGATACGCTTCAATCCAGGATAAGAGTGAGGTAGGAATATTTAATTCTGAAAGCTTCTGTAGCAACAGGTTGTGAGCAACTAAATCGAACGCTTTTCGAAAATCTAAAGATATACAATCTACCTGACCGGCAGAGTTTAAGGAAACAGAAATGTCGTGTGAATTCCACGAGCTGTGTTTCACATGAGAAGCCGGACCTAAATCCATGTTGTGTCGAACAGAAAAATCTATTCTTTTGTAGATGGCTAATTAACTGAGTATAAATGACATGTTCCAGTGTTTTGCACGACACGCTCGTCAGCGATATGGGCCTATAGTTGCATGTTTTAGTTTTATCACCACTCTTATGAATCGGAACGACATTGGCACTTCTCCAGTCAAGGGGTAAAGAAGAATTATCTAATGATTTCTGAAATAAGGCAACTAGATACGGGGCAACTGAAGCAGCACAATTTTTCAAAACCTAATTATAAATGTTGTCAGGCCCTGGTGCTGATGTAACTTTAATTTTCTGTAATAAAAGCATGATCCCCCGTTCAGAAATTTCTACGTCACTCATTCTGGTCAGGGTGCTGGAAGATTGAAAATCAGTACGTATATTAATGGGATCGGAAAACACCGATTGGAAATAAAGATTGAAACTTCTCGCTTTACCTTTTGAATCCCTTCCAAAATCAGTTTCATCTAGTATATCAGGCGCAGAGACCCTGCTGTTTCTCTTATTTTTAACATACTTCCAGACTGCTTTTGGGTTTGTCTTTAGTTGTTGGCCTAGTGTGCTGAAGTATGCCCTTTTTGCTTTACGGATTTCTTTCGATAAGTTCTTTGTTTGCTTTTTCATCTCGGAGTACAAAGTTAGTGCGGGCGTATCACAATATCTGCGAAACAGCCGTTTCCGCCGGTTGATCATTGCCCGCAACTGTCTATTCATCCAATGCATATCGTCACGACGCTTGGCTGAAATTAAGCGGGATGGGATTAAAGTCTGCGTCAGTGACAAAATTTTAGTTTTAAACAAGTTCCAGAAGGAATCAATATTCAGAGATGGCCGGTGTGAAAGAAACTCAGTAAAAAATGCGTCGAGTTCCCGTGATAGCGAAGCATAATCCCCTTTTTCATAAAAATACACTTTGCGTGGTTGAGTGTGGTGGGTCTTCATAGCATTACAGGATATTTTGCTAAAACTACATCATGGTCGCTTATGCCTGGCAGCGTTATGACAGACGAGACTAGGCTAGGGTCATTGCAGAAAAACAAGTCTAGTACATTAGCACTGGTAAGGCCGAGTCTGGTAGGGGTTTGAACAAACTGGAATAATGAGTGAGCACTAATTACTTCACGGAAAGCGGTATACAAGAGGGATGCAGTGCGAATTACTGGTTTAAAAGAAGACCATTCTACGCTGGGCATATTAAAATCACCGGCAAGGATAATGTGTTGCGTCTAAGGCTAATAATGTGTTGCTAAGTTCAAAGAATGGCTGTGCGCAGGTTGAACCGGGCGTCCTATAAAAAGAACCAATTGCGAGAGAAGTACCATCGCCCAGCCGTACCTTGCACCAGACAGCTTCACAGGAATCGTTTTCTGAGTTAACAGACACGCTTCTCAAACTGCTATGAACGAGGATGAACACACCATCACCGCGTACATTGCGATCCTTCCTATACGTAGTATAGGATGGAGGAAATATTTCACCATCGCTTATGTTTCTGTCTAGCCATGACTCGGTTCCAATTACCACATGTGCGTTCGTCATTTGTAAGAGTGAGAAGAATTGGTCAGTTTTGTTTTTTAGACTGCGACAATTAACAACAATACAGGCAAGTTCATTTTTAATAGCAGTTTGTGGGCTAGCTAAAAGCCTCGGTGATTGATGGCTATTGGTTTACACAAGTGAAATCGTCGGTTTCAATGTTGTACATATAGTTTTGTTGTCCAGGTTTAGCTTATTAAACCGCAATTTCAACTTTCCGCCGCGTGCCTTAGCAAACTGCATGAGCTTTTTTCTTTGTTGCCGTACTTTGGCCGAATAGTCCTCGCTTATCGCCCAGTCAGTATCTTTTAGTTTGGCAGCATTTGAAAGAACACGATTCTTCTCTTTTAAGGACAAGAATTTAACGATCAGGGGTCAGTGCTTGTCGGGCGCATATCTTCCTAGTCTGTGCGCTCTTTCAATAGCAGCGGCGTCAACGGAAAGTTTTAACTTTTCAGCGCAAAAAGAGATAATATTAGTCTCAGACTGTTCCCACGATTCAGTTTTTAGAGCGCAGCTCTTTGGCGTCCGTTCCTGGGTTTCGCGTCGGCGTCGGCGTCGTCGTCGGCCTCGTAACCAGCTCCGCCCCCCTTTCATCCCCCCAGCGCTAGCAGCGACCGACTGATACCGCTGGATGCCGCTGACGCCGCTAGAGAGTCAAGATAACGTGACTGCATAGAACACCGTCGCCGCCATGCAGAAAGAGGAAGGGAGGGTCCCCCCCCCCCCCTGTTCCTGTGTGGCGGATAGGGTGCTCTTCAGTTGCCGACGCGCCGGTTATTTCACGTAGGCCCCGGCACGTCGACGAATACGTGACCACCTTCCCACGGCTAGACCTGGTTCTTGGTGCTGCGGAAGCGAGGGTATCATATTGTTTGCGTCGGCATCGGCGGCGTTGTCCCTGAAACCAACTCCGTAGCTGGGGTTGACTCACTATCGGCGTCAGCAGCATCAGTCAGTCGCTGCTATCTCTTCCCTCCTCCCTTTATCGCGTTGTCCGCTTGCTGCGCGCGCTTCTGCCCCCATCGTTTGCCGCTGGGTGTACACGCCGCCCCCCTCCCCCCTCTTCCTGCGAGTCTCCGGTTGTCAAAGCGCCGGCTCGAACTTAATTCCTTTCTTCGCTCCTCCTCCAATGCAACCCCTGTGCGGTGACAACAGAGCGGCGGGAGTCGCTATCTACTTGCGCACAGGTCTCTCTGCAATACCAGTCGAAATGTTTGGCACGTCACATGAAGTTGGCGAACTGTGCGCCGCAAAGTTGCCCAACGGCTTGCTGGTAGTAGCTGCCTACTTCGCCCCTACGGCACTCACGAAAGACGTCGTGCACTTCCTGCAACTCGCATTAACCGTCCATCGATCCACACCGATGTTAGTAGTGGGGGACTTTAATGTTGACATAAAGACAAACAGGAATTTCTTCACACTTATGCGAGAGAACATCCCGTTCCTCTCGCTCGTAACGCGTCCCACGGTTGTGACAACCTCGCGAGGCAGTTGTATAGATCTCGTCTTTGAGAATCAAGCATTGGTGTACCAAGTCGAACATATATCAGTCTATTTCTCCGACCACAAAGCTTCCTTCATGACTGTCAAGAACTGTTAGTGGAGTCTTTGTTAAAGGAATACGTGTGAAAAATAAAAAAAAATTCTGTGATAGCGCATACATGTGTTGCTCGATTTCTTTGCCTCAATCTATCGAAAAGGTGAAACAGCTTATTTGCTGCGCTCAAATTTCGCATTAGGAAGTAACGTAATCGTCGGTAATTTTTTTTTTGTCATGGATGCCGTAGAATATTAAGTTGTTTCTTCGTGATTGGTTCTCCAGGTCATCGTGCGATGACTGGAGGGCCGTGCACGCGACAGCAAGTTTCTGGGAACTTTGAGGTAATCTTTCTACTTCAGGCTTTAGCGGGAGCACCAGTGACACATTATCATCAACGCTCTTGACTTTTCCTGCGAGTTTTGTTAGTTTTTCTTCGAGATTCTTTTGCTCAAGCCGAATGGAACGTAGTTCGTCCAATATTTCGGTCTGTTGCTGTTGTATGACAGGTATTGTCATGATAGTATCGAACATCCGCTTTTCCTGCTCAGCAGACAGAGGCCCAGGGTTTTGCTCTACGTCTCCCGCAAGCAAGAGCCTTCTTTGAAACAAACCTATGTATCCTGAACAGCTCGCGGACACATCGTACAGAAGGCGTAAAAACATGCACACAGCAAAGTTGGGATCTGGCGTCGACTTTCTAAACGGTTTGCCATTAACAGAAAGATAAGAGTAACAAACCTGAAGAAGAACAAGGTTTAAGCGTCTGGCTGCCGTGTCGGCGCCAGATCCCGGTGTGGCTGGGTACAACAGCCGCTTATGTAGGTCATGCTTGTCAAGGTTCCAGGGTTGCCAATCGATGAAGTGTTCGAGCGCCGGTAGCGCTGTTAGGTCCAACGGCGAAGCGTCACTCAAAAAAGCCAGGTCAGCAGGACAGATTTGCTCGGTAGAAGCGGCTCCGTTCATTGGCCGGCACGTCGACATCGCGGCAGGATCGAAAATTGCCATCATTTGCAGCACCTGAAGAAGAACAAGGTGTAAGCGTCTGGCTGCCATGTCGGCGCCAGATCCCGGTGTGGCTGGGTACAACAGCTGCTTATGTAGGTCATGCTTGTCAGAAGGTTCCAGGGTTGCCAATCGATGAAGTGTTCGAGCGCCGGTAGCGCTGTTAGGTCCAACGGCGAAGCGTCACTCAAAAAAGCCAGGTCAGCAGGACAGATTTGCTCGGTAGAAGCGGCTCCGTTCATTGGCCGGCACGTCGACATCGCGGCAGGATCGAAAATTGCCATCATTTGCAGCACCTGAAGAAGAACAAGGCGTAAGCGTCTGGCTGCCATGTCGGCGCCAGATCCCGGTGTGGCTGAGTACAACAGCTGCTTAGGTAGGTCATGCTTGTCAGAAGGTTCCAGGGTTGCAAATCGATGAAGTGTTCGAGCGTCGGTAGCGCTGTTAGGTCCAACGGCGAAGCGTCACTCAAAAAAGCCAGGTCAGCAGGACAGATTTGCTCGGTAGAAGCGGCTCCGTTCATTGGCCGGCACGTCGACATCGCGGCAGGATCGAAAATTGCCATCATTTGCAGCACCTGAAGAAGAACAAGGTGTAAGCGTCTGGATGCCATGTCGGCGCCAGATCCCGGTGTGGCTGGGTACAACAGCTGCTTATGTAGGTCATGCTTGTCAGAAGGTTCCAGGGTTACCAACCGATGAAGTGTTCGAGCGCCGGTAGCGCTGTTAGGTCCAACGGCGAAGCGTCACTCAAAAAAGCCAGGTCAGCAGGACAGATTTGCTCGGTAGAAGCGGCTCCGTTCATTGGCCGGCACGTCGACATCGCGGCAGGGTCGAAAATTGCCATCATTTGCAGCACATGAAGAAGAACAAGGTGTAAGCGTCTGGCTGCCATGTCGGCGCCAGATCCCGGTGTGGCTGGGTACAACAGCTGCTTATGTAGGTCATGCTCGTCAGAAGGTTCCAGGGTTGCCAATCGATGAAGTGTTCGAGCGCCGGTAGCGCTGTTAGGTCCAACGGCGAAGCGTCACTCAAAAAAGCCAGGTCAGCAGGACAGATTTGCTCGGTAGAAGCGGCTCCGTTCATTGGCCGGCACGTCGACATCGCGGCAGGATCGAAAATTTCCATCATTTGCAGCACCTGAAGAAGAACAAGGTGTAAGCGTCTGGCTGCCATGTCGGCGCCAGATCCCGGTGTGGCTGGGTACAACAGCTGCTTATGTAGGTCATGCTTGTCAGAAGGTTCCAGGGTTGCCAATCGATGAAGTGTTCGAGCGCCGGTAACGCTGTTAGGTCAAACGGCGAAGCGTCACTCAAAAAAGCCAGGTCAGCAGGACAGATTTGCTCGGTAGAAGCGGCTCCGTTCATTGGCCGGCACGTCGACATCGCGGCAGGATCGAAAATTGCCATCATTTGCAGCACCTCAAGAAGAACAAGGTGTAAGCGTCTGGCTGCCATGTCGGCGCCAGACCCGGTGTGGCTGAGTACAACAGCTGCTTATGTAGGTCATGCTTGTCAGAAGGTTCCAGGGTTGCCAATCGATGAAGTGTTCGAGCGCCGGTAGCGCTGTTAGGTCCAACGGCGAAGCGTCACTCAAAAAAGCCAGGTCAGCAGGACAGATTTGCTCGGCAGAAGCGGCTCCGTTCATTGGCCGGCACGTCGACATCGCGGCAGGATCGAAAATTGCCATCATTTGCAGCACCTGAAGAAGAACAAGGTGTAAGCGTCTGGCTGCCATGTCGGCGCCAGATCCCGGTGTGGCTGGGTACAACAGCTGCTTATGTAGGTCATGCTTGTGCAGAAGGTTCCAGGGTTGCCAGTCGATGAAGTGTTCGAGCGCCGGTAGCGCTGTTAGGTCCAACGGCGAAGCGTCAGTCAAAAAAAGCCAGGTCAGCAGGACAGATTTGCTCGGTAGAAGCGGCTCCGTTCATTGGCCGGCACGTCGACATCGCGGCAGGATCGAAAATTGCCATCATTTGCAGCACCTGAAGAAGAACAAGGTGTAAGCGTCTGGCTGCCATGTCGGCGCCAGATCCCGGTGTGGCTGGGTACAACAGCTGCTTATGTAGGTCATGCTTGTCAGAAGGTTCCAGGGTTGCCAATCGATGAAGTGTTCGAGCGGCGGTAACGCTGTTAGGTCAAACGGCGAAGCGTCACTCAAAAAAGCCAGGTCAGCAGGACAGATTTGCTCGGTAGAAGCGGCTCCGTTCATTGGCCGGCACGTCGACATCGCGGCAGGATCGAAAATTGCCATCATTTGCAGCACCTCAAGAAGAACAAGGTGTAAGCGTCTGGCTGCCATGTCGGCGCCAGATCCCGGTGTGGCTGAGTACAACAGCTGCTTATGTAGGTCATGCTTGTCAGAAGGTTCCAGGGTTGCCAATCGATGAAGTGTTCGAGCGCCGGTAGCGCTGTTAGGTCCAACGGCGAAGCGTCACTCAAAAAAGCCAGGTCAGCAGGACAGATTTGCTCGGCAGAAGCGGCTCCGTTCATTGGCCGGCACGTCGACATCGCGGCAGGATCGAAAATTGCCATCATTTGCAGCACCTGAAGAAGAACAAGGTGTAAGCGTCTGGCTGCCATGTCGGCGCCAGATCCCGGTGTGGCTGGGTACAACAGCTGCTTATGTAGGTCATGCTTGTGCAGAAGGTTCCAGGGTTGCCAGTCGATGAAGTGTTCGAGCGCCGGTAGCGCTGTTGGGTCCAACGGCGAAGCGTCACTCAAAAAAGCCAGGTCAGCAGGACAGATTTGCTCGGTAGAAGCGGCTCCGTTCATTGGCCGGCACGTCGACATCGCGGCAGGATCGAAAATTGCCATCATTTGCAGCACCTGAAGAAGAACAAGGTGTAAGCGTCTGGCTGCCATGTCGGCGCCAGATCCCGGTGTGGCTGGGTACAACAGCTGCTTATGTAGGTCATGCTTGTGCAGAAGGTTCCAGGGTTGCCAGTCGATGAAGTGTTCGAGCGCCGGTAGCGCTGTTAGGTCCAACGGCGAAGCGTCACTCAAAAAAGCCAGGTCAGCAGGACAGATTTGCTCGGTAGAAGCGGCTCCGTTCATTGGCCGGCACGTCGACATCGCGGCAGGATCGAAAATTGCCATCATTTGCAGCACCTGAAGAAGAACAAGGTGTAAGCGTCTGGCTGCCATGTCGGCGCCAGATCCCGGTGTGGCTGGGTACAACAGCTGCTTATGTAGGTCATGCTTGTGCAGAAGGTTCCAGGGTTGCCAATCGATGAAGTGTTCGAGCGCCGGTAGCGCTGTTACGTCCAACGGCGAAGCGTCACTCAAAAAAGCCAGGTCAGCAGGACAGATTTGCTCGGTAGAAGCGGCTCCGTTCATTGGCCGGCACGTCGACATCGCGGCAGGATCGAAAATTGCCATCATTTGCAGCACCTGAAGAAGAACAAGATGTAAGCGTCTGGCTGCCATGTCGGCGCCAGATCCCCTTTCTTTTTGCGATCATTTGTATCGCATCATGGCGCTCCTCGGGTGCTCTTAAGTGACCGCGGCACGGCCTTCTTATCAACAGTCGTTGCCGAAGTTCTTCGTGCGTCATTCACCCTCCATAAGACAACTTCAAGCTACCATCCCCAGACTAACGGTCTGACTGAGCGATTCCATCGCAACTTATCGGATATGATATCCATGTACATCAGACCGGATAACCGAAATTGGGACACTATTCTACCATTCGTCACATTCGCCTATAATACAGCAGTACAGCGGACTACCGGTTACTCTCCATTTTTCCTCGTTTTTGGCCGTCCTCCCAATACAATTCTCGACACTTCCTTCCTCTCTACACCAGATTACTCCTAATCAATACCAGCCCAGTTCTTATTCCGTGTGGCCAGATGCCGTCATCTTGCCCGCCTCAACACGGAAGCGTGCCTGGAAGACCGCAAGAGTCGCTATGATTCTACGCATTGTGTGGTCTCTTTTCGTCCTGGTGACGAAGTACTGCTTTATACACCCTGCGCACCCTTGGCCTCAGTGATAAATTTCAGCGCCGCTATCTTGGTCCCTACAAGGTCATCAACCAAACTTCCCTAGTAAACTACCAAGTCACACTTGTTCCTCCCCCAGCCGATCGACGCCACCGTGGAACTGAAATTGTTCATGTCTCTCGCTTGAAGTCGTTTTTGCGCCGAGGTTTGGTTAGGAGCGCCCAGGCTGGCCACTCCCGACCCCCCGGGCAGATTGTGTGAGCCCTCCACGGATCTTCTTTCATTTTTACATACCATGATCTGCTTCATTCTTTTGTATATACCATCGTCAACGTCCCGCGGCGGTGGCTCCGGAACGCGCCTGGGTTCACGATCGGATTAAACGCCTTGCCGTCTCGACCTGACCTTCTTTCACATTATATATATATATATATATATATATATATATATATATATATATATATATATATATATATATATATATATATATATATATATATATATATATATATTGTTACGAGGTTTATTTAGACATATCTTAGGATGCGCTAGAGATTAGCACCAGAGCGGGCAGAACCAGCTTCCTCTTCTTCTTCTCCTCATCCTGCCAAGCCTCCTCTTCTTCCAATACAGGACCGCGGGAAGTGCGTGACACTGCCCCCTTCTTAGAAGATGCCCACCGGGCCAGTAAAGGTTCGTCACGTTGATAGAAGGACTTCATGCGGGCCACGTGGACTACTTGAGACTTCTGAAAACGACGACCTTGGGTGGTCAGGCGAGAGACTACAAAGTTGACTGCGCTGAGGCGTTCCAGTACAACGAAAGGACCAGTATAGTGGTGCAACAGTTTCTGGGACAAGCCGCGCTTACGCAGTGGCGTTTGAAGCCACACCTAATCACCAGGGATATAATTAACATCTTGATGACGCTTGTCGTAGCGTTGCTTGTAGCGTTCCTGGGAGGCAAGTGTGCGAAGTCTAGAGAGTCGACGAGCTTCTTCAGCCAAAGAAAGAGTATGCGCGAGTGAACTTTCAGCAGGGAGTGAGAAAGGTAAAAACGTGTCCGGAGTAGTTCGTGGAGGTCGTGCGTAAAGAAGAAAAAACGGACTGTAGCCTGTCGTTTCGTGCCTAGCAGTGTTAAAGGCGTACGTTATAAACGGAAGGACTTCATCCCAGTTTTTGTGGCGGGGGTGGACATACATTGCGAGCATATTGCTAAGCGTACGATGGTGCGTTCGGTAAGACCGTTTGTTTGTGGGTGGTAAGGAGTTGAATGGCGAAAATGGGATGAGCAGAGGCGAAGAAGTTCCTCTACAACCTTTGCCTTAAACTGTCACCCACGGTCGCTTATTAACACACAAGGAGGCCCATGTCGAAGAATGATAGACCGTAGGAGGAAAGCCGAGACATCAGAAGCAGTGGCTGACGGTGTGGCAGCAGTTTCACAGTACCGCGTAAGGTAATCTACGCACACGATGACCCAGCGGTTTCCGTTAGAGGATCGGGGAAATGGTCCTAGAAGGTCAATTCCCGCCTGTTCGAATGGGGTTCGTGGTGGCGTTATAGGCTGAAGATGGCCTGGCGGAGAGCAGGTTGGGTGCTTGAAACGCTGGCACTGGAGGCAGCTGGCCACATAACGTTGAGTAGTTTGACACATCTTCGGCCAATAAAAACGTTCCTTAGTCCTGCGCAATGTCTTGGCGAAACCCAAGTGTCCAGCTGTGGCATCGTCGTGCATTACCCGAAGAACCTGACACCTAAGACTTGTAGGAATTACGAGAAGAAACCGCGCACCTACTGACGAGTAGTTCTTCCTGTATAGTAGACCATCACGAATGCAGAATGAGGGCGGAGGGTTCCGGGAACTTGCTGCATCAAAAAGCGGTGCCAAGTCCTTGTCGTTCTGCTGCGCAATCTTCCCAGGCAGCACATTTCATCGGCCCAATAATGGGGATTGATTGGGGATTACTGGCCCACAAGTGGCCCAATGGTGCCATTGAGCTACCAATAATGTGCAGCCACGCTATACCATAATCATTATTGGCCCAGTGAACTTCACCCATATCCGTTATTGGCATTCAACCGGCTAAGAGCGGTCAATAATGCCCATTCATATTGAACAGTTTGCCATTATTGTATACACAATGAGGCAGCCTGGTCATTATTGGCCAACCAGCTGCAATTGTTTGCCAATATCTTCCACACCATGGTATAACTTGGTAAATATTGTCCGGTCAATAACAACGGCTTCTCAATATTGAATATATCTAGGCATACAGTGGTCAATAATGTCCAACCAACTTTGGCGGCTTCCTAACATTGTAATATCTTGGTTTCTAGTGGTCTATATTGTCTAATGAGCCTTGATGGCTGACCAGCATTGCACATATCATGGCATAGCTTGGCTAATATTGTCCGGCCATTATGGTTGCCTCGTCAACATTGAATATATCTTGGCATACATTGGTCAATATTGCCCCACCAGCTTTGGTGGCATCCTAACATTGTATATATCTTGGATTATAGCGGTCAATATTGCCTAATGAGGTCTGATCTCTGGCCAGCATTGCACATATAATGGCATAAATAGGTTAATATTGTCCGGCCATTATGGTTGTCTTGTCAGCAATGAATAAATCATGGCATATATTGGTCAATAGTGACCCACCTGTCATGGCGGCCTGCTAACAATGTATACATATGCATTATATTGTTGAATATTGTTCGATGGACTGTGATGGCTAGCCAGCATTACACCCTAATGGCATAGGTTGGGCAATAATGTTCTGCCAATAATGATGGCTTGTCAACATTGCATATATCTTGACATAGATTGGTCAATATTGTCCCATCAGCTTTGATGGCATCCCAACATTGTATATATCATGGTTTATAGTGGTCGATATTGTCTAACGAGCTTTGATGGCTGGTCACCTTTGCACATTTCAGGCTGCGGCGACGCTAAAAAAACAGTAGAAGCAGCTCTGACCGACAGAGATATTTCTAATGCTTGCATCTCAATATCACAGTGTGTTGGGGCTAATTTCGTCGCAACTAAATTTTTCGCTGGCCCGGACGTCAGTTTACGTTCAACTGTAGAAGATATTCATACGCCATACGTAATTTGGGCCACCATATATATAATGTTTATTGGGATTAATGTATAGATTGTCCTAAAATTGTTTGACTGAGCTGACCATACAAAATGATCAGAAGTGCCCATCACGGAAAATGTAGAATATATTTTTCTGAATACATTTTTCGTGATTCGCTAATTGCTGTGGATGACCTGCGATTATACTTGACAATTTTGGTAGAGAAATTTACGACTTTAGGCACGATTAATTGTTATGTAAAATTCTGCATATAATACCTTCGAGACAATTCCTGCAGACTAGAGGCCCGGATGTCGATCACGCGTGGACGTAGCTAACAAAGATAGTGTTCTAAACTTTAGCCAAGTGTTGAAAACATTCTGACAGCACATGGAATCTACACTGCAGAAATTAGCGAAGGCGAGATTAATGCTACTGCATACTGTGCATTACGTATCGTTATCGTTATCAACTAAACGCAGCGTCATTACCATTGATTCTGTCATCATTGTCATTATCACTAATTGCAGCATCATTCTCGTCGCTATCCTCACGGTAGACAATGAGAATTACGTATGGTGCTAGTTTCGCGATCCAGGGTTTAGCGCAGTTGGTTAAAGCGTTAACTAGGCTAGGAATTCGATTCCCGGTGGAGACGATTTGTTTTTCTGATCTCGTCAAATCAGGATGATTGAAAGTGATTGACACATCAATGCACAGATCCGATGCACAGATATATCCATGCACAGATCTCGAACACATCTCGCGCACAACTCTCGCGCACGGGATTTCGTTCCATGGGCCTATTTATACGCATACGAGTACAAGCATACGCGCACGCTCGAGCACACATCTGATCTGACAAGCAAATGTTTAATAGATGCGTGTCCGCGAAAAAAATCCTGCGCAGTCAAGAAACGCAAGGTACTCAAATGCAAAGAACGTAACAGAACGTGTGAGTCGCTTGAACAAACACCAGGGGTTACGTTCGGATAGTAAACGCAGAAACGATCGAATATATCCGGTGAATCCACATCCTGTAAACATTTGTCCATGATTGGAAACACGCACGCGTAGCATCATTATTTCTGCCTTTTTTTACGTGATGGAAAGAAACCCAACATGTTCAAGCTAAGCAGAGGTGGGAGAGATCGATCGCGCTAGCCAATCAAACGCGCACTGCATGATTCGCCATTACCTATCTGTTTCCAGCATTCAGCATCAGCACCGACTATACCACGCCTCAGTACTAGCTGTTCTTATAGACAGATATGTTGGGCTGCTTTCAGGGCCTTCGAGTTCTAATATCTACTAAACACAAATTTGTACTGTACTTTTTTGCGCTCTGCTGTGGGCTTCAGCAACAGACAAAGACTGAACGGCTTTGGCCATCGGTGCAGCAGCGCATAAAATATTTCAGCTCAAAGAAACAATACAAGAAACATATATTCTACGCTATGTCTAGCTAATTCACTTGACAAGAAAAGAAATCTGAACTGTACTGGAATGGTTCGTATTCTAATGCGACGTAAATCGCACACTGCCAAAAAGTAGTGTACATGTAAAAGATAATAAAAATAATCAACAGCACTACATGGGGCAAGGCAAACGAAAAAAGAAATAAAAATTTAAAACAATTACCTACAGTGTAATGAATGCGCGCACATGTGTCGCCACCATATATGGTAACAAAATTGAAATTGCATAATAACGATGTTCTTTACGGAAGTTATTTTTGTTCGAAAGCTGTAATATATGGCTCATAATGATGCATTTGACCAGCGCTTGACAGCGCTCTCCTAAGCATTGTTCAGAAACTATTCTTCAAACATTCATTGCCTTATTATCCAAGCATATAATCACCGCACCGATGGCGTTTCCCTTCAGAGAACTATCTAATTCTATGCCATCATGCCAACCAGGCAGCTAATTGCAATTCATATATATTAAAAGTAATGCGAGTGCGTTACTTCAGCAGTTATGAGGCATTTTTAGAGAACACCACTCTCGAAGAATTTAACACATGATTGAGAATTAGGGTTCATTTGTGAAATATTCTGCCGCTTTCACAAGCGCTGCTTCCGCGGGCTGAAAGATGATTATACCGCGCTTCTTTCTGAGGACAACTTTGTTCCAAGTTCGTAGATATAGTTTCAATGTTGACCCTTGCTTTCTTTCTATTTTTTTCTTTACTGCAAATTTAGTTCTTCAGATCTTAGCTCGTCGAGTATTTTGTATTTTTTGATATGCCCACGCTTAGTTCTACGCGGATTTTTTCTTGCTCTAAATGTCCACCTGATTTGAAAAAAAAAAAATGAATTACATGGGAATTTTTAACCTTGAAGTACTCGTAGTTATGGTCGTTTTCGCTTTTCTTTTCCTTAATAGGAATACAGCAAGTATACGGGCTGTTGCATCGCTCAGTTGCGCGTGATGACGTTTTAGGAGCACTCCGTCATGAACAACGACCTGTGTCCATCTTTAATAAAAAAAAATATGTCCATTTGTTCGAACCGAGGACGATTCCGTGAAAACTGAAGATTGTTTTACGCATGTGATTATTATTTGAAACTATGAGGTAAAACGTATTTTGCATTAACAAAAAAAAATATAGCGAAATTATCATTCCACTGAAAATGTTACCCAGCCAGCAGTCGAGGCGACCAAAGAGCTCCGAACGCACTCCTCGTTGTTTTAGCGAAGCCAAGGGCAAAACTGCGCATTCCTCCTCACAAGCTTGGCGCAAAGAACATATGGTTTCCATTCTCTCGTCCTTTTGTCGCCTCTCCGCCCGAGGGCCTTGACTAAAGCAATTCTCCAAACCGCTTTCAACTTCCCGTCTTGTAGCCTTTTCTCCCCGTAAAGCAGTCATCGCGGACTTCCATTTTTTGTCTGTTTTTTCCTTTGTAGTTTCTTTTTAGTTCTTGCGGCAATCTATTCAAAGGAAAGCTATTGATTTGAAGCTTCCAGTTATGACGACGTCTTGCTTCTACAGGTGTTCGATCACAAAGGCACTACAAGTATAAGGGGGCAAGCACTGACTACCGTTTAACGAATAGATAACGACAAATATCATTTTGTTTTATGTTTCCAGCGTCAACAACACATCCACATGGGAAGCCGTGCACTGCCAGATGTCGCAACCAATGTAACCACGTTAATATGGCCGGCCTCACTGAGCATGCAGCTTATTTCAACCTGAGTAAATCAGACAAGAAAGTTGCCTGAGGGCCAACAGGTAGTGCTTTATTTTGCATTTTTACTCCACGGTCTAGCTGCACTTCCACTTTCCAAAAGTTTTCTGTCTTAATGGGATTTATGAATGTTGCTTTTATTCCCAGGTGCCATCTGCGAAAGGAAATACATTGTTATGCACGCTGCTCAAGTCCATATCTTTAAAGGCTGCATGGAGCTGCTGCCCCTACAACCGACCACAAAAGAAGCTGCGATGAACGCAGCGCCTTCCTCCAACCTGGGACCTGAGAACACCTTGCAAGGGACGCAAAGACAGGAGGAGCACTGAAGTCTAAGAGTTCTGCCTAAATGTTTCCATGCCCTGTAACACGTGCACACCTAATAAATCACCATGCAATGTACCTTTCAGCTGTATTATTTTCTGTGCATGGATATCCTCAGCATGCTTTATTTAAATAAAAAGCTGCATGAAAAATATCTGCACTGCATAAGTAGGGATGGATTTGCAGGTGCCTATTAGTCATAGCACGAAAAAGCAACTAGCCGGATTGCCAATTGCTCTGGCTGGATGCCAATAATGCAAAACCACTGGGCAAGATTGGATTGGAAATATTGGGTAGCCGATAAATCTGGCTGGATGCCAGTTGTGAATATCCAGTGAATAAGCATGGATACAAGATATTGGATGGCCAGTGAGCTTGGCGGGATGGCCGTGATATAACAACCAGTGAGTGAGCTTGGGTGGAAGATATTGAGTAGCCATTGAGTGCCGTTGAATGCCAGTAAACAAGGTAGTGTGCCAATACTGGTTTTGATAGGAGAGCCGATCAAATTGGTTGGCATATATCTTGGCTCTTTGTGCGCCCCAATCAGACGCCAATATTGACGAATATTGGGACCAATATATACCAAAATTGGACCATTGACGGTCCATTGACGGCGTGCTGCTTGGGTTGAATTCACCAACCACGGTGAAGCTTGGAGAGATGGCAGCTATATATTCGTCCAAGATCTCATTGTCGCAATCAGTAGTTTCAAGCGGCAACCGTGACAGGCAGTCAGCATCGCCGTGCTTACGACCACTCTTAAAAGACACAGTAAAATTGAATTCTTGCAGACGCAAAGCCCACCGCGTAAGGCGTCCACAGGGGTCACGAAGGTTTACAAGCCAACATAAGGAATGATGGTCCTTCACAATCTTAAATGCACATCCATAAAGATATGACCAAAACCGTTGCACGCCGAAAACAGCAGCTAAGCATTCCTGTTCAGTTACTGTGTAATTATGCTAAGCCTTGCTCAAAGAACGGCTTGCATATGCAACGACATGTTCATTGCCATTCCCCGGAGGTGGCGACCGTCGTCGGGGAGAAGGGGAGCGTCGTAGGCGCCGAAATGGTGGTGTCAGGCTACCGGTCAGAGGCTAGGGATTCGTTTCGGATCAGCGCCACTCTGCGTTCTTGTCGGCTAGCTGTTGTTCTGTACTCATTCCGGCCAGGTGTTCTTCTGTATGAATCATCATTGTCTGCAGGAAACCTTGCACGGGAGTTCACCCACTGTCGGCGATACTGCTGGTACGGACGGCGATTGCGGCAAAAACGCGAAATGTGGCCGATCATTCCACAGGCATAGCACACTGGCGGCTCACGTTCATTCGATGAATAATGCTCATCGTCGCTTAGATTAAACGCATTGTGTTCTGGATGTAGTCGACGAGGAGGTCGAGAGTGCTCGCTGTTGTAGGCGTTGATGGTGAGAGGTTGCATGTTTGGGCGATGAGCTGCAGAGCATCGGATGTCCGAAGGAGTTGTAACAGAGGGAGCATAACCGGTAGATGATGGGCTATTGTCTGCCGAAGAAGTGCCACTGTAGACGAGTCTGACGTGGCCCCCAACATCTTGATGTCTCCGAAGCTCCTCGCGGACGATCTGTCGAATTGTATCTGCCATGCTCGTCGCTTCAGACACATCCACACTGGCGACAGTTGTGACATTAGGCAACCGACCAAACTTCGGAATGATACGGCGTCGCTTCAAACCTTCAAACGTGCGGCAGTGTCGTGTTACATCAGCGGTAGTATTCAAATCCTCATTGCAGATGAGGAAGTTGTACATATCTTGCGCTATTGCTTCGAGGAGGTGGCCCACTTTGTCTTCTTCTGTTATTCGAGCATCAACTATTCTGCATAGCTTGAGGACTTCTATATAAGTTGTGCAGGTCTCCCCGGTACTTGCGCTCGCTGAGCCAGAGTTCGTTCGGCGCTCTTTTTTCGAGCATGTTAGCGCAGTTTCTTCAAGAAAGAATACCGAATTCGCCAGCTTGGTATTCGCATCCCAGCGGTATTTGCTCACCCGATTGTAGTGGGTGAGCCAGTCATCCACGTCTTCCCCAGGCTTGCCATAAAAGTGTCGGGGTTCCCGGGTGGTCGGTTGTGCTGTTGGCATGGGCGGCGTTGAAACATCTGCTTTAGCCATCTCCGTCTGTAGGGGGGGGGGGGGGGGGGGTAGCCCAGCAATTCTGCTTCGGCGGTGTAGGAGAGGTTCCGTGGTGATCTTTAGCCCGCAAACTCCACCACACTCTTTAAAGGAATCATGCAATGCCTAAAACGGGGTAAAGCAAATCGGTCGAGAGATACGTACTCCCTCACAGGTCAATTCACCGCAAGAATTTTTTAGCTAGCTTCATTAACACTAGAGATATCGGCGATTAAAAATGGCGCTCCTCCTCGCTCCCCTCAACTCAACACTCCGAGACACCAGAAAAAAAACGAAGAAAACAGCTCGGGAACTCCGCCCGCTAGCCCGCCCACGAAGCGTCATCGGGTGACGCTCGGTTCTCAGACTTCCGGTCGTCGCGCCTGTTTTCCCCCGAGCATCGCCCATGCATTCACGGTCTGCCTTTCCCGTCCCGTCTGCGTTTGCATAGCTTTCAACCTTGTCTGCTGTCTTCCTCGGCCGCCGGTGTCTTCAGTTTCTTGACCTCTCGGAATTGTGTGACAGCAGCGCGAACGACTCGGGTTGTTCGCGAGCGCATACCTGCAGGTAGGAAGCTGTCCACACATACCGGCGGGCGCCGCGTAGGGAGCACTTTCCTTCATATCCCTGTCCCATTCAGCGCAAATTAGCGTGCACTCCTGCCGAGCACGGCATTCTACAAGACCGCTTTCTTCTCTCGCGCTGCCTGGGTCAGTCTCTTTGGTACCGTCTTCTGCGGTTTGACCAACGGCGGCCGGTGACCCCTCGCGGATGCTGGCAGACGATCGAGCGTGCGAGTTGCCCGCGTGCAAACATATGTCGTCGTCGCTTTTAGTCCGGAGCTGCTTTCAATATGGTCGGCGAGAGGCATCTCTTGTGCATAACGAATGGAATGTATACGCGTACGTATCACCGACAAGAGCACGGACTGATAATCGCTACAGAGTTTGGATATCGGATGACAGGTGAGCACGAATTATTCGTCCGTGAATCTTAAAATTGAGATTAATAAAAAGGATAGTGTAGTGTTTTTTTTTGACGTCCTTTTCGCACATCGTTTAGGAAGTGCCAATGCACAACGTGCACGCGTGTTTATCTCATGTGTACGCATCGTCCGAGCCAGAATCGACGGCGCAAAACATCAGCAAAGCAGCTCGGCACATTCAGTTCAGCAGCGCAGGTTGTCACTGATTTTCGCACCGACACGCAAGAATCGCGCACATAAGCATGCGAGCGGCTACGCTAGAGAGGCAGCGAAGCGGGTGATTCCAAAACGCCGTCCGCCGCGACTTCGACGCAAATAAGGCCTAGCGACGACCAGGGAGCAGCGCACGATCGGAGTGCCGTCGGTCGCAGCGCCCGCGGACGGCATCTCTGCGGTAACCTGGCGACATCCGGTGCTGCACATAAGCGGTGCGAATTTGTGTACTTTCGCGATGAAGCTGAGGACAGACCTTTTTTGACGCACGTTTCATTTACACGAAGGTTGATGCTGCCTTTTTAACCGGGACGATGTTGAATCGGACTAGCTCGTGCTCTTTTCGCACTGCTGCACCGACGCGCACTTTCAGTCGGACTCGCATAGTTTAGGAAGTGCCAATGCGTAACGTGCACGCGTGTTTTATCTCATGTGTACGCATCGGCAGATCCAGAAACACCGGCGCAAAACATGAGCAAAGCAGCTCGCCACATGCAGTTCGGCAGCGCAGGTTGTCACTGTTTTCCGAAGCTACACGCAAGAATCGTGCACAGGAGCACGCGAGCAACTACACTAGAGACGCAGCGAAGCGGACGATTCTGAAATGCCGTCCGCCGTGGCTGCGATGCAAAAGAAACAAGGCCTAGCGACGAGCAGGGAGCAGCGCACGACCGGAGTGCCGTTGGCCGTAGCGCCCGTGCCTGGCGGCATCGGGTGCTGCACTTAAGCGGTGCGAATTTGTGTACTGTCGCGATGAAGCTGAGGCTACACCTTTTTTTGACGCATGTTCCATTTAATTATTAACACGCCGCACAAATGGTCGATGCGGCAAAGACGAGCCGGGACTACAGTACGCTGCTGCGCCGTCGGTCGGTACATAAAGGTTGATGCTGCCTATTTAATCGGTACGGTGTTAAATCGGACCAGCTAGTGCTCTTTTCGCACTCCTGCACCGACGCGCACTTTTAGTCGGACGCCACCACCTTTTCGGTTAACATCGCGAACCGAAGCGCCAAGTTCGGGTTCACGCATGCATTGCAGCACTCGAGCAGACGACTTTCGCAGCTACCGGAAGTGTGTCAGTGACGTAGAGGGCGTCGCGGCTGCAGCCAATGGCAGCCTGTCGTGGCCTGTCACTCTGTGACTGGTGACGTAGGTAATCACGGCAAAATAGTCCCAAATCTCGCCACCACGTGGAAATGGCGCAACCCGCGAATTTCAAAAAACGCTGTTTTTAAAAATTAATAATAAATCGCTGGATTTTTTCCGATGAGTTTTACTTCGAACGAATGCTCGGAAGCATTTGTTCTACACATTGAAAACGTTTGTCAGTGACCTTTCTAGCCGTTTCATGCCCCTTTAAGAGGTTTATTTAGACAGATATTAGGATGCGCTAGAGATTAGCACACCAGAGCGGGCAGAACCAGCTTCCTCTTCTTCTCCTTATTCCGCCAAGCCTCCTCTTCTTGTAATACAGGACCGCGGGAAGTGCGTGACAATATATATATATATATATATATATATATATATATATATATATATATATATATATATATATATATATATATATATATATATATACATATATATATATATATATAGTGAGCGCAACGCGTGAACTTTCACCTCTTTCATCTGTATAGATCCATCATCATTATCATCATCATCATCAATGACTGCTGCTCGGAGCGTCGCGCGCTGTGTGCCAGCTGGTTCTGGAATAGAAGAGACGTTTTGTGCAAGTGCTGTCTCACAAGTGGCGGAGGTGCGATTCGTATTCCCCACCTCTCGCTTTAGACCCGCCTATCATTCTCCCTGAAGCTCCGTTCAGGCCTTCGCTTGCGTCCACGGTCCTGTGCTATGGATGAGGGCAACGGTGCTCGCTCACCCCCGGCGTCTCCTCCTCCTACTGCGGCTGCCCCTGCCTGGACTGTCACCAGCCGCCAGCGCGATCCCCAAATCTTTGCTGGCCTTCGCGGTGAAGATGGCGACGACTGGCTCGACAACTACAACAGGGTCAGTGCATTTAACCGCTGGGAGGACGCTCATAAACTGCTAAACGTCGTCTTCTACTTGGCTGACGTCGCCAAAACCTGGTTCCTCAATCACGAGGATGACATCGCTGACTGGCCTACATTCACGGACCAGCTAAAGAAAATTTTCGGCACTCCGGCTGGTCGCTCAGAGCAGGCAAAGAAAAAACTTGAAGCTCGTCTCCAGCAGCCCGGCGAGTCCTATACGTCGTATATCGAGGACGTTCTGGCCCTTTGTCGCCGTGTCGACGCTGCTATGCCTGAATCTGAGCGTGTTCGCCACTTAATTAAGGGCATCAACACTGCTGCTATCAATGCCTTCGTGTTTAAAAACCCGTCGTCCGTATCTGACATCACATCCACATGTCAACGTCTGGACCAGCTACAGTCCTGCCGCCTCGTGCAAGACCCCAGTGATTGTGGCTCCCTCATAGATGGAAATTTGCGGTCCCTAATCCGCACCATGATCCGGGAGGAGCTCTACGGCCTCACCAACCCCTCTGCAGTATCTCCAACTCTTCCGCCAGCAACGGTGAATTTGCGCAGCATCATCAAAGATGAACTGACGAATTTCAACTGCACTGTGGCACCTGCCCCACCTCCCATTGCCTCCCAACCTCCCTCGCCGCCTCCCAACGCCCCCCAACATTCCTTGCCAACCTATGCCGAGATTACTTCACGGCAACCCACTCCGCCTTCCCCGACTTGTTCGGCACCCGTGTGCGGTCACGTCGCTGCCATGGCACTATATCCTACAGTGCATCGTCCTGTTACAGCCTGGCGCCCCTCCCGCCCTTAGTGCTACTATTGTGGGATACGTGGCCACATTGCCCGTGTCTGTCGCCGCCGCCAACAAGACGAGCAACGGGGTTATGCTCCCTTTGAACGTGCCCGCGTGCGCCAGCCTGATGATTCTGCACTGCCCTACTCAGACCTTTACCGGCGTTCTTCCTCTCCTCCGAATTCCACCAATGTTTCACGGCCCTCGCGTCCTTCCCGACGCCGATCCCCTTCGCCTTTTCGCCGCACGTCACCGCTTCGTCCTGCCTCGCAACCCTTCCAACCTATAACGGAAAACTAACCGAAGCAGTTTTTGGAGGGAAAGCTGCTTCGAGTTCGAAATCTACAATTCCTCCTGGGCGACCGTCGAATATGTTAGTAGTGATTGTTGAAGGATTGTACGTTGAGGCCCTCATCGACACCGGCGCCGCTTATTCCGTCATGCATTTCTCTCTGTGTTCTCATCTGCGCAAAGTTATAACGCCATACATCGGTCCGCCACTTCGTGGAGCTAATGGAACGCTTATGAAACCCACCGGCCAATGCACAGCACGTGTCCTCATCGATAACCAGCGGCATCATATCGAATTTATTGTGCTCCCCACGTGCGTTCATCTCATGATCTTGGGGTGGGATTTCTTATCGTCGGCGTCTGCCCTCATCTCTTGCCGTGAGCGCCTTATTCATCTTGCGGACCCCGATATATTACCGACTTCTGATTGTTCACCACCACACGTGTTCGCAGCAGTTGATTTCGTTTTGCCCCCAGGACGCGAGCAGCTGATCATCGTGGCATTGGACTACCCTCTCGATGGCGAAGCCTTCGTTATGCCCGCTCCTCGGTGGACCTCCGACGGCCTAGCTCTTGCCTCGTGCCTCACCTCCTTCACCCGCGGTTGCGCGGTCGTTGCGGCCCTTAATACAACTCTCCAGCCGTTCTTACTGCCCAGAGGAGCCACAGTTGGGTTTATTTTTGACTGCGATCCCGTTCCCTCAACACACTTTCCAGCGCACCACCGCCTCCTGCCAAGCCTCAATTTCCGACATCCTCTGCTCTCGCAGCCGCCATCAGCCCTGACCTTACATCCGAGCAGTCCACAGCTCTGCTAGACGTCCTCCTGCGGCACCGAGAGTCTTTTGATGTGTGCGCCTCAGCGTTGGGGAAGACCTCCGTCACCTCTCATCGCATAGAGACGGACGGCTCTGCTATTGTTCGACGAAGGCCGTATCGAGTTTCAGCAGCAGAACGCAAAATCATTGAGGAGCAAGTTGCTGACATGCTTGCTCGAAATGTCATCCGACCATCCACGAGCTCTTGGTCCTGACCTGTGGTCCTCGTTCGCAAAAAAGATGGTTCAGTCCGCTTCTGCGTGGATTACCGGGCACTTAACAAGATCACGCGCAAGGATGTTTACCCTTTGCCTCGTATTGATGACGCATTAGACTGTCTCCAAGGCGCTGAGTATTTCTCCAGTCTCGATCTCCGCTCGGGATACTGGCAAATTCCTATGCACGATGCAGACAAGGACAAGACTGCCTTTTCTACCCCCGACGGTCTCTACGAATTTAACGTGATGCCTTTCGGACTCTGCAATGCGCCGGCCACCTTTGAGCGCATGATTGATACCGTGCTTCGCGGCATGAAATGCAAAACATGCCTATGTTATCTCGACGACATCATTGTCTTCTCGTCAAACTTCACTCAGCACTTGCAGCGTCTCACTGATGTCCTCACGTCCCTTGCCCAGGCGGGGCTTCAGCTGAATACCAAGAAGTGCCACTTTGCCAGTAAGACCATCAAAGTACTCGGCCATGTCGTCAGTAAGGCAGGAATCCAGCCTGATCCCGAAAAAATTACGGCTGTCGTTAATTTTCCTCGGCCCCAACGTCAGAAAGATCTTCGCAGCTTCCTTGGCTTAGCCTCCTACTTCCGCCGTTTTATTCGGAACTTTGCAACAATTGCTGCCCCGCTACACAAGCTCGTGTCTTCCCAAGTGTTTTATACCTGGTCCACTGAATGTGAAGACGCCTTCAAAGCTCTCAAGTAGGCACTCACTTCCACCCCTGTGCTTCGCCATTTTGACGCTGACGCGCCCACCATACTTCACACAGACGCCAGTGGCCACGGTATTGGCGCGGTTCTCTTGCAACGCAACGCAGTGTCTGAAGAGCAAGTCGTCGCATACGCCAGTCGTACGCTTACTGCAGCTGAGCGTAACTGTACTACTACCGAGCAAGAGTGCCTCGCCGTTGTTTGGTCGGTTCAAAAATTTCGACCTTATTTGTATGGCCGCCACTTCACCATTGTCACAGACCATCACGCACTCTGTTGGCTGTCATCGCTGAAGAACTTATCGGGTCGACTGGGTCGCTGGATACTACGTCTTCAAGAATACACCTTCACCATCACTTATAAATCTGGGCGAAAACACCTCGAGCCCTCTCCCGCTGCTCATTGCTACCTACTGACGCGGCCCCACATACGGTCTCCTCTCCCTGCTGCCATCCGAGTCAGCCTTCTGCTGGCCACCTGAATGTTGCACCCATCGCTATAGTTCCACTCGAGAACAATGCTGATTTCTCGTCCCTGCAGCTGACTGACCCTTACTGCCGCACAATCATCGCTCGCCTCCGTGGAGAATCAGTTGTCCCAAACAGTCGCTTGCGCCGTCAGCTTCGTCGGTTCCGATTTCACCATGGAACACTTTACCGCGACGTTTATCACCCTACGGGTCAACGCTGGGTACCCGTTGCCCCTCGCTCCCTTCGTTTTAAAATTATGGAGGCTTACCACGACGACCCCACTGCTCGACATTTAGGCCACTTTAAAACTTACGACCGTATCAAGAGCCGCTACTTCTGGCCTGGGCTTTCTGCCAGCGTCGCCAAATACATTTCATCATGTCCGTCTTGCCAGCATCGCAAGCGTTCAACATCCCCTCCTGCTGGCCTACTGCAAGCTCTACCTTGCCCATCTGTGCCTTTTGACACGGTCGCCATTGACTTGTTTGGTCCTCTCCCTTTGACGTCAGACGGCAACCGTTTTGTTGTCACTGCCATCGACCATCTAACGCGGTACGCTGAAACCGCACCTCTTCGCTCCGGTGCCGCCTCTGAAGTCGCCGATTTTTTCCTGCGTGCGATAGTTTTGCGTCATGGTGCTCCTCGTATTCTCATTAGCGACCGTGGAAAGACATTTCTTTCTCAAGTCCTTGAGGAAGTACTGCGCGCAGCCAACACCGTCCATAAGACTTCTTCTAGCTGCCACCCTCAGACCAACGGACTCATCGAGTGGTTTCATCGCACTTTGTCCGACATGATATCCATGTATATCGCTCCTGATCACCGGAACTGGGACAACGTTTTACCTTTCGTTACCTACGCCTACAATTCCGCTGTTCAGTGCACTACTGGTTACAGCCCTTTCTTTTTAGTTTATGGTCGTCAACCATCGACAGTACTGGACACCACTTTCTTCTCTGCTCCCTCTACGTCTGAATCTCTGGGCGAAGAGTTTGCCACTCGTATGGCGCAGTGTCGCCAACTTGCCCATTTTAACACTGAAGATGCTCAACAAGAACGTAAAGCCCTGTATGATCAACGCCATCGAACTCCCTCCTTTTACCCCGGTGATGAAGTTCTCCTGTGGACACCAATCCGCATTCCTGGCCTGTGTGAGAAGTTTCTCCATCGTTACATTGGCCCTTATACAGTACTCCAACAAACGTCTCCGGTGAACTATCGCGTTACTCCCTCGCACACCGTCGCAGATCGACGTCGTCGCTCCGAAAAGATCGTCCACGTCTCGCGCATGAAGCCCTATGCCCGTCGTCCCTCATCCCTGTAATCAGCGACCAGGGTGGCCGCTCTTTTGTCGGGGGGATTTGTGTGAGCGCAACGCGTGAACTTTCACCTCTTTCATCTGTATAGATCCATCATCATTATCATCATCATCGCTGACTGCTGCTCGGAGCGTCGCGCGCTGTGTGCCAGCTGGTTCTGGAATAGAAGAGACGTTTTGTGCAAAGGCTGTCTCACAATATATATATATATATATATATATATATATATATATATATATATATATATATATATATATATATATATATATATATGTGTGTGTGTGTGTGTGTGTGTGTGTGTGTGTGTGTGTGTGTGTGTGTGTGTGTGTGTGTGTGTGTGCTGCACTCTCGATAGACGAAACTCGGGGGATAGTGCCGACATGAGGATAAATGGAACAGCTTGGGATGAACTATTTGCCCGCCTTAGTTAAAGCACGGGAGATGAAGAAAGCTTTATTCTTGATATGTCAATGTGCCGAGGCCGGCTGTCTTTATCCAGAGAACAAATGTGGATACTTTTCAAATGAAAATGCAAGGCCGATCGCCCGGACGATTCGCCTGTCGCGCTTCCTGCAAGCACAAGTATGCAAGGAGCATTTTGAGAAATTGTGAAATTTTCAGAAATTTCAATGGGATCGCTTTTTGAGAATCCCGCGCAACATGACGAGGACCAATTGGCTCCTGCGCCAGTGGCGATCTACATTTGTTTTAAATTCTTCGTCATCAGCTTCACACTCAGAAATATGGTACGACATGCCAGAATATATATAAAATTCCTCGAATCCCCTTTTCTCCAGCAGCGTATTCACTGCTGCTATGTCATTAAATACCATTGTGCATATCAATGTAAAGTTTCTTGCAATACTGCAAGTTTCCCTTTCTTTATGTTCCATGAGGTAGTCGGCAAAGCAGGAGATAAGTGGAAAATTCGTACCATTGAAACAGCTAAGTTTATGCAGCATTGAATTACACCGCGTGCGTAATATTGTCACGTAGTGGTGACAAGGCCGTACACGCCAAAAGGAAACACAGGCGTGATGGTACTGAAATAACTCTTTATTGGGGCTGACTTGCGCCCGCAAAAGAACTAAGCAACTCGGCGGCGGCGATAGCAACAAACTTGCTCGTCGGTCGTCGGACAAAAAATGCTCGTCACACTCGGCAACGCTTAATTTAAAGGCTGCACAGAACAATCTAGATAACGTCGCAAACAGCTACCAGCACGGGCTGGAACATTGTGGAAAGACACCCAAGTGGCCGGAACCTTCGAGACAGATCTCGGTGCATCTTTCGCTACAACAAAACCGATAAAGGTGTGACTCGCGACATCGAGCATTAACAAACAAAGATTACGGAACTGATACGCGGTCCAGAATCAGAGTGATAAGCCTGTATGTCGGCGGCTGTTAAAAAAAAAACAAATACTGTTTTGAAGGTTTCGCGGCATTACTCCCCCCTTAAAAAAACATCGCCTCGATGTTCCAGAACAAAGAAACTTAAACATAAACACTGCAAAGTTTAAACACCACAGATTCTTTAACGCGCGTAATATGGCTTCAGTCGCACAACATGTACAATTTCTGGGCGTGCGCGTCGCCGTTGTGATGCTGACGTTCCGTCGGGAATGCCTTCATAGTCCAGTGGTCCGACGCGGCGAAGGATTTTGTACGGCCCAAAGTATCGACGCAACAACTTTTCACTTAATCCGCGACGGCGAATTGGTGTCCAAACCCACACTTGGTCTCCTGGATTGTACTCTGCGTGGCGTCGTCGTAAATTGCATCGTCGGCTGTCGGTGCGCTGTTGGTCCTTAATACGCAGCCGTGCGAGTCGTCGTGCTTCCTCTGCACGCTGCAGGTAGGCGGCGACGTCAAGGTTGTCCTCGTTGGTTACGTGCGGCAGCATTGCGTCGAGCGTCGTCGTGGGTTCCCTGCCGTACACAAGCTTAAACGGGGTCGCTCTGGTCGTCTCCTGGACTGCCGTGCTATACGCGAAGATCACGTACGGCGAGATGGCGTCCCAGGTCTTGTGTTCAGCGTCAACGTACATAGCGATCATGTCTGCGATCGTTTTGTTCAGGCGCTCCGTAAGGCCATTGGTCTGGGGATGGTACGCAGTTGTTCGTCGATGGCTTGTGTGACTGTATTCCAGGATGGCTTGCGTCAACTCTGCCGTAAACGCCGTTCCCCTGTCCGTGATGAGCACTTCTGGGGCGCCGTGTCGCAAGAGAATTTGTTCGACAAAAAATTTGGCGACTTCTGCCACGGTACCATTTGGTAGTGCTCTTGCTTCGGCGTAACGGGTAAGGTAGTCAGTGGCCACGATGATCCACTTGTTACCCATAGACGAAGATGAAAAGGGGCCGAGGAGATCCATCCCAATTTGTTGAAAGGGCAGGATTGGGGGCGGAATCGGGTTTAGTAGTCCTGCTGGTCTGATCGGCGGCGTCTTGCGTCGTTGGCACTCACGACACGTCTTCACGTAGTGGGAAACTTCGGCAGGCAGTCGCGGCCAGTAATACTTCTGGATTCGACGCAACGTGCGCGCAAATCCGAGGTGGCCTGCTGTGGGCTCGTCGTGCAACGCCTGCAGAATTTCTTGCCGAAGGGGTTTAGGCACTACGAGAAGCTGCGCGGTCTTGTTGGGTGCAAAGTTCTTCTTCACGAGGAGGCCATTGCTTAACGTGAAGGATGATAAATGTCGCCTGAACACACCAGGAGGGGAAGCGGTCTTTCCTTCCAAGCAATCGGCTAGCGCTTTCAGCTCAGGGTCTGATCGCTGTTGTTCTGCGAAACTGGTGGCGCTTACCGGTCCCAAAAAGGCGTCATCGTCATCGTCCTTCGGGGGAGAATCGACGGGAGCGCGGGATAAGCAGTCTGCGTCGGAATGCTTCCGGCCCGACTTATGGACTACAGTCATGTCAAATTCTTGAAGCCGTAGGCTCCATCTGGCAAGGCGGCCGGAAGGATCTTTCAAATTAGCCAGCCAGCAGAGCGCGTGATGGTCGCTTACCACCTTGAATGGTCGGCCGTATAGGACGAAACTTAGAAGTAGCCCAGATGATCGCAAGGCACTCCTTCTCGGTCGTCGAGTAAGTTACTTCGGCTTTTGTGAGAGACCTGCTAGTGTAGGCGATTACTTTTTCCGTGTCAAGCAGTCTTCTGGACGAGAATGGCTCCTAGGCCTACACTGCTCGCGTCGGTGTGAATTTCGGTCTCGGCGTTTTCATCAAAGTGGCCAAGTACAGGAGGGCATTGCAGGCGGCGCTTAAGTTCGTCGAAGGCTTCTCCTTGCGGCGCTTCCCATTTAAAAGGTACGTCAGCTTTTGTAAGCTGCGTCAACGGTTCGGCGATCCGCGAAAAGTTTCTGACAAATCGTCGATAATAAGCGCACAGCCCAAGGAATCGGCGCACAGCTTTCTTGTCGGCAGGCGGTGGGAATTGTGCGATTGCAGCTGTTTTCTCCGGGTCTGGGCGAATACCGTCCTTGCTAACGATGTGACCTAGGAATCGGAGTTCTTCGTAGGCGAAATGACACTTCTCTGCTTTTAGCGTTAGCCCCGATGACTTGATGGCTTCCAGCACTGTCTGTAGTCGTTTTAGGTGGTCTTCAAAGTTTGACGAGAAGACAACAACGTCGTCCAAATATACCAAACAAATTTGCCACTTCAAGCCTGCCAGGACTGTGTCCATTACTCGTTGAAACGTGGCTGGTGCGGAGCAGAGGCCAAATGGCATCACCTTAAATTCATAAAGGCCGTCCGGTGTGATGAATGCGGTCTTCTCGCGATCTCTTTCGTCGACCTCAATTTGCCAATATCCGCTCTTCAGGTCCATCAATGAGAAGTACCTTGCATTGCAGAGCCGGTCGAGAGTGTCGTCGATGCGGGGAAGCGGGTAGACATCCTTCTTCGTTATGCTATTCAAGCGGCGGTAATCAACGCAGAAGCGAAGTGTGCTGTCTTTCTTCTTGACCAAAACGACTGGTGCCGCCCAGGGGCTGTTCGATGGCTGGATTACGTCATCACGCAGCATTTCCTCAACTTGATCGCGAATGGCCTGGTGTTCTCGCGGCGATACACGATAAGGGCTTTGGCGCAGAGGTAGGGCGTGTTCGTCCGTTATTATGCGATGCTTGGCCAGTGGTGTTTGTCGTACCTTCGATGACGATGAGAAGCACTCCCCGTAGCTTCGAAGCAGACTGAGAATCTGGTCTTTCCTGTTGTGGGTCAATGCCGGGTTGATGTCAAATGTGGGCTGACGGAATAGGTCCGGTGCGTCTTCCAGCGTTTGGTCGTGGAGGGAGAATACATCTTTAAGGTCCCCTAATTCGTCGAGAAAGGCGATCGTCGTGCCCTTGTTGACATGCCGGTATTCTTCGGTGAAGTTTGTTACCAGAACCTGAGCTTGACCTCTCCGGAATTTCGTGATGCCTCTTGCGATGCCGACACCTCGTTTTAAGAGCAATTCGATATTTCCTTCGACGATGCCTTCAGCGGTTTCGATGTTGGCGCTACCTACGCAGACTGCGATACTTGATCGGGGCGGGACGTTCAATTCTTCGTCGAGGACGTTTAGAGGGATGTGTTGCATCAACGTCGTCGTAGCAGAAATGGCTTTGTCTGCAGAGAGCTTGATGAGCTTGGATCGCAGGTCGATGATAGCCCGATGTTCATTTAGGAAGTCCATGCCTAAAATCACGTCGCGGGAGCACTGCTGCAAGACCACAAAGCTGGTGGGGTAAGTACGCCCATTTACGGTTATTCTTGCAGCGCATCGTCCCGATGGATTAATCAGGTTGCCACCTGCTGTGCGAATCAGCGGGCCATCCCAAGCGGTGGTAACTTTTCTTAGCTGAGAGGCTAACGGTCCACTAATGACTGAATAGTCAGCTCCGGTGTCTACTAGGGCAGTGACTCTGCGACCGCCGATATCAACTTCAAGGTCACTTGTTCGCGTCCTCGCATTGCACGTGGGCCTTAGTGTCCGATCTCGGCTCCGTCGTTTCTTCAGGTCATGGCCGGGGCATACCGTTGTTACTTCGCTGGGCGGCGGTGTCTGCTTGCACTCTGGTCGTGTTGTCGTCGATGTCGTCGTGTGGAGCGGCGATGAAATGGTTGCGTCGTCGTTAGTGGTCGTCGGCGGCGGAGGATCTTCGTCTTTTCGCAGTTGAGCAACCTCACCTCCAAAGGTTGCTGCCTTTAGTTTCCCCTACGGGGGCTTGGGGACCTTCCGCGCACACTACCATCATAGTTACGTCCTGGCGACGCAAAGCGGGCCCTGTACGGCGATGGAGACCTGAATCGACGGCTTGGTGGCGCAATCTCACCGCTACGCAGATAGTTGTCGATTTGTTGCGGTCGTTCACCTGGGCGTGGTCGTGGAGCGTCGACTGCAAATCCGCGGAGACCGATTCGTCGGTACGGGCAGTGCCACAGAATGTGGCCGGCCTCACCGCAGTGGAAGCATAATGGGCGGTTGTTCGCTGTCCTCCATGCGTCGCACTTCCTGGGGCTTGTTGGTCGTTGGTAGGCTTGGCGGGCGGGAGCCAAGGGGCGGTTTTCAGGAACAGGCCGGTAGCGGCGAGGGCTCGGAAAGTCATCACGTCGGGGCGGAGGGCGACGTAATGCCCCAGCGTAGTTCATCGCTGTTGCCTCTTTTGCTGGAACAGTCGCAGCCGTCGCTTCAGGAACGCCCAGCGCCTGCTGGACTTCTTCACGGACGACGTCCGCGAGCGTCGCCACCTGGGGTTGTTGCGATGATGGCTGCATTCGGCGGAGCTCCTCTCGCACGATCTCCTGGATGAGGTCACGAAGGTTCTCTCCACTTGCAGATGCGCTGGGGTAGTGGCTTGAGTAGTCTGGCTGAAGTGGCCGCTCGTAGTGGCGCATCCGGGTGTACAACGTCTTCTCGATGGCAGACGATTCCGTTTCAAATTCCGCCACTGTTTTTGGCGGATTTCGGACAAGATTTCCAAAAAGCGATTCTTTGACGCCTCGCATTAAAAGTTTGACTCTCTCACCTTCAGTCATGTTAGGGTCGGCGCGGCGAAAGAGGCGCTTCATCTCCTCAACGTACGCTAGCACAGACTCGTTAGGAAGTTGCAGTCTTGACTGAAGAAGGGCCTGGGCTTTTTCCTTTCGGACGATGCTTGAAAAGCCAGTCAGAAACGCTTCCTTGAAAGTCTCCCAATCCTTCATAGTTGCCTCTTGATTTTCGAACCAAACTCAGGCATGTCCTTGAAGAACAAAGTAGACTTGCCTAAGTTTCGCGGCGTCATTCCAGCCGTTGAAATCTGCCACACGGTCGAAAAGGTCCATCCAGTCTCCAGCATCTTCATCCGGTCGTCCATGGAAGCAGGGGGGCTCACGGGGTTGGACGAAAACAACCGGTGCTGTAGGCTGGGCCATTGTCAGCGTCGATGCCTTCCGAGATCGAATGGGGTCAGGCAGTAGACCGTGTTCGGGTTGTAGGCCTTGAAGTCGGCGGCTGGCTCGGTGACCTGTAGGCTGGTCTTCCAGGGCGACAGTAACACGGCTAGTGTCTTCGCTTGAAGAATCAAAGGCAGCACCTCCACCAGATGTCACGTAGTGGTGACAAGGCCGTACACGCCAAAAGGAAACACAGGCGTGATGGTACTGAAATAACTCTTTATTGGGGCTGACTTGCGCCCGCAAAAGAACTAAGCAACTCGGCGGCGGCGATAGCAACAAACTTGCTCGTCGGTCGTCACACTCGGCAACGCTTAATTTAAAGGCTGCACAGAACAATCTAGATAACGTCGCAAACAGCTACCAGCACGGGCTGGAACATTGTGGAAAGACACCCAAGTGGCCGGAACCTTCGAGACAGATCTCGGTGCATCTTGCGCTACAACAAAACCGATAAAGGTGTGACTCGCGACATCGAGCATTAACAAACAAAGATTACGGAACTGATACACGGTCCAGAATCAGAGTGCCTGTATGCCGGCGGCTGTTAAAAAACAACAAATACTGTTTTGAAGGTTTCGCGGCAATATACATTGACACTATATCATTTCAGCCTGCTGATACATTTATACATCGCGCAACAGAAAGTAAAATTAACTGTTATACATATTTTGAAATAAGCACTGATTGAGCCACCACGGCGAGGATGGTGCACTCTGAAGTTGATCGAGATGTCATCAACTTATGCTTGAATTTGTGAACGGCGCTGGTTGTCTGTTTGAAGCATACCTAGTATCAAGTCCCCAGGATTTGCGCGCAGTAAACTGCTATGAACCTACGAATGTAATTGTTCATTTTTTGTTTTTCGGGTATATGGTAACCTCTGCTTAACAACCTCATCATATAGGTAACCTATAACCTGGCCCTAAGCAGACCCACGGTAAGCCGAGGAGATCACGCGCATTTAAGGATTAGATGTTAACCGTCAATTACTTTTGTTAGTGCCCTCGATCCCTATCAATCATAGACGCTCATAAATTCATTTCGTAGGTAAAAACTTCAAGAGTTTACCTTTGTATGGGGTCAAGAAAGAAGGCTGTGAGTTTTTTGAGCTTTCATCCGGATTCGGTAAACTTTGCTCCGCGACCCCACTTTCCATGCATCTTTAGAACAAATTGACAAAACTGCAGCAGTTACAATTTGGCTCAATGGGTATTTACCAGTTGAGCTCGAAGTCGCAGACTTTAAATAGTCGAGTTGCGGGAGTCGCATTATGACGGAAATGAAACGGAAAAACGGGCATGTGCTTTGCGATCGATATTCCCCGAGGTACTCTAAATAACCCGCGTACTGTTTTGGGAAGTATAACTCCGCATGGACTATATATAGAGGTTGGAGTTTTCGGTTTTTATTTTCTGAGAACTCGGATGACTTTTTTCGGTGTTTATTTGCAAGCACAACTTCCGTTTTTTTTTTTCGGTTAACATTATTGTCTACTGACGAGTTACCGTTTTTTTTTTTCGGTGCGAAAGGTGGCATTCGTGTACAGTTGAAAGTGACGCAGAGTTCATTTCTGTTTTTTTTTTGCATGTGTGTTTTATGCACTTTTATTTAATGCACACTAGGCCATATGTATGCAGCTAAGATTCTGGAAGGAAATGGTATCGCCATGAAGAAGATTATAGTTATGACAAAACGCATATGTAAAAAATAAATTACAATTTAGACAAAAGGGTAACTGAAATATTATTTATTGCGATCAATTTTATCGTAAACCAAATCACTTAAATAACAAACGAGTAGATGGAACAGATGAGCGACCAGCATACGTGCTAGACAAGCTTATTGAAAATGGAACCCTGTATTTGCAACTTATCGCCTTCACCATGTCTGAATCCCTTCACCATGTCGTAATAAACGCACATGTACTTTTCCAAGTTGCCTTCGTTAAGTTGCGTCTTTTGGTGTCTGGTTATGAGTCGGAGCTTCGAAGAAGCGCTCTCAACATTCACGCTCGACACCGGCAGGCTCAGCAGGTGAATTAAGTGCCGCAGGAGCTAAGACACTTATCCGAATGTTAGCGCCAAAATGCAAGTGGCGCCAATTTATCGGCAACTATGAAGTTCTTGTATTCGTAGAACTCAGAACTGAGCGCCTGACCCTCCTCAATGCCATTGATAACAAGGACGAAGATTGGCTCATAATTTAATTTGAGAAGTCACTTGACATTTCTGCTTTTACGTTTGGATCCACTATACGAGCATTAAACCGGAATGAATTTAGTGGTATTGCTGTATGTCATGCTGTCAGATGCGTTCCTCCTTTTTTCACCACGGATTTGTAATAACATCTAAATGTCTCGATGAGCTCACCACGTTCTTCCTCCGCTACAAGGTCTAGCAGGCGTCAACATCAATGTTGATTTCATTATCGCCAACCCACCTAGTCAAGACACCTCCGAGATGTAAAACGAGGAAATAATACACGATAGCTAGGCGGGTAAGTTGGTGATATATATTCCAAAAGCGCTTGTACTGTGTTTTTTCTTCTCTTTGTGCCTGTTGTTCGCGCTGTTAAGTTTTGGAAACAATACGAATCGCACAGAAGGGGGTTCTCTGACATGCAATATGGTCAATATTATATTTGGGTTCTGTTTCACGAATTTCCTTTTAGTTAAATAGTTGCGAGCTGCCTCACTGCTGGAAATGAAACTTTAGAAGTTCTTGCACATTTAAGCGGGAAACGCATGTGAGCGAAAAAGTGAGCGAAGCGACAAAGCGGCGCGGCGTAAGCGATCATGGTTCGCTCCGTCGCCTACTGGGGAAGACGCATGCACGCGACAGCGCGAACCGAGCGAAACGGCGACGACGCTCTGTGTAGGTTGTGTGGCTGCCATAGTGGCTTAGTACACCGCAAAACTATTGCCAAATCCAACAACAGTCATAACGATTGCAAGTTATTTTGAGACAACATGGCAAAGGAAAATGTATTTACAGCAAACCGTATCGAATGTGTGTGAACTTGCACTGTAAACGGCACGAATAGTCACGTGACCCCTTGTTTCTATTGTTGTTTCGGTTGCGATTAGACGTTCTTTGAATCCTTGGCTATCCACCATTGTTCGTACAAAGCGAAATGTTTAGGCGGTAATGCACAATCACAATGCAACACAGCAAAATAAAGAAAGCATGCGAAATGAGCGGCAGTGACGTACGGTTACTTCCGGGCGAACGAGCGAAATTTTCTATTTCGGCAGATCCGAGCGACGAGCCAAGCGACACGTGCATTTCTGTTCGCGCGAAGGCTTCGCGCGACGCGTGCCGCCGTCGCGTTCGCGTTCGCGTAAGTTTTCGCGTGCATGCGATTCAGCCTTTAACCTTATGCATTGGAGCACTGAAACCAACAAGAATCCGACAATTGACGATAACTGGCCTAGCAGCAACCAATTCTGCATCGTATATCGCCTAGACGCAGGGACCACATCATCGCTCACTCCTGGATTTTATAAACTCAGCCAACCTTTTTCCATTCATTTAATCATTTCTTCATTCTTCGTCTCACACCCAACTAGGCAATAAATATCGTTGCAAAAAGAAAAATTGGTATTGTAAAACTATTGCTATTGTAAGCAGACCTTCGCGCCACAGGCATGAATAGATGAAACGGCTTAATTTATTGGCGCGAAGCACAACTGGCTACAGCAGGGGTGCACCTTACTTTTCGCCTCCCGCGCTTCGAACGTCGACCTTGAACTCCTTGAATGTCACCTTGAATATCACCTTGAACTGCCTCATTAGTAGTGGCTCCATGTGCCCCCAAATCAAGTCTGCCGACTCTCCTCTGCTTTATTTCAAGCGCCGAAGTTGTGACACATTCCAAGTGCAGCACAGTGTTTGCAAACGTAAAGCCTGCATGGTTGTTGTTGTAGTGGTTATTTATTGTATGTACAAAAGGAAAGAAAAGATGTTTGCCAGCCCCGGTATCTGCTATCTGATATCTGAAGCATCTGAACTGGGGCGGCGGAAATAAAGGGATAGCGAGGAGATGGTAGAGGAAATCAAAGAGGTGAGTGATAGGGAGAAAGAAAAGGGTAGGTAAAAATAAAAGGAATATATACGCTATGGTACAGTATACAGTAGTTTGCTTGAGGCCCACACGCAAATGTCTTAAGTCACTGAGCACTCGGCACATCGGGCGGGCCTCCGCAATAGCTCGGCGTCCAGGCAACTGTTCACAACGCACGCACTGGCCCACTGTGCAAAACACTGACGGCTGTCGTGGGCGATCGGCTGTTATTGTGGGAAATAGCACACGTGGAGCGTTCAGTCACAGCGCACACTATCTGTCGAGGTGAAATAGGCGGGTCATCAAGCCCGCCTGTTCGATGTACTCACACAGGCTCACGTGAGCTCGCTGGCGGACGCGCGCACTGCCCGGCGGCCACAGGAGCACAGCTACGCTGTCCGGGATTACCCCCTGCGCTCTGTAAGCTGCCAGAAACTCACGGCGTGGTTCGGCTAGCGCGGTGCAGCGCAGTAGAAGATGTTCGAGGCGCCACAGCCGTCACACACGTCACTAGCCTGCATAGTACCATTGCGCCTTTCCAGATTCCCCGAATAACTTCATATTTGGTATATACTCAGACCCACGATTTTTCATGACAGCAGCGTCCCTTTATGCTTTATTTACAATTTCCTCTCTCTGATCCCATGGGTAAACTGTGCCATCGTTTATCCAAATACGAAGGTACTTGTATGCTTTAACTCTACGGAACTCTAACTTTTTTGACGTAATTGTGCCGGGCTCATGATTAAAAGCCATGACTCTTGATTTTTCTGCGCTAAATTTTAATCCACAAATGTCCGCCTTGGTGGCTTTTCTGGCCATCGGCTAGAAGAACAATATCCGCATACATAAATCCCGATAAGCAGCTATTTTTCAATTCACCCCCTTCCATCATAACATCGTTAAACCGAATCCGTTCGATTTTAACTTTCCTTGAACCCCTCTGATATAGGCCATGAATAGCAGTGGTGATAAAGGTTATGCCTGTCTAAGTCCCCTTTTAACTGCAACCCTTTTTGCACCACCCAAGGCCTGTCACTTTACTGCTACGTTATTCTCCTTGTAAATCTCTTTCAATAAACTTAGTTTCTTTGCTCATACCCTCCTTGTCCAGAATTTTCAGATAATGCAGAATTTGCAGAATTTCCAGATAATTTCCAGATTTACATTATCGTATGCCCCTTTGATATATAAAAACGTCATCCATAGCGGTCGTTGTTCAATTCACGCGATTTCAATGCATTGTGTGACTGAACAAATTATCGACCATGCCTGAAGCCGTTTTGCAGTTCTAGTACCTCCATTTCTTCAATTTACCCTTGTAATTGATCTTTCATTGCCAGCATTTGATCTATACGATATATCGATGTCACGTTAAAGGCCTATAAGACGATTCGATTTTTTTCACTTTTGCTAAGAAGGTATGAAAGAGACTGAACAAGGGTAGAGCGGGGAAGCCTCAATTCGGAGGTCGGGCTAACGTTTCGACTAGTGGACTTGTCTACGTTTGGGCGTTTTGACAAGTCCACTTGTCGAAACGTTGGCTCGACCTGCGAACTGAGGCTTACCCCTCCCCCCCCTACCCTATACCATGGTTCAGTCTCTTTGCATACCATGTTCATACCGTGCAGCCATCCTCTCGTTCTACTTTTGTATAGACGATGGATCGATGGATGGATGCATGGATGGATGGATGGATGGATGGATGGATGGATGGATGGATGGATGGATGGATGGATGGATGGATGGATGGATGGATGGATGGATGGATGGATGGATGGATGGATGGATGGATGGATGGATGGATGGATGGATGGATGGATGGACGGACGGACGGACGGACGGACGGACGGACGGACGGAAGGCTGCATGCATGGATGGTTTGATGGATGGATGGAATATAGGAGCATCTCCATTGAAACGGGGTGGTAGCAGTTACTATCATGCTCGTTTTTTTCCTTATATTTAATTGCTGTTTTAAATCGGTTAACTATGCCAGAATTCTATTTATTCAATTTTTGTGTCTACAGTACTAACATTATGTTACCTTTCTTCTTTTAAGCCACCAATCTTCCAATAGTTTTTTTGATAGCTTCCACTGCAGGTTAATTCACCCGGCCACTGGCATCTCTAAACAACAGGGCCTCAGGAAGAGTGACTGCGCCTGCATCGACTTCCGGGTGGATAACATCACATTCGAGTATAAGATTGTTAATTGTTTCTGTTGATTTACCACATACTGTACATGTGTCATCTCCATGGTTAAATTTATTTTTGCAGCTGCATGTTGACACCCTGATCTAGCTTCAAAAAGTAGGGAACTGTCTCTTGAGTTATCGAAGAAAGCTGCCTTCCTGATCTGCCTTTTCCACTTTCGGTATAGTTCCACACTCTGTTTCTTTTGCATAGAATTTATCCAATGCTTACATTGTGTGTTTTTCACTTGTTGTTTAACGCTCTTTATTTCTTCGTCCTTGTGACCAGCATACTTACTGGTTAGTTTCCTAGTTCTTTTCCTCCATTGTGACTCAACGCTTTTCAGGTATAGGTATTTAAATATTTTGGCTGCCCATCTGTTATTGTCCAATTTCCTCAGGCGTTCCTCATATAATATTTTGCTCTTATCTTTCCTTACTTCGAAAGATGCGTAGCCCATATCTCCCTGTACCGCCTCATTTGTGGTTTTGCCGTGGGCACCCAGTGATAATCGTGGAAGACAGTTGGGCTAGTTGGTGTGTATTCGTTAATGACTGCGACATTGCAACTAGCGTGGAAAAGCACCGACAATGTGTGGCCATTTGGCCGCACATCGCCGCAAATGCAGAATAAAAACAACTGGCAGTAACAAAGAAAAATGTGTTCCACTTTTTAGCCACACGAGAGTGCTGAGGCGTCTCCATAGGCAGGATGATAAGGAGATATTTGAGGCGTTTCTTATTGATAAGGCAGGGGATAAATGCGTGAGCACACCCTCAATAGACCTCACGAAAAGAGAGATTATCTATTTGTCAAAACACTTGCGTGTCAATTCGGTTTAAAATTTTTACTTTTTGTTATGACAACATGCTTCTTGATAACGAAGGGGGGGGGGGAGGGGGGACAATCTCCTGAGCATGCGAGTGTATAAACTTTGTACGTGTGCATTAAACGTCAGTTGAAGTCTAGCGTGCTGTCCCGTCGGTACCTTTTGTCGCGGTCCTTTGTGCTTTTCCACGCTAGTTGCAATGTTGCAGTCATTAACCAGTGCTAATCGTCCGAAGGCTCTCTGATTTATTTCTAATGTCGACTGTACCTCTGGTTTTAGGCACAAAACCGCATAAGCCCGGACACCATAATTTCTTTCCAAATACCCCTCAACACCTGATACCTGCTGTATCCCCCTATGCTTCACTATCCCGGCATTTCTTCGCCGTTTTGCCCTAAGTGATTTCTCATGCTTGTCAATGTATGCCAATCCTTCGTTTACCCATACCCGGGATATTGTTGCGAATAAGATCGGCAGTGGCGCGAGAGCAGCCCTCGCGCTAGGCCAGTTCACCTGTCGCCATGTTTGCGTCATTCTCTTTCTTGTCACCACGTAACATTTTGGTTGGAGGTGTGGCGTACGTCACCCGCATCCTCGCCTTGGAGCATCGACGTCATCCTTACGCCGGGACCATCGACCGAGAGCCCTGGGATATCGCCGCGCAGCTGCGCCCCAGCCCTTCCTGCCCAGACCCGACCAACTACCGCCGCCCATCCCCAGCCCGGACAAGGCGCACACATGAACTGACCAGAGACCAGATCGGAGCAAAAACCAGACGGACCCGAATAACCGAAGAACAAGAAGACGCAACCCTCCGACGCGACCTCGAGCCATCGGTCCCATGGATGCTTTGGTGGCTGAAGAGCTCCAGGGGAGGCGGATCACCCAAGCATCATCGTGGTCATTGTCATCTTGGTGGCAAGCACATCATTCTCTTTCTTTTCTTGAGCATATACACCATCACGTCACTATTAACTTCAACGAACCGATCGGGACGATCGCTCGGTGGCCCCGGGACGTGTTTCGAGGAAGAAGATCGGCAGTGGCACTAGAGGAGCCCTCGCGCTAGGCGAGCCATTAAATAATCGTTCACCTGTCGCCATGTTGTGTCGTTCTCTTGCTTGTCACCACGTATCAATATTTATATTCTGCCACTCTGGGTATTTTAAGGCCCTGATCAGTTGATCCGTTGAAAATCATCAGACCCGACTTAACTGCGCTAAAACTGAAGCTTAGAGCGTCCCCTTCGTCTCCGCAGTACCTAACTAGAGTTTGCAAGTCTTCCTGGCTGTCTGCTAACAGCATACATTGCATACAGCATGCATACATTAAACCGTTAAACCGGAGAGGCGCTGCTCTACAACCTTTCCGCCTAATCTATATGACAGGTTAAAACATAGGACACTTTCTTGTATCCTCCGTTCCAGGTTTATCATATAAAGCATGAACAGCAGCGGTGATAGAGGATGACCTTGTCTTAATCCTTTGCATACCTTGACAGTTTCCGTACTTCTTATCCCTTCCCATGTAGTTTCTACTTTGTTATCCCGGTATATTTTCTGTAGGAAATCTGTTATCTCATGATCGATACCTTCTTCTTTTAATATATTCCACAGGAGTATGCTGTTTACGTTGCCGTACGTTCCGTTTATGTTCAGGAAGGCCAAATACAAAGGCCTGTTTTCCACTAGATATTTCGATGCATTGGGTAAGCACGCACAGGCTCTCATCTAAGCGCCTACCATTTCTACAGCCGTTCCGAAGTTTTCCGAGTATCTTCTTACTTTTTACCCGTGATTGCGTCTTTAATTTCACCGCCTGAATGGTCAACCTGTATATATGGGTGGTAATATAGGAGCGCCCCCTTTGGAACGGGAGGGTAGCAGTTAACTATCGTGTACGGTTTTTCCCCTATATCTTGAATATTGTTTTAGTTCACTTAAATGTACCATCGTTCCATTTATTGAATTTTTATTTCTACATTACTAACATTATGTCACTTTTTTGCTTTTAAGCCACCAATATTTCAATCGCTATTCCACCGCAGATTCCTTCACCCGACCACTGGTATCTCTAAACGCCAGGGCCTCAGAATGAGTGACTACGGCTGCATCAACGTACGGATGGGTACCATAACATTCAAGTAAGAGATGTGCAATTTTTTCCATGGACTTAACACGTACCGCACATGTGTCATCTTCTTGGTTAAATTTTTTTTTTGTAGCTGCGTGTTCCAAGGTACCCTGATCTAGCTTCAAAAAGTAGGGCACTGTCTCGAGCTATCAAAGAAAACTTCCTTCCTGATCTGCCTGTTTCACTTTCGGTACAGTTTTACACTGTTTCTTTTCTATAGAGTTTAATCCAATTTTTACTTTCTGTGTTTTTCACCTGTTGTTTAAAGCTCATAATATTTTTCTGTTCTTGTGACCAGCATACGTACTGGTTAGTTTCCTAATTATTTTCCTCCATTCTGAGTAATCGATTTATAGGTATAATTATTTAAATACTTTAGCTACCCATCTGTTACTGTCCAATTTCCTCAGGCCTTCATCATATAATATTTTACTCTGAGCTTCCCGTACTTCGAAAGATGCCCAGCCCATATCTCCCTGTACCGCCTCATTTGTGGTTTTGCCGTGGGCACCCAGTGCCAATCGGCCGCCGGCACTCTGATCTATTTCTAATGTCGACTGTATAACTCTGCTTTTAAGAACAAAACAGCAGTTCCGAAAGTAAGCCCGGGCATCGGAATTCATTTTCAAATAGCCCTCAGTATCTGATACCTGTTGTATCCCCGCAATGACCTACGCTTCATTACCCGGCATTTCGTCTCCCTTTTTTGCCTTTAGTGATTGCTCATGCTTTCCAATGTATGCCAATCCTTCGTTTACCCATACCCCGAGATATGTATATTCTGCCACTCTGGGTACTTCAGAGCCTGGTATTTTAAGGCCCTGTTCAGTTGAGCCGTAAAATATCCCCAGACCCGACTTAACCGCGCTAGAACTGAAACTTAAAGCGTCCCCTTCGTCTCCGCAGTGCCTAACTAGAGTTTGCAAGTGCTTCCAGCTATCTGCTAAGAGCACAATATCATTCTGTACACATTACACCGGGGAGGCGCTGCTCTGCGACTGTTCCGGCTACTGTATATGACAGGTTAAAACCTAGGTTACTTTCTTGCATCGTCCGTTCCATATTTATCTTATAAAGCATTAACAGGAGCGGTGATAGAGGACAATCTTGTCTTAATCCTTTGCATACCTTCCCACGTAAATTCTACTTTGTTATCCCGGTATATTTCCCATAGGAAATCTGTTGTCTCATGATCGATACCAGTGGCGTGGCCAAAAATTTTTTTCGAAGGGGGCTGACGTTGCGCCGTGGTCTCCTGTGCGTCGAGCTACTTGTCGCGCGAATCTTGTCACCTCTCAACTGCGCCATGAAATACGTATTCTTTGAGACGAAAATCGTTTGTCGAATTTAGCAAATGCAGAACTCAACATTCGTCACAACCGGTTCCCCAGGTATGCAATTAAAATCATTTTGAATGCGTCTTCCTGGCGGACCCGTAGGTGAAAAGGTTACTTGCAGTTTTTCCCAGTGCGCATATAACAGTGATAATCATGTAGCATTTGCACACTAAAGAACTGAGGTATCACGAACAGACGCGTACTTTCTAAAAACCACTTCGACAAGCTTTCTGCGGCAGCATGTAGAGTCACTAATGATACCCAGATTCAGCGCGAACAAGGGCGCCGAGGAAGTTGGCCTGCAGAGGCTGCGCTTGTTGCTGTTTACCAAGTAACATATGGCACATACACACACAGGGGATTGGCCAAGAATTGGGCAGCAGAGAATGATTGCAGGGGTAGAGGAAAAGAAACGAAAAGATGAAATAAATGAAATAAAAAATGAAAAGTCATAAGGCACACAGGCGACTGACACTGCGATTTGCAGAACAAGGGATATTAGAAAAAAGTTAGCTAGGCAAACGATTTGATTCGAGTAAAAAAAATTGCATGCGGTAAACACAGATCTGTGACTGTGGCCAAGGATGGTGGCGCCAAAGGATAATAATATCGAGCTACTTAAACTGAAGCCAAGCTTTTATAACGGCTTTTCCATAAACCATCTTCTAAACGTAGTGAAGCGGCGGCAAAATAATAAAAAAAAAAATTACGAGACACTTTGGCGACTAAAGTGGTGAAATGCGAAAGCCTGAGTGCGGCATTCTGCTACGCATGGATCGGACGCCCGGTGGGGTCAGCTTCGTATATGCATTTATCGCCTTGTGATGTCATGACCTGTCGTGACGGTACATCGCGCGCCCCTTGTCGAACACAACCAGCCGTTCATTGAATGAATTACAGTTCACCGGCGTTCTATAATTCTTCTACAGGAAAGGAAAAGCGCAGTGTCTGTCACTAGCGGAATCTCGCTGTCATCCTCACTGTAGACAAGGGGAATTATGAAGAGCGTTTCACGATCCGGAGCGTGGCGTAAAGACGAATGCGCTGTTCCAAGCGGGTGCGTTTCTCGATGTTCTCCGCACAGGGGCTTCAATCAGCCTCTGGCCGAGGTACTGCTCAGGCTAATGCCAACAGTAATGACTACCGTATTGTTTTGCCCCGTCTCCCAACTGGTAAGCTGGTCGCTGACTCCGTTTTCTTGCATGCGGACCTTGCTTTGGGCCCATACCGGGCACAACACTTAGAGACTCCCTTCGGAATTGTGGGCCTCGAGGAAATTAGTTCAATTGGCCAATTTTAAATGTCCCATGTATGAATGGTCACCTGTAAATCGGCACAATCGAAAGAGAAATTGATGGCTTGCGGTGATCTCGTTGTTAAGGACCGTGAATGTGTCGTCTTGGACCCAGAACCAAAAGTGGTGAAATTGGAGTTTCTGTGGCTTCCCGAGCGCTTGGAAGACGCCTTCATACGTGAGGCACTACAGGCGTATGGGAAGGTGACTTCGATTTCGACGGAAAACTGGAAAGTGGCGGAAATCGAAGATTTGGAACGCTGAACCGGGATATTATTGTATCTCTTGCTGAAGGAGTCGGCGTTGGCGATGTGCCACAAGTACTGACTATTTGTGGTATACAGACCCTTGTTTTAATACGAGACAGGCCACCGCTCAGCCTCCGATGCAACCGTGTTGGCCACATTCGTAGGCACTGTCGTACGCCACGTTGTGAGGACTGCCGACACTTCGGTCACACCGCAGAAGAGTGCGTCGTTACCTATGCGGATAAGCTGCGGCATCGTGTGCGGCCACCCGACGACGCTCTACAAGAGCATATAATGGACGCCACGGAATGCTTGACGCGGCTGGTGTCTTTTAAGCCGCTACGGTGGATACGGCTTCCACAGCTAACACATCCTCGGGGTGACTCCAAGGAGAGCGAGGAGAAAGTGGAAGAACGTGAGACGCTGAATCCGGCGCATGCTAGGGAGCCTGCCACCTGCTCTAATCCTACCAAAGATGCGGTCCGGCTACACCAACCCCCGAGGTCAATGCTGAGGAAGAGCGTGCAGGTCAGGCCACTCTACCTGCAACTGAGGCCGTGCCTCCTGTTGAAGAGCATCTTCATAAGCGCCGGGCACATTGCGCATCTGACTCAAGCGAAGATGGTGATGCGGTAAGCATGAAGCATCGCCGCCGCCGGCGCACGTCGAAACACAAGAGGAAGTGTGCCAACGTTCGCGTTCGCGGTGGAGGTCCGCAGGCGACGTCGCCGTCTCCGGAGAGACAAAAACAAGTCTAGTTAACACTTCTGTGGTCACCATGACGACCCCTGAGGAGCTAGTGTTTGCAACGCTAATTCTGCGAGGCCTTAGGTCTCATCAGAAGCAGGCGCAACTTGGCCGACTTTCCATCAGCAGGCGGCTTGATTTTGTCGCCGTCCAGGAAACGAACATTGAGAGTGAGCAGGATACAGAGAGGGCACTAGGACACTTTTTGTCTGATTACAATGTTATTGTGACGCATGCTGTTGGTTTTTCGGCGGGCTGCTTCTTGTCTTTGCGAAAGGCTCTCCCATATTCTGCGTTATCTTACTATACCGACTCTGAAGGGCGGCTAATAAGCTGGGATTTTTTGCTCCACTTGGAGCCATAGAGACCTATCAATATTTATGTATCCAATAGTGCAGCTGAGTATGTTGATATGTTTGAAGTCATGGATAACCTCCTAGACTGTGATAAGAATGTTGTGCTAATGGGAGACACTAAGTGTGTATATTACCTGAATGATCGCGCCGTGCCACACAGAGACAGAATTGGTGTTGTTGCGTGTTAGAGAGGACTCATTGATGCCTCATGTCAACACTATTCACGCTTATCCAGGGGAGAGGCCCGCCTAGACAGGATTTATGTTTCTTCCTCGTCCTGTGATCTGTTGTGTGAAACTCTTTTTCAGATCATTCTATGGAAGTTGCTCAGCTAACTTATTGTTCAAAATTTAGTCCTCAATGGGAGCTAAATTGTTTGCTTGTAAATGACCAGGAGTTTGCCTTTCGGATACGCTCACAGCTGAAAGTTTGACAGGTGCCATGCCAATATTTGCTGCTTGGGAGCTATTTAAACAGGAGGTGCGAGCGATAGCTATTGAAATTGGGTCTGTTAGGTCTTTTTACAGAAAGGTTCAACAGAGGAGACTGCATTATAGTTTTTATAACCTCTATGAATTAGAATGTGAGGCACCTGGGGCATATTTAGACGAAATTGCAAGGGTAAAGTGAGACCTACAGGGGTGCCATGTACAAATGGTGCTTTGCACTGTGAAACGAAACAAGCTCTACCTGACGAACACCGAGTTTGATACCGGCAATGATGTCCAATGGCGCCTGGGATATTACGCGGAACTGTTCAGTGACGCTTCTGTTACTCCTAATTCGGACCTACCAGCTAACGTCACAGCTCTTATAACGTATTTATCAGGTTATGACTGCGCACTTATCAATGGCCCTTTCACAATTACCCCTCTCTACCTTGGCATATCCTGCGAGTTTTACAAAACATTTAAACATTTGCTAAGCCCTGTCTTGCTGCAGATTTTCGCTTTAAGTTTTGATGTCGGGGTCCTTCCTCAATCCTTTAATATGAATCACACAGTTTTAATTCCAAAGAGTACGGATAAAAAAAATTGCTCTCAGTGGATGGCTACAGGCCAACCACGTTGGCAAATGTGGACTACAAAAGTTTTGCGAAAGTTCTATCAAATCGTTTACAACATGCGATGACGGTTCTCAATGGCCCTCATCAGACCTGTGGTTTGCGGGGCCGCTCCATACAAATGACATCCATGTTGCAAATGCAATTCTCGAATCTTGCTCTGGCTCTTATGAGCAGCTTGCTCTACTCCAGATTGACCTTGCGAAGGCATGATCGTGTCTGACATTCGTTTCTGTTTACTCTTCTCGAGCGTGCCAATGTTGGATAAACTGTACTTAAATGGGGGCAACTTTGTTACAACTGTTCCGCTCACTTGATTGATAAGGTCACCTCTCAGAGCCTGTGCCAATTCGATCATCCGTCAAGCAAGGATCCGTCGCTACCCCTTGTCCTCTACCTAGAGCCAATTTGTTTACTGCGAAACAACCATATGTTGCCTTTAATAATGAATTCAAAGTGATTACGTACGCCGATGATTTGGCGTTTTTATGCTCTGACAAACCCAGCATTGGCTAAATTGTAACCACTATTGAGCAGTTTGGCATTGCCTTTGGCGCTCAAATGAATAGGTCTAAAAATTCCAGTGTGGCTCCGTTCATGGGGAGCAATGCCGACTCATTATGCTGCAATTGAATGGTCTGGTGTCACCCCCTAAATACCTTGGAGTTCCCCTTCGTGCATTCATGTCTAGTGGGCGCTACTGGAGAGAGCGGGTCCCTGCATTCCAGTGCAATGCTCAGACTTTTATTCCGCACCGCCTATAACTGTTTGGTCGCGTACAGGCCTGTAATATGTTCCTGGCAACAAATATTTATTACGTTTTGCAGGTACTCCATTGCGCGAGGCACTACATCCAAAGCTTTCACCGAATGTTTGCGACGTTCATAGGGCCCTCCAGTTTTGAGCCTATGCGGCGCGATAACCTATTCAGGCCTCTTTCTGCAGGCGGACTAGGTTTGACACATCTCTATGTCAGACAGTTAGTTGCTCGTTTCTTCTTTTTCCGTAATAGCTCCCATCCAATTACCAGAGCATCCCTGCAAACTAACATTGTGAACCGTCTTCCCAAATTAGGGTTCTCTTCCAATTTTACCGATTGGCCCTTATTATTTGGTTTTATGAAAGAAGTTTACGATTCAGTGCGTTTTCTGGCAGCTCGCTTTTCTTATGAGTACTTATTCTCTGTTTCATGGAAAAATTTATACAAAGAATTGATACCTATATATGTTGTTCCCATCTCCTTTATATCGTTCACTCTGTTCTAATTATATGGGACATAATGTGTTAAAAAGGGTGCGCAAAATGCCGATCTCGCCTTCTACTAAAATGTTTTCTTTTTAAACTCCATGCCGAAGTTCTGCCTGTTAAAGTGTGGCTTCACAAAAAATATATATTTTTTCGTTTCTTCTGGTAATGGCCGCTATGTGATACACCTGAAACCAAAGAAAACAGTTTTATTGCCAGAAAAGATGCAATATTATTTTGGGGTGTTCTGCAAGGACACTGAAGAAAGACCCTATTCTGAATTCCCACCGTGTGCGTTACTTAATGGCCACCGAACATGACCACGAATCCTTTGACATGATTTTCCTCCTTTCATTGCACAGCCTGTGGAAAAGGCGTATGTTGGACCGGAATGATGAGCCTCTCGTTTCCCCCAGTACTCATTTCGTCCAGATGGTGCACCAGCTTAGAGACACGAAGATAGTGACTATCAACCGGACTGGCTGCATTGTTGATGTGTTGTCTTTCCTTGCCACCGTTTCAGTGAAGTTGTGCGAAGTTGTGTGGTGTGGTGTTGTACGCTTCAATACTACTTCTCGCCTACAGGCTGATTACTTTAAATAATGTACATAGCACTTTCCTGCATTTAAAGGAATGCAATGCATACCATGATGAAAAAACAAAAACCGCGGCGTGGCACACTGGTAAAACGCTAGGCTGGGGATCCAAGGGATGGAGGTTTGATTCCCCGGCGGGAGACAAGATTTATTCATTTTGTTTAAGTATCAGAGCTGCCGCAAAAACGTGACACTTTTGCTGACGACAACGATGAGCCATTAGAGGCTTTCGCCTTAAAAAATGATCTAATGATTCGTCGCAAAACGCGCAAGCTGGAGAAAGTGCCAAACTGTGAAGATAGAAATTTAGAGGTGGGATGCGGCAACGCAGCCTTGTTAGAGAAATTTCAAGTTGCCGTGAATGGCATAATTTCTTACTCCGAGAATATTTGAGGTGCAGGTAATCATTAGGTACTAAAAGATCTCTAGTTTGCATGTTTAATAAAATGTTTCTCCGAATCCTCGCTGTGATGAGGTACTCTGTCGTCGATAGTATAACACAGGGCCACTGATTCATTTAAAGTCACATTGGTGTGACCTGGTGCCCATGCCATGTATACAAGTCTCAAATGTCGAGGAATCAGGGAGAGGAAGGTGTTTTTATCGTAGTATCCACTGAGGAAGAAAGGGATGAGCACAAGGATAAAGAGTCGGTAATTACAGCCACTGCAGAAAAAGTGGGTTCTAGTACCACCGCCAGAAACTCCGCTTGAAAAAGTGGGATGATGTCCGGTAGACGCATAGAAAAAAAACCAGTCTAGATGCGGACAGTATATACCCACACCTGCCTTTTCATTACACTGAGGTGCGTCGGTTGCTATTGTAAAACTGGTAGGAAGACTTCTTAAATTACCTTCTAATAATCCGCTTAGAATAAAAGATGATAAATATTTAGCATTATTCGGGAAAATGTCGTCAAAGACAATTTCAACAGAAGACCCGCTGGTTGCACAGGAAGAATGCAAGAAAGGGTAACATTTAAAGGATCTAGCAAATTTTGGACCATAATTACCTGCGGGGTGTGAAATTTAGTCCAATGGACACCGAAAAAGGAGGTCGGTTGGCAGCAAAAAGCAGACATAGATCGGTGTAAATCAGACTCATATATCCTTAGGTACGTACGGCTGAACGGTTAGAAATTGTGATCTACATAGCAAACGCGGAATTCGGGCTTCAAGGTAAAGCAGGTTATAGGCCACAAATTTGGGAAGCCCAAGACACAAACGAAACGCTTCCCGCTGCAAGAGAACAATCAATCGCTGACGAACCAGCTATAAACCTAGCCTAATTTCTCTAGTGCTCAGATATGGCTCAGACCGAAGCTTTTCCACGCGTGGGGTGGGTGCGTCATTGACTGCGGTTCAACATTCAACGTTGCGTGCTGCGTGCAAAGTGGGTTATATCTGTTTCAAACTGTCAGTATTTCGTTCTGCTGGTTGTGCTAGAGCAAGGCGAAGACTGTGTGGGCTCGATGGGAAACTGCAGCATGGTTGCCGCTGCATGTGCGCATTTGAGGACGATGGGACAGTTCTGCGTCACAGCTCGGCGGCTTGGCCAGCTCGGCCTCCCGGATGCGCGTCGCAAAAGTGGCGGCTTGTTTTACGGGTAAACATCTGCACGAGCAACATCTCGCTGCATCTATTTAAATTGAATGGTGAAGGCGAGATTTTATTACCTCAAGACGCGTGTCGCATTGCGCAAAGCTTTTCGTTCCGCTCCCTTTGCTGCGTGTTTTGCTTACTATGGCGCATTACCGCACCAACGTTCGCTGAATGTGCTTTAGCTGGTATCACATGGATGTTCCTATTGTCAGTGGGGTCTTTTTCACTTATATGAATGCTCAAGCTGTAAATTTTTAGCCCCACATTGATTCCTCTCAGCGAGAGATGAAGCGCGCAAAAAACAATGGAATCGCGATCAGGGCAAGATCCTAGTTGTAGGGTGCGAAGCTATATTGCATTTATTTTCACTCGCAGTAACTTCTAAATAGTAACAATTCCTGCTTGAATTTCTTACCTAAGCTCCTATAGCTAGGGGTTCTAACACTAGCGTTATCCCGTTTGTTTGTTTTTTCTTTGACACTATGTACTTTGCTTGGTCGCAAATTCTCTTACTCTTTTATAATCTTACCGCGTCTGGTTTGCAGACTTACGCTCAGGTCATTTTGTTATGACGAGGATTATATGAAGACCTACAGATCAATATTTGCATTGTCATGACGCCTCTATGTGCAATCGTGTGTTAATAAAGCCTGACTTTCCATGGAGCACACTTTCACTCTTTATGCCCTTAGTAAAAACCCTCAAAGCATGTGATTCTTATCCAAGGGGTTGCCGAACTCACCTGAACGCCCTTTATGTTCACAAACGTGCCCGAAGAAATAAGCCCCAGAATGCGTTCACATGACGCATGCCGAAAGACTTGGCTAATGACGACGGAGCCAGAATGATGCTATGATATGGTGGTTGAGGATGCCGTAACATTTCAGTCAACGTAAACCTTGACAGTAGAAATCTATGTTAAGTAATGCTGGCTGAACAGTTGCTGTGTCCATTTTTACGGCTTTTTCACTGTTACTGTTATATTTTTACTGTTAGCTTAACTCCTTACGTTTTTTTTTTTTTTTTTTTCACTAGTTGCGCATCAGTTTCCTTGTTCCTACCTGTTTCTCCTCCTGGTTTTCGTTTCTCTCTCCTACGTTTTTTTTGCTCTTGGGACATGCATTGTTTAACCCCCCCCCCCCTCCTTCCAACTGAACTGCTCCCTTTCCCTTTTTTTTTATTCCCCTCGTCTTCTTTTCTTGACTCCTCTTCCTTCCCCTAGTTACCGGCCCCTTCCTTCATCATGGCCACTTGCGAGCACATCGCAAGGTTCTTGGCACACTGAATCCAGCCTTGTCTTCTTTTTTTTTGTCCCTGAGCCATTTTGTCGCGGGGCATTTCTGCCCTGAAAACCACTTTTGCCGCCCGACATTCGTGCCATAGTTTTCTTTTTCTTCTGATTGGCTTTGTTTAAATTTTTTATTGGGAGTTTCCCATTTTTGTTTTATTTTCAATTGGTTTTTGCTTGCGATAACCTCTGGTTCTGTGCCGCTTTTCTCTCACATCTATTTAGTTTTTCTTTGTCATTTTGAGAGTTTACAATAAAGGGCTTATCCGAGCATCATTCTGCCTCCGTCGTCGTTGGCCTTGTTTTTCCTCCAAAAGTAAAACAAAATCAAATTCCCCGCTAATTGTACGTCAATGTCACGTCACAAGCTTTTGTGACGTCACAACGTCACGTGTTTGCTTTATTTATTTATTTATTAGTACCTCAAAGGCCCACGAGAGGCATTACATGAGGGGTGGGCTTACATAAAGTTATATTTTCAATGAATGATCTGAAGCGCGCGTTATCGAGATGAGTCACAGCTTCGGCAGGCAAACAGTTCCAATCTTTTGCTGCTAAAACAAAAAAATGACTTGAGATGAGATGACGTAGATGCATGAGGAGGTTGGACGGCTTGTTGATGGTTGATCCGGGCTGAGTGGCGACGCGCACGGGTGATAACGGCATTCCGCAGGGGTGAGTGATAAAATTTGTGGAAAAGACAGAGCCTGGTGGTTTTACGGCGGGATTCTAAGTTTGCAAGGTTAGCTTTGTCTTTTAGTGATGAAACACTTGTGTGATAAGAATAATCTGAAAAGGCAAATCTTACCGCTCTGTTTTGGACGGATTAGAGTGTTTTTGTAAGGTTAGATTGGTGTGGGTCCCAGATTGAGCAAGCATATTCTAGTTTGGGGCGGAGTAAGGTTAAATAAGCGGACAGTTTTACGTGAGGGGGAGCAAGTAGTAGTGTTCGCCTCAGATAACCTAGAACACGGTTAGCTTCGTTAGTGATGTAATTTATATGAGATGTCCAGGTAAGGTCTTGAGTAAATGAAACGCCCAGGTATTTATATGTAGTTGCATGCAATATTTTGTCACCACATAAAGTATAGTTTACGGTGTGATATGATGCACGACGATGAAATGAGACTAGAGTGGTTTTGTTTACGTTTAGCTTCATTAACCAATCAGTGCACCATGTTTCAACAAGTTTCAAATCACACTGAAGTTTAAATGAGTCCATGCTGTTTGTTATTTTTCTGTAAATGACGCAGTCGTCGGCGAACAAACGAATGGCAGAAGACAGGTTATTAGGAAGATCATTAATGTATATTAAATATAGTAAGGGTCCTAAAACAGTACCTTGCGGTATGCCAGAAGCGCCTTGGGACAAGGAAGATGCGCGGTTATTGGCCCATACGAACTGTTGGCGATTAGTCAAAAACTTTTGCAGCCATTCAAGCACTAGTGGGTTTAAGTTTAGTCGTGAAAGCTTATGGAGTAGTCTTCGGTGGGTAACTTTGTCAAAAGCCTTTTCAAAATCTAAAAACAGCGCATCCACTGGTGTGTTAGTGTCCAAGCTAGAGCTGATGTCGTTAGTGAATAATGCTAGTTGGTTAGAGCAGGATAGGTTTTTTAAAAATCCGTGCTGACCGCGATGGAAGAAGTTGACAGACTGCAGGAATTTCATTATGTGTGAGTGAATTACATGCTCTATTAGCTTGGAGGGAACACTGGTTAAAGAAATAGGGCGATAATTTTTCGGGGACGATGGTGAGCCTTTTTTATGCACTGGAATAATTTTTTCCACTTCCCACTCATAAGGTATGGCATTCTGTTCGAGTGATTGCTGGAAAATGTGGGAAAGAATGATAGCGACAGTATCTTTAGCATTGTGAAGTACTTTAGCGTTGATGTTATCGACTCCGGCTGATGATGACAGTTTTAGAGATTCGATTAGCAATTTTATTCCGTTAGGCTCGAATTGTATGTCTGGCATAGGTGGGTAATCAAAATGGGGATAGTGAGGCATGCAATCATCGGGTTCATTAGTGAAGTTGGCAGAAAAGAAATGGTTGAATGATTCGCTCACAAGATTTTGTGATATGGGTGAACCTAGGTCGTCACACAGTGATAATAAGTTGAGTGGATTAGGACTTATTGCTTTCCAAAACTGTCTAGGGTTATTGTGAAGCATTGCCGGTAAAGTTGTTGCCGCACAGTTCGCAGGGGTTGCTAAGAAACTAAAGCCTCGCTCAGAGTCGACACGTGGGCTTCTATGAGAGAGAGAGAGAGAGAGAGAGAGAGAGAGAGAGAGAGAGAGAGAGAGAGAGGGAGAAAACTTTATATAGGTAATGCAAAAAAAGAAAAATAATCTAGAGCTCCCGTGGTTGGGTCCTCAGTCCAGGACTCCCGCGGCCTTTGCTGCCCTGCTGGCCCGTTCAATCAGCCAAAGCTGGTCTTTCGACTCCGAACTGGACAGTGCAGCCTCCCACTGCTCCGGCGTGGCGTTGTGAATTATCGGCACTGCATCTATTTTCTGGCAGGCCCATGTGATGTATCAAATTGTGGGTTTCTGTCCACACCAGGGACACGTGTCCCTGTATACGGTCGAATGTATCTTGATGTACAAGGACAGGCATGGATAAGAATTTGTTTGTAGCTGCCGCCAAGACACTGACTGCTCCCTGTTTAACAACTTGTGGGGCGGATACCGTCTTCTGGTCCCCCGGTAGTGCACCAAAATGTCTGCGTAGGTACGAGTCAATGCCCCGGTCTCTTCGGCCTCTTACCTCCCTATGAGAGTTACGCTACCATTTGGTCTTTCTACCATGCTACATTCGTGAAGTGTGAAATTACGAAGAATAGTACAGTGGCAAGAACAGTGACTGGAATGGATGATAGACAATGAGATGGCATGATGATACGTTTACGTGAGTTGGACCGCGGCAGGATGGCAAGCGCGACCAGAGCAGGCGCATGTAATCGTTGTTGATGACGGCCAGCCCGCGACCCGAACGCTCGCTCATTTGGTCCTCGTTATCGTGGATTATCGTCTACGACAGCAGTTATGTAGTTTTGATTCTTCAGTTTCCTCACTTCCATCTGTGATGAGATGCGTCACGTAACGCGTCGCGTTCTGCTTATATTGAAGTTTAAATGTGCTTTGCGGTATGGCAAGCTGTACACATATACATACAATAGGCGCTGTAAAAGCTGACTACCGTCGGCGTGTCTCTAACCCAAGCATGGCGTCATTCTTGTTTGCTGTACGACTGAGGTGTAGGCACCTGTTTGTGCCTTCCGTGAGATGCTGTGATGCCCGGACTACGTCATGTGAGACTACAAGAGTGCTCTAATGAGTGCGCTGATGTCCGGACGGACATTATGATCCATTTATGATCGGCGATTTTCTACGTGCATGTCAGTGTTTATTATGTGCAATGGTAAGTCCAAAAACGTGCAGTAAAGAGAGTGTCGTAGGAAATATTGACACGCGTTGGGCGACAATGAGACGAAAATAAGTTATCGACAATTTGTTACCAGACTGCACTACAGAGCTCAAAACTGGGAATATTTGGTATTTCTACAAAGTACGAGCCTATTGTTTACATTTATGCGTTTTGAACACTTGAAAAAAAAAGCAATACTCTAACCTGGCCTTGCACAAAGTTGTTGGGAAGGCACATGCTACAGTTATCGCATGTTGGAGTGGACAGAAAATTATGTACCCAGCCCACACCGCCGAGATGTGCATTACTACAAGTGAAATGGTTAAGGCTTCTTTAAAATATTAGCTGCCAGGCACAGCACCTTCCTAAATGTTCAGGCTTTGTACTATTGTTGAAGGCCACTTTATCATTAATAAAGGAACAAATATGCTTTATGACTAGTGCTTTTTCAATGTATTATGTTCATGTTTTTAGTTTTTCCTTAGTTGCTTTTGCTTGGTTATGCTAGACAGCCACAAATGGTGTACTTTTAAGCTTGTAAGTCCAAAGCTGAACATGAATGTATGCCATGCATGTGAAAGCTGTAATGCTGGAAATGTTGACGTGTATAGGATGTACGTACACGCTGCGACATCTCAGCAGCGCATTCGGCTGCTTGCCCCAAGGTCGTGATATTATTATTTGTTATTTTTTTTTTATTATTTAAAAATACTGCAGGCCATTGCTTGGCCCAAGCAGGAGTGAATTCACATTGTTACATAATGAAAAGAATAAAATTACACAATATTAGCAGCACAAAAAATACAAAATATACATAAAACAATATTAGCAGGTATAAAGACGTTGTAATGCATCAGGAAAATTGTGAGGATAAAACAGATGCTGGTAACGAATTCCAATCTTCCACTGTTCTAGGGAAAAAACTGAATTTAAAACTGTTAGTTTTGGCAAAAATGGGAGTAAGTGAATGCTCATTAACACCGCGAGTCCTTCTTACTAGTGGGCGCTTAAGGCATTCTTGAAGCTTGAGTATTTTTTCCTGTTTAACTGTTAAAGAGGAATGTCAATCGGACAATCTTTCTGCGGGTTTCAGTGTATGAATGTTATGTAAATTCATTAACTGTGTAGGGGAGTCCTTCCTTCTATATTTTCCGAATATAAACCTAACAGCTTTCCTGTTGACTTTTTCAAGAAGCATTGAATCTTTTTTCGTGTATGGGTCCCAAACTACTGAAGCGTATTCAAGTGAAGACCGTATGCAAGTTTCATAAGCTAGTTTTTTTATATGTGCCGGGGCAGTTTTTAGCTTTCTTCGTAAAACCCAAAGCTTTCGTAATGTAGCTGTAGAAATATTAGTAATATGTGCTGTCCATTTTAACCTATTGTCAAGAGTTACACCTAAATATTTATATTTTTCAACTTCCAAAATCGTACTGCCGTGAAGAAAGTAAGGAAGCAAAATGGGAGATTTTTTTTTTGTTATTCGTAAGAGAACAGTTTTTTCAGTATTAGGTTCCATAGCCGATTTAAGACACCACTGATCAATGGCGAAAATTGCTTTTTGTACAGAGCTGTGGTCATTTCCAGATGAAATTTGTTTAAACACAATGCAGTCGTCTGCGAATAACTTTACAGATACATCGGTAGGTACAACACTAAATAAATCATTTACATATATTAAGAACAACAATGGCCCAAGCACACTTCCCTGCGGTACTCCTGATTGAACACTGAGGACGCTAGAAGGGGTCTTATTAATTTCTACATATTGACGTCTGTCTCTAAGATAGGCTTCAATCCATCGGATGATAAAAAAAGGCACATCCATACATTCCATCTTATACAGAAGTTTTCCATGTGGCACTTTATCGAACGCCTTGCTGAAGTCAAAGAAAATCACATCTGTTTGCCCGGACATATCAAGCACACGCGCAAATTCGTGCACAGATAGAACAGTCTGGGTAACTGTGGATAACCCCTGCCTAAACCCGTGCTGATTATTAGACAAGAGATTATGATCACTCAGGAACTTTCGCAGGTAGCCGGCAATAATATGCTCCAACATTTTACAGCAACTGCTTGTTATGGAAACAGGTCGATAATTTGAAACTGACAGTCGATCACCTTTTTTATATACAGGAACCACACGAGCTATTTTCCAATCTGCATGAATTTCTCCATTTGCTAATGACAGTTTAAAGATGTCTGTGAGAAAACCTGTTATTTGTTCAGCATATCGCCTCAAAAATACATTCGGAAGACTATCGGGTTCAGCGATTTTTTTAGTGTCCAGTTTCAAGAGCATGTCCAGGACACCCTCACGAGTTATTTCAATGCCATTCTCTGGTGAAGCCGTTGCTTTTGTTTCAAATTCATCTAATTCTGAAAACACGCCATAAAAAAACTGGTTAAAATTCTCAGCTATTTGTGCCGCCAAAATTTCTGTGGATCGGTCTTTAGAAACTCTGCTAAAGTGTGCGAAAAATACTTAGTCCTGGCGCTACTCACTTTTGATAATAGGTCTTGTTTGATTTCGTTAAACACTGGCGTTGAAGCCCCGTGCTCCTTACGACATCTCTTCAGTCGGCGTTTAATGTGTATAATTTCACGAGTAATCCACGGATGTTTCCGCTTTTTAAATATTTTTCTGTCCGGAACGAAGTTTTCAATACAATGCCTAAGCACATTAGCGAACCATTGCCAGGAGCTTTCAACATCATCACTGATATTCCCAAGATTTTCATCAATATAATCAATAATGGCAACATCGTCAGCTCTGCTGTATTCCTTAACTGTAGCGACATTCAACACACGTGTTTTTCCGTTGTCAACCTTCCAGGAAAAAAAACACTAACTTATGGTCAGATATGCCGGGTTCAATTGTAACAGTTCCTTCTCTAAACAATTCACTAATGAACAGAAAGTCAAGAATTGATTTTCGCGGGTACATTCAGTCACTATTTGATCAAGACCAAGAGCAATCATAATGTCATGTATAATATCACTCGTATGAGATAATCCAAAAGAAAGCTTGCTCCAATTTATTAAAGGCAAATTAAAGTCACCAGTTACAATAACATTTTTGTTTCGTAACAACAACAATCGATCATACAGTTTATTCAGGAAGCTTTCGTCTGCATCCGGAGCGCGATAGACTGCACACAAATGAAATGTAGCATCCTTCGCTTTGATTTTCAAAAAAAGGCTCTCATGTTCAGCAGTCTGGCTTTCGACGTCAACATCGACACAGGATTTAACAACAACAACAGCAACACCACCCCCTCTAGATCCTCTGTCTCGCCGATACAACCGATAACCTGGCGGGACGATGTCTTCGTCATTGATTTGATCGTGTAGCCAGGTTTCAGTTATGACACACACGTGCGGATCCAAAGAGAGCAAGCATTCCTCGAGTTTATCTGTTTTGTTCACAATGCTTCTTGCATTAAGAGAAACTAACCGCACTTCGGACGTTTCTGGCCGTTAACTTTCCGATGAAGATGTGGTGCCTCGTTCTATCAATCTTCTAGAGTTTAAAACAGCATCCCATTCATAATACCGCCCATCAATCTTGAGCTTGTCATAAACCAAGGAAACCTTTCTTCCGGCCTTCTTTTCAAGTTTTGCACTTTGCCAAAGATGCTGGCGTTTGCACAACGTTTCCGCGCAGTAGTCATTATCGATTCTTATTTTATTTCCCTTTAGTTTAGAAACATTGCTCCAGACTGCTTCTTTCTCCCTGTAGTCCTGAAAGTACATTATGACAGGGCGATTTGAAGAATTTTTACCCATTCTATGAATTCGAGCTACAGATGAACACTGCACTCCCAGTTTAGCAGAAAACAGATCATCGATAACTTTTTTGCGCAAATCCGACTCAGATTTAATAGGATCTTCTTGTATGCCAAAAACAATTAAAATTGACCTCCGGCTTCTATCTTCTAAATCTTCAAGCCTGGTTTGATGCTTTGTAATCGCATCCTGCACACCACTTAAGGCTATGCTTATGCTTTCAATTTGATCTGTTTTCATCTGTAGCTCTTTTATATTTGTCTCTATGCTATTTAGGCTATCTCCAAAGTTCCCCAGTGCCCTTTTTGTTGCCTCTAGACGAGACCTAATGTCTTTTTGCCCCTCAATGAGTGTCTGGAACATTTTTTCAACTATTGGGCCTGGATTCATCTCTATATCACCACAAATAAGCAGCATGCAAGAGCAATAAGAGTTAGAGTTTAAACGTGTACGTGGGCACGTACAACAGGACACCTATCGTCAGTTCCTATGGTGCAATAATAACCTGTGCCAGAAAAAGACTAAGCATTTTGAGCACCTTGCTTACAGCGCTTTCGCCGTGCCCACTGAAGATGGACGGGTGTGGTGCCGAATTTATAGGGCCAAGGGCCGATGACGTCACGATCGATGGCGTCAAATATCCAAGCACCTGTAGCGTCCCAACTATGACGGTGCTGCCGTATGTTCTATCTTTGATGACCGATTCTTCACTTGTGACTTGAAGCTCAGCGATAGTCTGTGATGGTGCATGTGCACTTGACAGCAGCAAGACCTGTGCCAGAAAAAGACGAAGCATTTTGAGCACCTTGCTCGCAGTGCTTTCGCCGTGCCCACTGAAGATGGACGGGTGTGGTGCCGAATTTATAGGGCCAAGGGCCGATGACGTCACGATCGATGGCGTCAAATATCCAAGCACCTGTAGCGTCCCAACTATGACGGTGCTGCCGTATGTTCTATCTTTGATGACCGATTCTTCACTTGTGACTTGAAGCTCAGCGATAGTCTGTGATGGTGCATGTGCACTTGACAGCAGCAAGACCTGTGCCAGAAAAAGACGAAGCATTTAAAGCACCTTGCTCGCAGCGCTTTCGCCGCTGCCATCACTTTATCCCCAGTGATGGCAGCCGCACTTTGGTGGAGGCGAAATGCAAACGCACCTGCTTGCTGCTAGATGTCAAAGCAAATTTACAAAGCCCAGGCATGAAATTAATCGGGTGCCCTCCACTACAATATTCTTCATAGCTACATATGTCCCTTTATTATGTGAAAACTTATATGGCACAGGTAGGGTGTGTTTGTTTTAGATTTTGTAACCTCTCATCTATGTTGTGCAACATTTGGCTAATTGTAGTTCTCCAACAGTTGTTGAAGACGAAGCCGAAGCAGTTTTTGGAATGGTTGCCTGCTTGGATGAATTTGCTAATTGCAGTTCTTTGTAACATGCATCAATGGTGGAAGAGGACAAGCTGTCGGGCTAGTTGGTTTTCCATAGTTCTTGCAGCGCGTAGCCGGAAAAGGACGAAGACTGAGGAAAACGTAAGGCGCACAGGCGCTGAACTGCAACTTAATTTTGGTAATCAGCCGACCATGTCACATATATACCAGAGAGAAACGCCCACAAGAGGGACAAAATCTAGACGCGTGGCGAAAAACCGGCGCAACAAAATCAACCACGAGTATAAAAATATCGATAAATCCAAATGCCTAACACACGATTAACATGAGAAAGCGACATAACATGATAATAGTGGCCGTGGCGAAAGTGCGTGAAAAATCAACAAAAATTCCCAGTCCTTTTTTATCTTGCGTCATAGATCTTACATTCCATGTTGCTATGTGATATATCTCCTTGCAACATCGGACTTTCCGGTTGCTTCCCGACACATCCACAACTGAGCGTCCTTTTGGCTTTAGCCCAGCCGCTTCATTCGTCCTGGAGCTACTAGGAATCGCCCTTTGTTCATCCCCAGTAACATGTGGGACGCCTTCCAACCTGAGGGGCTGATCTTCCGGCCCCATATCATTAATGCTATTGTGACTGTGCTCCAGTGAATCACATTTTGTCAGAACTCTCTGCCGTAACCTGTCTATCTTGGGTGGCCCTACACAGCAAAGCTCACGACTTCATCGAGTTTCGCAAGCCCCTCCGCCACGACAAGGCAGTGATCCATGAAGGGGCCATAGATGCACAGGTGCCCTTAAACAAATACTTAATCGGGGGCCCTATTCTCGATACGTATGGCTGCCGTTCGGCGCCATTTTTTTTTCTCTGATTGGTTCTCAGAACAATCACGTGTTTCAAATTTGTGGCGCGAAATTTTGGTGTGTCGAAATGGCTTTTTGCGGTCACGTAAAAATGACGTGAGCGTGGAAACGGATTTTTAACAGCGGTATTCATGATACACGGAGGGTATATATAAGTAACTGTGGAGGGAAAACAGAGGTATATATGATAGAAAGGGAAGCACTTACGCTTGCATTACGAATGGGCTGAAATGAACCGCCCACTGTCAAGAGCCGACTCCTGAAATCTGATTGGCTGACGTTGTGTGGCGGGAAATACGTCATGCATGAACGTTTAACGATGACGTCAAAATGACGTTTTATTACGTAAATGATGTTCTGCCATTGCTATAAATGACCTAAGTTGGGCACCACTTTAGGCAGCCGCGAAAAAAAACGTGCCGAATTCGACGTGCAGTGTAGGCGGCTGTTAGCTCACCGAAGTTTGGTACAGAGTTTTGTGGGCGGTGAAGTAAGCTGACACGTCTTGTTGTAATTGCAGAAAGCACTGAAACGACGTTATGAAGGAACTTATCAGCTGCATCATCTTTTAGAGGATTAATAATGAAGACGCAGATTTACAGCCGCACGAGGGTCGTACCTACACTCCCGTTGCAAATGCCTTGCTCTCATAGAGAAACCATCGATCCGCGCCGTAGTTTCCAAGCGCTGCAATGCGGCCCGCTAACTCAAGCGCTTGATATGCGCGAGACGAGACATTTTAGAGAGCAACAGAAGGGGAAGTTGGGCGACTCGTAGGTTGTTCATGATGGTTTCTAACACAGAGACAAAAAAAAAAAAAGAAGAGAAATAAAGCACCAGTTCTGTGTTTTCCTCTCTTTGTCTCTGTGTTAAACAGCGTCCACCAAACCATCATGAATTTCAAAGATCACCGCGATGCTTCCTAATTATCTGTCTGATTGGTTCGTGAGTACAACCTGAGGGGTCATATGACTAGATGGTTGTGCAGGAACTTCGCGCGACAGGCAGCGAGGGATCACCAAATACTTTCTTAAACGTCGGCCCTAAACACTGCCTTTTTTGCCTTGCACTATATGCACTCACTGCAATGTTAATGAATTGAACAGCCTTTCCACGATGGGCAGAGCAAGCAAAAATACTCACAGCCTCTATTTTAATAAAGGAATCTATCTTTCATGACAATGGCACATGTTTGCTTGCCACATGTGATGTGTTTCATATATAAAGTTTTCTTTTAATATGCATGCGGGCTCACCATTGGCTTATCTTAAAAAAAAAAGTACTCCGGAGCATGTTGTTACGGTACGCTCTAATCATATAATGTTGTTGAGTGACATTTTGTGTTGATTCCTTTTTTTTAAGACAGCCTGAAAATAATAATGCCCCTTTATTGATTTGCATTTTACCTTTTGGACAGTAAGGAATAGACGCGCGCGGCGCGGCCCGAGCTTCATACCATGATTTCCTCAGTCATCTTTCGCTTTCTTTCCTTATTGTCCGTTTATCCCCCTCTGCACGTGTACGGTTAGCTGAGAATCGCCTTATTAACCTTCCTACTAGTCTGTTCTTCTGTTTCGTCCTTTTTCGGATATCTTTGCGTTTCGCAAGAGCTTATCGCACGCCAACGCATGAAAATTTAACCGACTAGGTGTGAGGCCCAGCGTATGCCTTCCACTTCGTGTGTGTTTGGAACACTCTCTTTCTCTCTCTGCGCTGCTTTCCGTGCTCTACATAACTCAAGCCGACGCATTATGTTAGAACCTTAAGCAGACTTGATGACCTGACGGTAGCTGGTCATAACGCGGCTTTTCGAAAAAGGTGGGTAGCACAGCCAGTATCTAACAGTAATTGATACTTTGAGACAGCGAGCGTTGTCCTAAGAGATGTACATTACCGGCTGTGCCGGCGCCTCTTCACCAGTGCTGGAGCTACTTTGGAAATCTGTCGATTCCTTCTGCTTACGACCAAGTCCTTAAACGTTTTAGTTCCTGCTTTTAAAAGCCGCTAAGTGAATGTGAGAGGTCATCGGGCGCCACATGTGAACAGCAATGCTACTTTCCGCTCCCATTTTGCACCACTGCGAATATTCCATTGCCGTTCTTGCTCTTCAGCTGAAACTCGCGCAGCGTTTCCGTGCGTAGCTGATGCCGAATGTTCGACCGCAAATATGCCATGACACACCAATACCGCAAAGCCACAACATACTTCACTCGCCTCACTGCAACACGAGGCTTCCGAATCACGGAAAGCACCGCAGAGTATCGCTTCCTGCAGGAGAATCGTCGTTTTTCATACTTGGCGCCAATATATAGTAGCAGACGACAGCGCGCTTTTTTTTCTGTCACTTTAATTCTCTTCAGAATGCGTAACCCGATTGTGTGCTTACGTAACCTGGCACCGTCCTGATGCAGACGTCACGCGTACGTCACAATTTGAACAAAATGGCGAATTGTCGAGAATAGGGCCCCGGGTGTGTGATTGTGACACATATCAAGGATCGACAGAAGGTCATGTGGAGCCAGCGGGATGTTGTTCATGAAGGCTGAAATAAAATTGTAGAACAGCTGCTGTGCTATGCAGAAAAAAAATGGGTCATATTGTGTATGAATAATTGATTATCACTAGCATCTTACTCAGAGTACGATACGATATATGACATCTCTATTCGCATTCCAGAACAACCACGGCTAGGAGGGACGCAACCGTTTTAGTGCTCCAGTAAAATTTTGACCACCTGGGGTTCCTTTCTACGGAACTAAGGAGCGCAAACAGAAGACAATCCACCGAGAAGAAAAGAGCACAAGGATTGTCTGTGGATTGTCTTCTGTTTGCGCTCTTTAGTTCCGTAGAAAATCATGAACGAACTAGGCCCAACCAAAGTTTTATTGGGATTCTTTTACATGCACTGACACCACACGGTGCATGACAGTCTATTCAGGTTGCCTGTAATGAAATGCCTCTGCTGTGGCCGGAAACAAATCTGCATTCATGGGTTGAGTAGCCACGTACTCTAACTACTGAACCACCACAACGGGGTCAAGTAATAAAATGCATGCATGCTATTACATTTTCTTCTAGCCTGTGATTTAATTCACAGAACTAATGTATACAAGAAAAAACAAATGGCAAAAATACTAGTTTTATTACGCATTATATTCATATTTCAGCAAAAATTCTTTGGGAAGAAATTTCTCATAATGTTTGCATGGAAACCATGAACATCTTACAAAAACAAAACAATGCACTTACTGCACTGCAATTGTCAATGGAAAAGGTTGCATTTCTCACAAAACCACAAGCCCCATCTGCTTTGGCCAATGAAAATAACGGAAACAGATGTTGCACAGCACAGACTGGTTGTTTCGCAAGATATCCCCGCATTTCAATTTAATGTCTTTCTGCTTAGCTTCAACTGTTGCCAGCCCACCGGTCAAAATGGGTACAAGCGGGCGCCCGGATCTCACAGGGGTGTGCGCTTGGAAGAGGATCCGCAAACCCCGCTGCACTCCTTGTGGGGCAAAATAGTTTGGAACACTTCAGCCTGCAAAGGTGGTTCGAGTTACCGTGTTTCACGGGGTTCAAAACTGAAAACCAGTCGTGTCCTGCACACGCGAGAACTCAGAAAAGCCTTCAAGTTTAAGATGCGAAGCGCTGTAAACCAGAGTGTCGAAAGACGTAACGTAAAGGTTCACTGTCACTGATGAAGTTCACTTCTCAGAGAATCATTGCAGTCCTGGGCAAGTCCGGATTTCCGGCTGGCTGGTCTAGGCTTTTGTGTAATATGTTTTTATGCTGTTTAGATCAGCATCCTCGTTAACGATGATCTCGGGCATTCTCGACGCTATCATCTTCCTCACCTGTAAGAACGAAGAAAATGATAGCCTTGAGCAGACAAATAATTAGGGAAGTACCTAATCTCCACCTGTAAGGGTATGACGCGCCGGTGTTAATAGCTGTGGATCCCAGTGTGGATTTCCATTAAAGTACAGCCCTTTGCTACAAGCTTAATCACTGATTCCTTAATTCATATCTCTGTTATCTCACACATACTCATTAGCATACGGTCGTAGGCTTCCCTGTTATGTGAAAGACAACGTGCAGTAAACTTCTGTAATGCTCGAGTTAACAAAACTGTGCAAACATGCCTCCATGACCTAGGAGTAACCTTTCTTATTTAGAGTTGAAACGTCCTGGAACATATTTCAAAATATAACCTTGGAAGCTCGAGTTAGCAGCTCCTGCCATGTGTGGCCTTGTGACATTTGGCGTGTGCACAGGGTCCATCTGTTAATCATGCTGGTTAACATGCATGAAAAATACATTTTCGCACAAACATTGGTGGCAAATGGTCACATGGCGCACTACAGATTCTGAAATGTAAACTTACATGCATGCAAGGCTGGCATCATCACATAACATGACAAGTGTTCTGTCAGTGCCTGCATTTACATAGCACTTCAATGCTCATTAAAGGACTACCTCAAACAATGGTTGTTGTTCATCATCATCATCATCATTTATTATACCCCTAAAGGCCCCAGATGGGGTATTACATAAGGGGGGGGGGAGGTAACACATAAAGATAACAATCGTTCATGGTCTAAACATAGGTACAAAAAGTCAAAATGCTCAAATACAACAATTCAAATGAAGGAGGCACTGCAAATAAAAAGGAAGAGGAAACAATCGGTTATGAAGCGAAATGACATGTCAAGCGTTCTTTAAATCTGGTAGGGTCACGTTCGGTTACAATGTGTTCGGGAAGCTGGTTCCATTCTTGAATTGCGGCTGGTAGAAAAGACTTATTAAAGGCGTTAGTAGATCCATGCAAGCGCTGGATGCTCATGAAGTTGAAGAGACGAGATGATGTGCGCAATGGTGGAACTAACAGAGAATCACGGAGATGGTGGAAGTTGTGGTACAGGTTATGAAACAGGCATAGGCGAGAAATGTTGCGTCTTAGGGCTAAAGGGCTGATACCGAGAGATGTCTTAATACTGCTGATGCTGAAACGAAAGTCTTAATTTGAAGATATAAAACGGGCAGCGCGATTCTGGATGGATTCAATTTCGTTAATTAAGTACATTTGATGAGGGGACCAAATTGCAGATGCGTATTCGAGCTTCGGGCGAATGAAAGTTTCGTACGCAAGTTTGCGAATGGATGGAGGTGATAGTGAAAGTGACCTTCTAATAAAGCCTAGAGTTCTCGAAGTGTCAGCAGCTAGTTTGGTGATGTGCTCATTCCATGTTAGTTTACTGCTGATAGGACGCCGAGATACCTGTAAGTTTCAACCTGTGATATGATAGTTGCCTTTAGTGAATATGTATAGGAAATATTAGAACGTTTACGTGACACCTGCATGAATTTGCATTTGGTTACGTTCAGTCCCATCATCCAGTCTGAGCACCAGGTATCAATTTTACGTAAGTCGTTTTGAAGGGTTACTTGGTCATCGTGAGAAGAAATGCGACGGTATAAGACGCAGTCGTCGGCGAACAGGCGAATGGATGATGCTATGCCAGAGGGAAGGTCATTCATAAAGATGATGAACAGCAATGGCCCAAGCACGGATCCTTGCGGCACGCCCGACATTACTTCGTGTGTGGCGGAATGATGCCCTCCGATGACGGTGTATTGAAAGCGGTTCGTGAGGAAGCAGTTAATCCAGGATAAACTTAATGGGTCAATACAAAGGCGTGAAAGTTTAAACATCAGTCTTGTGAGGGACGCGATAGAATGCTTTGGAAAAGTCCAGGAATATTACATCGGTTTGGAAAGATGAGTCAAGGTTAAAGTGAAGGTCAGTAGTGAATTCAAAGAGCTGAGTCTCGCAGGAAAGACCGGGGCGGAAGCCATGTTGGTTCTTAAAAAAAAAAGTTATTATCGAGGTGGCTTGCAACTTGGGAGTAGATGATGTGTTCCATTATTTTACACGCTATGCAAGTTAACGAAATAGGGCGATAATTGGATGGATCGGAGCGGTTTCCTGATTTGAACACTGGGGATACTCTACTTAGTTTCCAGTCATCCGGAATCGAACTGCTAACTAAGGACTGGGTGAATATGATCTGAAAGATAAGGCTGGAAATAACGTTGGTGGACTTAAGCACCTTCGCAGGCATATTGTCAGGACCAGGGCTACTTGATAGCTTTAAACTGTCGATCAATTTTTCAATTCCTTCAGAATTGATGTGAATGGGGGGCATCTGAGCAAAGTTTAAAGGAGGTAGATTGGGTGTGTTTAGGGTAGGTTCTCGAGTGAAAATAGAAGAGAAGTATGAATTCATGACATCGGAACGCTGATCAATCGGCACTGAGGAGTTGTCGTGAATAAGTAAGGAAATGTTATGGCTTTTACTACGCGTAGGTGCAAGAATATTCCAGAATTTTTGGGTTGGTTGGTTGGGTTGTGGGGTTTAACGTCCCAAAGCGACTCAGGCTATGAGAGACGCAGAATTTTTGGGGGTTGGTACGAAGAATGCAGAGTAGGTCCTGGTGATGAAACTTTTTCTTTGATTGTCTTAAAAGCTGTGTGTATTCCTTCAGGCAGGTAAAACATTTTTCCCATTTAAGTTCAGAATGTGATGTCTTCGCTGCACGAAAAAGGCGTTTTTTCTTTCGGGATAGCTTTCTCAAAGCGTTCGAATACCACGGGTTTTCTGTATTGCCGCGAATAGAAACGAGAGGAACGTACTTTTGAATGAGTGATAAAAGTTTGTGCGTAAATAACAGCCAGTTTTCGTTCACAAATTTTAGAGAGGCAGTTTCACGGAAGGATTGGTAAAATATTTCTAACTTTTCGTTAATACCAGACACGTCTGCCCGCCTGTAGTCACGTATGTGTTTTATGGATTTCTGTCGAACAGGGGCTGGGAAAGATAAGTCAAATAGCAGCATTTTGTGATCGCTCACACCATTGACACATTGAATTGACTGTATCAAATCGGGATTGGTGGAAAGAAGTAGATCCAGTGTGTTATTATTGCGAGTTGGCATGCTTACAGTTTGGGCAAGATTAAACATAAGAGCGAGGTCAATAATATCTTAGGAACAGCGGGAGGATGCAGATAAGCTCATCCAACCAATATCTGGAAAGTTAAAATCGCCACAGAGAATATAATTGGCGTTAGGAAAGCGAAAATTCAAATCAAGAAGGACCAAGTGCAGATCGTTAGTAAAAGAGGTATCACAATCCGGTGGGCGATAACAGGCAATCAGTATATTTGTGCTTCCGGGAGGCGAAACGTTTACACAGAGAATTTCATGGTGACATGTAACATCAATAGTGAAGGAATTTATAACCGATTTTATCAGTACAAGAACGCCACCGCCCCTACGACCGGCCCTGTCGAGCGTATGAACGGTGAAAGATGACATGTCGTCAAGCAGTTCATCATTACTGATGTCCGGAGTCAACCATGTTTCAGTGAATACCGCAATATTGCTTTGATTGTCTTTTAGGATAGTTTCCACAGTTTCCTTCTTCGGTATGAAACTACGAATGTTTGCGAGCTCGACATAGTTCGACACGCAGGCGCACTGGTGGGAGCTTGAACAGGCTGATATGGCGACGAGACCGGATGCCGGTGTTTTCGCGGTGACTGCTATGTTTTTAGTTCATGCACGGAGTCGGAGTCATCGTCATACATGTACACTTTATTGCCAATGATAAGCTTGTCAAAGCGCATCTTGAAATTAGAAGAGCTCTGCTGCCCATATGAAAATAGTTTTCCACGGGCAAATCGAACACGCGCCGAGTAACCTTCGCGTACTGAATACGGCAGGTCTTTCAACTTGGGCCCAGCAGAGAGGATGTTACACTTTGTTTTGTAATTGGCTAGCTTAACTATAACGGGCCGATTCTTTGATTCTCGGAAGCGACCAAGTCTATGGGCTCGCTCAATTTCAGAGCTATCGATATTTAAACCAAGTTTCGGAGAGCAAAACGTGATAACATTTGACTCCGTCTCCGCCCAAGTTTCGCCCTTTACATACCTGATGCCAAGAAAGAGCAGGTTTGAGCGACGAAGACGATTTTCAGAGTCGTCACATTTCCTCGTAAGTGTCTTGATATCTAAAGTTAACTTCTCGATGGTAGGGTTAGTGGCCGATCTAGAGCTGTTTTGCTCGGATTGGTAACTATCCACAATCTTTTCAAGCGCATCAACGCGATTCGAAAGACAACAAACCATGTTTTCTATGCTTTTTTGAGCGTCTCGTATTACCGAAACTTCAGACAGTATATTGTTCTGGGTGAGCTCGATGCGTGCAATTGCCGATGAAATGGATTCAAGCGATGCGCGTGAGTCAGGGTCCGGACCTGGATTCAGCTCAATGTCCCCGGACAGCCCAAGCAGTAACAATGTGAGATAGGCATTAATGTAGTATGCAAAACATGACTGACAAATCAGTCTACGCCAAGATTCAAGAGTGTCAAGGGGGCACGACACCGCAAAAAGAATGGATCGCTCGAACGAATGCAAGGTTGAGGTAAGCAGCTAACCTGCAGTAGAAAGGGCGTATTCATGACCACATTCATGGCGGTGGCGTGCCCCAACTGGCACAAGAACGGCCGCGCTTTATGAAGACTACGCAGATTTCCAGCGCTGATAGTCTCGCGTGGTTGCCAGGTGAAGGAAGGTACGAAGGCAGGAATAGGCGGTGGCAACGCTCTTTCGTCATCTGTCATGGGCGGCTCGGGAAGGTAGTAAGCCGGCCCGTCGAAATTCAGAGTCAAGGGTGGACTGGCATGGTAGCAGCCAGAAAGCACTGGGGTGATGGCCGAAAACAGGATAGCCTGCAGTAGAAAGGGCGTATTCATGACCACATTCATGGCGGTGGCGTGCCCCAACTGGCACAAGAACGGCCGCGCTTTATGAAGACTACGCAGATTTCCAGCGCTGATAGTCTCGCGTGGTTGCCAGATGAAGGAAGGTACGAAGGCAGGAATAGGCGGTGGCAACGCTCTTTCGTCATCTGTCATGAGCGGCTCGGGAAGGTAGTAAGCTGGCCCGCCGAAATTCAGAGTCAAGGGTGGACTGGCATGGTAGCAGCCAGAAAGCACTGGGGTGATGGCCGAAAACAGGATAGCCTGCAGTAGAAAGGGCGTATTCATGACCACATTCATGGCGGTGGCGTGCCCCAACTGGCACAAGAACGGCCGCGCTTTATGAAGACTACGCAGATTTCCAGCGCTGATAGTCCCGCGTGGTTGCCAGATGAAGGAAGGTACGAAGGCAGGAATAGCTCCTTCGTCATGTGTCATGAGCGGCTCGGGAAGGTAGTAGGCCGGCCCGTCGAAATTCAGAGTCAAGGGTGGACTGGCATGGTAGTAGCCAGAAAGCACTGGGGTGATGGCCGAAAACAGGATAGCCTGCAGTAGAAAGGGCGTATTCATGACCGCATTCATGGCGGTGGCGTGCCCCAACTGGCACAAGAACGGCCGCGCTTTATGAAGACTACGCAGATTTCCAGCGCTGATAGTCCCGCTGATAGTTGTTGTTACCACATGACCTGTTCTAATGCGTGCTAGGACCATTCCATTGAGCGATGGACATATATATGCATACCTTAGCTGATGATTGTGGGTCTCATTTATGTCTATGGCTTCCACGGAGTTCCTGTCATCAGAAGCCCTACACAATGAACACGGGACAGCTGTCTTGAAAGGTAATGGAAAGACATTACCAGGTTACCTTGCCGCAATGCTAAATTCCAGACGGTGAATATGCTGCATGAAGATACCAAGAAGCTTGTGCAAAGAAAATTGAGAGTGAAATGGTAGGATTTTTGAAATATGGAAATAAACAACAAATTATTTTTCAAACCTGTCATCGAGGAATGAAAATCATGCAGTCATCAAAAGCACATCATGGAGGACATTTTAGGTCATCTTCACAAAAGACACACCCACACCTGACACACTGCTTCATACTTATGAAAGGAGACAAACCAATAAGCAAGGAGCGTTGAGATGAGCTAACAATAAACCATATCTTGCTTTCATGTTCAACAGACTAGATAAATTAAGAGGAAAGCCTTTTGCACAATTTTGCAATGGATCCCTTTCCATTCCAGAATTTTCCTAGGAGAGATTGCACTAGACCAAATTCCTTGCATTCTTGGTTTCCGAAATGAAGCATTCTTCCTAAACAAGGTACATTCTAAAGACAATTATAGTCATTATGCACAAAATGAATACATTAAATCTTGTTCTTGGTGCATGGCAGCATTAGTCGCTTATGCGCCATAAAAATCAACACAACGCTGTAGGGTGTACCTTGATTATAGCTATATTATATGATAAGCTTTCGGCCTGGTGTGGTCCTTATTCACGTGACAGTGCTGTCATGCGAGTCTAATGTGACCTTTTCCAAATTCTAGCATAATTTTAAAAACTGTGAAGGCGATTCTACAGATCTCTAAAGACGCGCGGGTGTTTGGTTTCGACCTAAGTGCACGACTGTTTTGTCAGCGCCCGCCTGCTTTGTTTGGTGAAGACAGCCTGGAGTGAAAGTGCTAAAGAGAAAAATATATATATATTGCCAGGGGGCGCTCAGAGTGAACATTTTGCGTGTTTCTGAAGACGTTGCTTTCCATCACGGGGCCTGCAAAAAGCAGCTGAACTTCAAACGCCGCCTTGGTTGGCTTTCTAACAAGACAGCGGTGTAGCGTGTAAAATCGCTCCACCAGTCCAGCGCGCTGGCCGTGGACTTGAAATTCTAACTGTTCGAACTTAATTCTGGCTACTAACTACACCTGAATCACCGAGTTGTGCATGGTCAAGGCAGAAATTTTCTAACACTCAGCACTGCAGCAAGTAGCTATCAATTTCGCGCCTGATATGAAAATCCGTTCTGTTCGATCATTGGTACCGTCCACAGTAGAGTTATATATGGATACTAAAATATTGTATAGAGCTTATTCACGTGACGTCATTGCAGCTTTACTGGCAATCACGGTACGCACAACGCAACATCAGAGAGGGAAAAAAAAGAGAGAGATTATACATGGCGAATCAGAACACGGTGTCGGTGAAATCCGTGCTCTGGTTGGACGGCGTTGCAAACGGCGTCTCAAGTGTCCGACAAATTAGCGACGCTGAGTAGGAAGAACGCCGATAAACCAGCGCCGATGCGTCGGAAGCGTTTTTTTTTGTGCGTGCTTTTAGTTTCGAACCGCCCAACGTTATGGCGTTTCCGCAATACAGGGTTGCCCCCCCAACTGCCGCCAGCTAAACTTGACAGTGAATAGGGTATATAAGACAGTATGACGTCCTACCTTGTTTCACGTTCTCCTTTTCTCCGGCTCTTGAAGGTCTTGCCGCGTTTTATACAGCAAAATTAACGCACTGTGTACTTTTTCAGCTTATCATTCAGATGGCGTTTCATTTCTTCCTCACCATGATAAAACGTCTCCATCCCTTACTGCTGTACAGCAGCATGCAGCCCCTCGAAGGCAGAATATTTATCGTGCAACTGAATATGTTTCATCTGGGAGCGCGCGGACGTACAGTACGTTCGCCTCTGCATATATATGCAACAAAAATGCAAAAGGAACGATATCCACAGAAAGTTCGACAATACCAGTTGTTGGGCCAGTTGGTGTGCACGGTTATCCATAACAACAACGCGACAGACGAGACGTAGAAGAATGGGCGACAACACAGAGCAATGACTCACAACTGAAACGTTTATTAGCCACCAGCCTGTATAAGTACTGCCCTGGTGCCAGGAAGGAAACAGGCACGCTTGGCTTGCGTGAGATTCAAAACGCCAGTACATTAGGCACGTGTCAACAGGCAATTGTCATACTTGGGAAAAAACGCTGTCAGCATAACAGCAGGCACACGTTAATATTCACAATCTAAATAACGATTTTCTTTATCTGACAGCGCTACAGAAGGAGCACTGATACATTGTTCTGATGTCTTAGCTATCAAGTGGGCTTCTATTATTCCCTTGCTAGCGTGTCGCGGTTATTCGCTATCACGGAGCATTCCTTATACAGGGGAAAACAGACATTAATACCATCGTCTTCTTCATCGTCATCTTTGCAGTGTCTGCAGTGTTTGGCTACGTGGCCTGTGATAACAGCACGAGAAACATTGCACTCGTGCTCCTTTAACCTTTCGTTAACACATCGGCCAGTTTGGCCGATGTAGCACTGCCGCATGACATTGGTAGAGAGTAAATTACTCCTTCTTGGCTGGGCACGAATTGTTTCACGTGCCTTCTCGAGCACCTGCGTGATTTTTTTTCCACTGAATTAACTTTTTTCACCAGGCCAGACAGTCGCTTGGGCGCCGAAAAGACGACTTCGACACCAGCACGTTTCCCAATTCTTTTCAAGTTGCGCGAAACTTGATGCAGATACGGTACCACGGCAATCTTCCTTTTGCGGTCGTCTTTCCCTGCTTCGCCCACCCCATCAAGCCCTAATTGTTTCTGCAGTTTTTGTGTAACGGAACACAATACATCTGGAGGGTAGCCAGCCATTGTCAGACGATTTACTTGGTTGCAGAGGCTGTGCTCCAACCTGTGTACACAAGATTTCTTAAGAGCGTTAAAATTTAGCACTGTTTCTGTGCTTTTTAACGCTCTTAATAAATCTTGTGTACACAGGTTGGAGCATAGCCTCTGCAACCAAGTAAAATTACTGGTGTCGCTCTGTGGGACAGTAGTCCCATGTCTATGTTGGGAGATTTCTTCAGGAGCTACTTGGCTGTTTGTACTGTGCGTTCGGTCATGCCGTCACTTAGGCCGTAGTACGGACTTGAGCTTATGTGATCTGAGCCCCATCGTTTCCCAATTTCGTTAACTCGAACGAGGTAAACTGCGAACTGTTCTCGACACTCTAAAACGTGCCATGACTGGTTCCAGAACGTGGACGACGTCTCTTGTAGTTGTGCCGTTAGTTTATCGAGCTCTAAGAACCTTCAATATAGTAGTCTACAACTATACGATGTAGTCTTTCCCTTCCACTGAGAAAAGATAAATGCCAATGATATCCCACGGATACGCAGGCTGTAGTATCTGGAGAAGTTCAGTGGGAGGCTTCTTGTGTTCTTAGCACACCCGGAATTTAAGCACATAATCTTCTATCTCTTTTCTAATGCCGGGCCCCCATACAGATTGCCTTGCTCTTGCACGACACCGAGTTGCGCCCACGTGACCTACGTGAAGTCTTTCGAGCAACTAGTATTGCAGTGCGAACCACAAGAAGGGACGACGACAGACAGAGTGAAAAGAGCGCTGACTTCCAACTATTTATTTCTCTGATATGCCACGCATATATACATATTTACTTCAGCAGGAAAGAGCAGGAAAAGCAATCAGCATGAAAGGCATAAGCGATAGGACAAGGCCCTAATCACCATCGATCCAGAAACTTCAGCTCTTTCTTGGTTAGTGCGACTGATGGCATGCTTACACGCCTTTCCTCTGTACGAGCTATGTTTACCGCCTCAATTGTCTCCCTGACACACTGATCATTGTGTCGAGCAACGATTGTGCTTTTTTGGAACGCAGGCACGCAAGGTTTTCTGCGGCGACGTGTAGACTCATCGCCACAATTACGACAGTGCGAGCTAAGACAGCTCTGGTCACCATCATTTACATTCTTCTTGTGTTCTTTCAATCTGGTATTTATACACCTGCCGGTACACCCAAGCACTTGGCTGTCAGCAGAGGAACCAGGGGTTTGTGATCTGTTTCGATGTGTAATGACTTAGGAAGGTACTTGCGGTAGTGTTCGCATGCCCAGGTGATAACTAATGCTTCCTCCTCTATTTGTGAGCACCTCTGTTCCGTTTCCGACATCGAACATGATGCATATGCGACTTGCAGCAGCCTTGCATCTTCTGCAGCAGAACGGCACCTACGCCATAGGACGATGCATCTACTGATAACCTGTGTGGCTTCCTTGTTACATAGTACACAAAAACTGGCGTTGTACTTGGCGCCTGCTTCACACTTTCAAAGCTTTGCTTTTATACCGGTCACCGGTCCCACTTGGCATCTGCAATCTGCACGCATGAGGTCTCACAATGGCATGATAATGTGGGCAAGACCTGGCAGAAACTTTGCCAGATGATTTGCTGATTCAAGGAATGACCTAACATCAGACGTGTCCCTTGGTGCATCTAACTGCATAAAACCTCCGCTTTGTCTGGGTCGGCCCTGACACCTTTTGCGGAAACGATGGGTCCCAAAATCTCGACCTCTTTCTAAATGCACATTTGTTGACGTTGAGCGTACACTCGCCCTCACAAGCTGGCTCAGCACTTTGCAAGATTTGAGTCAAGCTTTTCAACCGCTCTCCCGGACACAATGTCATCTTACAGGCATTCCAGTTCGTCTAGTCCCTCCAGGGCTCCAGGCATCTCACGTCTGTAGAACTATGGTGCCTTAGAAATACCAAAGGGCAGTCGGAGAAACTGAAATCGCCCAAATGGAGTGATGAACGTTGTAAACTGACGTGACTTTGGAGAGAGGAACTTGCCTGTAGCCTGCACTTGTATTTAAGCGGCTGAACACTTGCATTGGCTATTTTAGCAAGGCGGTCATCGACTGCAGGCATGAGCATGCGTTCACGAACAATCTGCTGGTTAAACTGGCCGCAGTCAACACATATCCCCAGTTCGACGTTCCTGTTCCTAGTTACCACCATTGGGAAGCACCACTCAGTTGCTTGTTCCACTCTGTATTACACGAGGTCCTCCACCCTTTTCATTTCTGTGTCGACGAGTGGAAGAAGAGACAGGGCACTCACCTTGGGTAGGTTACTGCGTAGGGCTTAACGTCACTGGTTCTTTTGCGGTACTCGGTCTCCATCAGTCCAAGCCCCGACGTCAGCTTGGGGTACTGGGCTAGGATGTCAGAGATGTTGGTTTTTTGTATTTCGGCAAGCTCCAGTGGCCGCTGTACAATATCTAGTGACACTATTGCTGGACGACTTAGAAGGGCTTCTTTCAGCCTTTCGATGAAGAAGAGCATCTTGCACTCTTGTTGTCGCCATTCTATTGTTGCAGTGAAGAAATCTGAGGTGGCGATTGGCACTTAACCTGTGCCAGGAAGTGTTTGACTTGTTGTCTCCTGGGTGGTATATATGGATGAGTAAAGATTATGATTACAAAAGATGATACAACAGAGAGCGGACGCCATGGCGAGATGATAACATGACTCTGGCCTACTCCATGCTGGTAGTGGCGTTTATTGAGTAAAAACGAAGGGACACTTAGGGGGTGCTACTGATTACATAACACGGACTCACACAAGAATTGACAAAGCGGAAAAAGTAAAATGATCATATGAGGAATCTTGAAGGAATTCTCAGTGGCCAACCCGAGCGCGTCATCTTTGGGAGTGCTTGCAATGGTACAGTTCTCGAGTCCGAAGGATAGTCAGGCAGGGCTCTCGTGTGTGAGGAATGGTGCGGCTCTTTTATTTGGTCGTTTCAACAAGATAGTAGTCTTCAGGTGTTGCCCGGGGATCCCTTGAGCAGGGCCTAACTCGTAGGTGATGTCGGTTACACATGTACGCTTGACCGTTGGCTGTTGTAACTGTATACATTCGTGGCTCTGGGCCTACTTGTGTTATGACTGCTTTCTCCCATTTATTTCCATGCCAAAACCACACTGCCTGATTTTTGCTTAATGGGGGCATATCTCGAGCATGCTGGTCTGCGTGCTTGCGCTGTACCTGCTGCCTTTTTCTGGAGTTTTTTTTTCTGCAGCTCCTTGTGCGGGTAGTGCGGTAACAAAGTACTGGGATGGGCTGGGATAAACGTTCTTATCCTTCTTTTTATAAGCATCTCTGCTGGGGACAGGAGGCCATTCATAGGAGCTGCTCTGTGGTTCAACAGTACCACTGAGAGTTCCTTGCCTTCGTATAGCGCTTTTGTCATCGTTGCCTTTATGGTCTGGATGGGTCTCTCAACTTGTCCATTTGAGCGAGCCAAAAGTGGGGATGTGGGTTTGCGGACAATATTCTAATCCTCGTTGAAGTTTCTAAACTCGGTGAAGTCGAATGGAAGGCCTTGATCACTCACCACTTCTGAAGGTATGACAAAGCGTGCATGCATATCTTTGGGCACTGCAATCACCGACGAGGCTGAGCTTGTTGACATTTTCTTGACCTCCACAAACTTTGAATAGTAGTCCACTAAGCGAAAATAAGTAGCATCACTGTAGTGGAAGAAGTCCACAGCCAATTTCTCCCACGGACGGGTTGGTAGTTTTTTGTCAAGGAGTGGATCTCGCTGGTTAGCTCGTTAATGGCTGTGGCAGACCTCGCAATTAGACGTCATCTCCTCAATTTCCTGGTTTATTCCGGGCCAGCGGACATTCTGGCGAGCTGTGGACTTGCCATTAAGAATAACAGAAAGTTGGGCGAGTTGTCATTTTTAACATCGCGAAAAAGAGGAGGACGTTCACACACACAGCAACACGAGCGCTGAGTTTCAACTGGAGATTTATTATCACAAATGACATTTATACATAATCCCGCCAAATACACACAAAAATCTACTTATCCTATCTTAATCCTCCTGCAACGACTTCTCAGGAAAGGCAAATTCACGGTTAATCAGTGACAACGACGGTTTTGAGACAGAAGCGGAACTCCCCTTATAAATGTGATACGCTTCTACTAATTCTCTTACCATCTGATCTTTGTGTTTGAAAATGACAGACGTCTCTTGAAGTAAGGGGGTGCAGGTGTGTTCCCGTTCTCTGCAATGCAGAGCTAAATGCTTTGTCCAAAGAATTAGTGTACCCTCAGGTGGTCGTTTACGCAACGCCCTGTTTGTCCTACATATCATGCGCCGCAAGACGGGATTCTTGCATCGTCATCCATGGCGTATGTTAGGGTTAACGTGCTACCGGCTTGGTGTTCGGCTATTTTTCGTAGCGTCGGGCCCGTTGCTCTCCCTTGGCACTAGACTTCTTGTTCACCGCTGCTGCCACCGCTGACACCCTGTCGTAGCCAAGTGTTATTGCACACCCGCTAGCAGAGTTCACAACTATTTATTCCGGCGTGGTCGGCCGGCGAGAAAACACGGGCACACACACAGTCGTTGCCCGTTGTCTCCCAGTCCCAGTGGGTCTTTTAACCCCCCCCCCCCCCCCCTACGCGCACACGTCTCTCGACGCGACCACTTGCCGCTTGATGTCGCCCTGGTCGGTGGCTGATAGTTCACGACAGTCATAACATACGGCATTACGATCGTCAGGCAATACGATGCATAAAATTTATTCTGACTACAGGACGGATGCTATAAGTCGAATAAAGAATATTAAAGAACCTCAATCTGGAACAGGACTTCAACAGCTTAACACGAAATGCGAAGACCTGGAATTTGGATACTAAAAATGAAACAATTCTGGAAATTAAAGAAGTCTTTCGCGACAGTGCCCTCAATGCTTACACTTCCCCAACGATATTAAAACGCCTATGCAGAAAACTTCCCTAAGAAGACAGAAAAAGTAAAACTGAATGCCTTAGAAATTACGAAAAAACAGAATATGTTGTAATTACTGACCGCACGTATTAATGCAATGGTATGACGGTTTTTGAAAATTCACAGGAAAGCGAGAAATGGCTTTGCGGCTGTGCTATCGCACGGATCGCTAACCAGTTCGCTCTTGCAATGCAGGTCATTCATTGCCTTCTTAGTCGCCCAACTGGCCGCTACCCTCCTGTTGGCTGGTTCATCGAGCTGTACGGTGATATGACAACCATCGTTCTACAACGTTCATCAGTGTGACCTGAACTTTCCAACCCTTTCCTCAACTTTGAAATGTTTTCGGGCTCCATCTCCCGGACCATCCATGATACATGGGAAACCCCATCAACCATTGCTGGAACACCAGGGATAAAAGCACAGCGACCGTCATCTGCGCTATGTGGGCTCTGCGCATTGCACGGATCGCTAATCAGTTCGCTCTAGCAATGCAGCTTTGTACAACTTGTTTGCTAAGAGAACCAGTAACTACTACTTGGTGCCGCTGCCGAGCCCAGAGTGCTGCTTTTGCCTGGTTGCTGAATGTGCGAGTGTTATTCGTACGTTGTTATCGTTGTCCGGTGACGTCGAAACAAATCCAAGGTTCTCGCTGAGTTGCAAAAGCTTTCTGCTGGTCAGATGGAAATAATATCGGATGTGAAATCTCTTCGAAACCAATTAGAAGTTACTCATAACACCATTTCAGAGCTGAAAAAACGACTAGCAGATCCGGATCCCCACCACAAAGATCTTTTAACTCTTAAGACAGGTATTGAAGCAATACAAACCTCCACCGTTCAAACATCTCGCTAGTTACAGGACTTGGAAGCCCGTATGGACGACTCCGAAAACCGTGCACGACGCAATATTCTTTTATTCTATGACCTCGCTGACACTAACCCCTCTGAAACTTTAGCTGACTCAGAAAAAGCCGTTATTCGCCTCCGTTGTGACACCGTTGATGATCGACCTATAATTGTCAAGTTTTCGTCCTTCAAAACTAGGGAAGCTTCTTTCGAACGGGCGCCGATTGAAGGACACAGGCTACAGAGTTGGCAGGAATTTTCTCCGCTCGCATTTGATAAAAAGACATCTGGGAAATTTCAGCTGCGCTATAAAACTTTACAACAATGTGCTACATGTACGATGAAATCTCGGAAACCGCGAAAAAAATCGTGTAGCAACCGCGAAATCGCTACATTTCCGCCAAAAACCGCAATGCTTTGCTGAGCGATTAAAACTTTCCTTTTCTGTTATCTATACTAACATACGTAGCTTCCTTCCTAAACGTGTCGCCTTGCCAAGTCTTGTACAATCATCCCGGACTAATGTACTGATGCTCACTGAAACGTGGCTGACGGATAACGTAACTGATACTGAAGTCTTGTCAGACCTACCAAATTTTAATGTTTATCGCAATGACCGGCACGCGTGGCGGAGGCGTCCTCATTGCGGTTGATCAATTATCAGACTGTGGCTGAGCTGCCGCGCCGCACCAAAAACTGTTTTGTCAGGCGTATGTTACAGGCCTCCACAAAGTAATTCATTGTTTCCCACGGAACTTAACACATTAATCAGCCTTAAGTCTAATTACCCGAACGCTGAAATTCTTTTTGGAGATTTCAACTGCCCAGATACCTGCTGGGAAAATCAAACGTCTCTGACGAGTGCCTCCGAATCTTAAGAATTCTTAGATGTCTACTCATACTTTAACTTACATCAACTAGTGTCTGAGCCAACACCTGTGGCTCGCGGCGCTTCTGACATCCTAGATCTTATACTCACCACTGATCCCGGTAGCTTATCGTCCATAACCAACATACGTGAAGTTAGTGACCGACCATAAAGTTATTCACACGGTTTTTCAGTTTGTGCCTGAGCCTCGCCAGACACACGACAAAACCATTCGACTTTACAATAGAGGCAATTACGATGCCATTAAGAAAGAGCTGGAAGACTTCCTGCCTGAATTTAAGTCTAAACTTCATTGCAGTTCTGTGAACAATTACTAAAAAGATCAAGCTTGCTGACAAACATATCCCTCAGATATCTATCTGCGCCAATAAACAAAAGCCGTGGTTCGCGAACACATCAAAAAGGCTAGAGCGTAAAAAAAAAAGCGCCTTTTTCGAACGACAAAATTGCGGTCAAGCACGTGTGCTTGGAATAAATATTATGCTGCCGATGACGCCTACTATAGCGCGATCCGCAGCGCAAAAAAAAAAAAAAAAAATCATTTTTTAATCTTTGCTTGCCCAAAATCCTCAACAGTAACCAAAAAAAAAAAAACATCTGGTAGATAATAAACCCAAAGGACACTCATACCATTACCCTTACTGACGCAGCGGGCGAGCAGGTCAGTGACACTGATTGCGCTGAGCTGTTTAATATCGCGTTCTCATCTGTATTTACAAATGAAGCTGGCGCATCCCCTCCTGCACCCCAGACTACAGTGCTCCCCCTTTACCCTGTATATCGTTCTCTTCTTGTGGTATTTTATCTGTAATAGAAAATAAGACGCTCTCATCCTCATCTGCATACGACGAAATTAATTCCAAACTGCTGAAAAACACTGAGCACATCTCTTTTGAATACTTGTTATTGTTCACGCAGTCACTCGCTACAGGAAACCTCCCGGATCATTGGAAAGTGGGAAGGTGGTTCTAGCGTAGAAATCAGGTGACAAACAATCTCCCGCCATATTTCGTGATATTAAAGGCTTCCAAGCTGAGACGTGCTGTCTTATCAATACTCTTGCCGAGAATCTTCGTCTCATCAAATCGGGCCACGCAACCACTGCAATTACTAATATGCGCAACTAAATGTGCGTACTTGTCTTTAAAATTCTTTATATTTCTTGAATGGTCCCCTAATCGATCATTGATGCAACGGTCGGTTTGGCCGACATACACCTTCCCGCACGTCAAGGTCTGTTGAGGTCTGTTTTTTAGATGCGCTGGGGTCTGTTTTTTAGATGCGACTAATATGTTCACCCCTTGAGCATCTTGCTTTTTTGGTTTTTCGTTTTTTTCCCGTGTCTCCTGCTCGCTTGTGCGTTACTGAAACTTCTTATCCTATGTAAGCTGCTGTGTATATAGGTGTTTCCTTGCTCCAATAAAAATCAGTTGACAGTCGGTGCTTGTGTCTCGTCTCTTGTCCTTAGTGGTCGTGTGTGTTTGCGCTCTCTCAATGTTTTCCAAAAATGAACCAACTCGCCCAAAAAGAAGTGTTAATGAAACAATCTCCCCTTAATTACCGTCTTATTTCTTTAACAAGCGTACCAAGTTAAATCATGGAACGCATCGTTTACTCCCATGTCATGAATTTTCTAGACGCTAACAAATTTTTTTCGTCCTTCACAACATGGCTTCCGCACGGGCTTCTCTTCCAAACCCAAGCTCACACATTTCATACATGATCTGCATGCTAACCACGATCGTAATATTCAAACTGATGGTATTTTTTTTAATTTCGCAAAAGCCTTTGACACAGTACCCCACGAACGTTTACTACTAAACCTGGAGCATTTAAATTTGCACCCTAACGTTCTCGCATGGATCGAGGAACTTCTGGCTAACCGCTCACAGTTTGTTTTTGTTAACAACCAAATTTCTACCTACCTTGCTGTAACGTCAGGCGTCCCACAAGGCTCTGTCCTTGGTCCGCTGTTGTTCCTGATCTACATTAATGACTTACCAACACATCTAACATGTAAGATTTGCATGTTTGCCGATGATTGCGTCATCTACCGTACAGTGACTAACATATCCCATCAAGCAGCTCTCCAAAATGACCATAATCACGTTCAGCAATGGTGCGACCAGTGGCTCATCAAACTAAACGCTAATAAATGCAAACAAGTCTCCTTTCACCGTCGCCAATACCCCTTCGTATTCAACTACACTATCATCACTTCCACTATTGAACACGTGCAATCTTATAAATACCTTGGCGTAACCTTAAGCAGTGATCTTACCTGTCGTGCTCATATGTCTAATGTGATGTCATCTGCTAACAAATGTCTCTAAAACGTCATCTAAGGCACGTAAAGTTACTCGCGTATAAATCGCTTATCAGGCCTAGGCTGGAATATGCATCCCCAAAATTACACCCGCATGAAGCATATCTATAGCTTTACAGAATCGCGCTTTAAGGTTCATTCACTCTGATTACTCATTTAGTACCAGCGTAACAGCATTAAAACTTCATTTCGATTTTATGAGCCTAGCGCCCGTCGTCGCATCGCTAGCCTATTCCATAAGCTATTTCATAGTTCGCTCAATCATCCCCTCTACTTAACCCCACCATAACGCATATCCCATCACACTGCACTTCCTTTTCATATTGCACGACCACTGTGTAGAACTGCCACATTTGCTGGCTCATTTTTTCCCCGAACAGCATAGACTGGAACGGCCTTCCCCACGTCATCACCTGCCCATCGACGTTTGCGACAACTTCTCATATTCGATCATTATAAATCTCACCTAATTTTTAGCCCACCCCTTACATAATACCCCGAAAGGAGTCTTTAAGGTAATAAAATGAAATGAAAATGAAAGCAATAAGAAAATTCAGCTTGTTTTGCAAACACATTACAAAGATTACATCAGAGGTCGAACTGCGGTATTTTTCATTTGAGCATTTATTACCGCAAATTCGTTGCTGTTTGTTTATTTTACGTTGGGTTTGTGGCCTTATTATACAGAAAGTACGCTTTTTCTGGAACATTTGCCCTCGCCCTTCAAACTCTATCTTTCCCTCCCTCACCCTCACATCACCGAGTCAAATCCAAATGAGGTGAGGTATAGGACGCCCTCATGGGTGTACACCCTAGTGAAGATGCCCATGTCTGGCACTGACATCGCACAGCCCGACACATTAGGTAGAGATATGTTTGGACATAACGATGCTTCATTCTAAGCTGAGAATAATGGCGCACAAAGGAACTTAAGCCGGCACATGACTTCCCGCTTCCTTCGCAAAGCGGCCGCCGAAGCCAGGATCTGTGCTGGGCTGGAAACGGAATGTTGTAGCCGGAATCCCAACAGAAATTGGCCGACGTCGACTATCGATAAACTACAGGGCAGAGCTCAGCAGCCGATATTCTCGGTCAGCCAGTGCAGGCTAAAGGTAGGCCCTGGTAGCTGCCATTTGTGCTGTTATCATCTGTTTCGGCTTGGCTTGGCTTGGCTGGCAGCTGCGACTGCGATAGTGGATCTGCGGCGCAAGTGTATGAAAGGGAGTGCGATAATAAACTGGGGGTCATTTTCGTCGTTTGGGAGCGCGGCGTCTGGACTGCTTTCTCGGGCAGCGTTCCGGCGCGGGTGCGGCTCCGCCCCCCCCTGCCTGGGCTAACACGACATGGTGTCAGAAGTGGCCGTCTACGACATGATGTCAGATGGTCAAGAATCTTCCCACTGAGCCAGGCACCTTCCATCCACGATGTCGAAGACGCCTTCAATGCGGCTGCATGGACTGCAGCACCCACCACCGCTGGACTTTGACCGCACGTCAGAGTGGCCGGCGTGGATCGAACATTTCGACGACTTCCGCTATGGAACGGGGCTCAACGAATGCTCCGGGGAGGCTCAGGTACGAACACTGTTGTACACAATGGGGAGGCAAGCTCGTGACATATTCAGGACGTTTTCACTATCTGACGAAGACGCCAAGAACTATGAAACCGTAAAGAAAAAGTTCGACGGGCACTTTGTAAAAGAGAGGAACATCGTGTACGAAAGCGCCTGTTTTCACAGACGCGTACAAATGCCAGGAGAGTCGGTAGACCAGTTCGTCACTGCGCTACACGGCTTGGCGGAACGTTGCGACTACGGTGAACTAAAAGTACGGATGATCCGAGACAGACTGGTTGTCGGGCTCCGCGACGCAAAGCTCTCGGAAGCTTTGCAAATGGATTCTCAGCTCACGCTGGCTTCGGCGCTGTCGAAGGCTCGCTTAAAGCAAAGCGTCCAACAGCAGCAAGGTACTCTACGTGGACAACACAGCCATCAGTAATCGGAAATTCGTGACCAGGACCCCAATGTGGACGCGGTGGTTCAACAGAGGCACAAGGGACGTCTGCATGGGCAACGAACGCCGGAGGTGCGGTGTCCTTTCTGCAGTGGCGACGCCCACCCCAGGACAATGTGCCCAGCCAGAGCTGCCAAGTGTCTCCACTGTGGCAAGAAGGGACATTTCGCAAAGGCCTGCTTGAAGAAAGCAACGGCTTCCGCTCAACGAAAGGTACACGTTTCAGCGGTCAACCAGGAAACTGGAGAGCTACGCGTCTTAGCGGTCAACCAGGAAACTGGAGAGACTTTCGTGGGATCAATAGATGCATGCAGAAAAGAGCGATTTGTTCAGGTGCGCATAAATTCTGTGCCCATTTTTGCAAAGGTTGACTCAGGTGCTGAAGTGTCAGTATTACCATCAACGTTTCCGGGATTACCGTCCCGACTGGTAAAAACCGATGAAATCTTGCAAGGTGCAGGAGGCAGTAAGCTTAACGTACTAGGCAAATTCGTAGCAGAGATCGCATGGAAAGAGAAAACAGTGCATCAAACATGCTACGTTGTCAGTCCGTTACGCGACGTCCTTCTAGGATTACCTGCACTTGAGGTCTTAGGTATCGTGAAATTTGCAGATGCGGTCGAGTCGGTAAACATGCAGTACGAGACGCGTTTTCCAGAAATGTTCCGCGGTCTAGGTACGATGCCAGGGCAGTACACCATCGCTACAAGCTGGCGCTATCCCGCATGCCATAAGCGCTCCACGCAGGGTGCCAATTCCCCTGAAGGAGTCCCTGAAGCGCGAAATAGATAAAATGGAGCGTTTAGGCATAATCAGAAAAGCGGATGGACCCACCGAATGGTGCACCGGAATAGTTCCGGTAGTGAAGCCCTCAGGAGACCTGAGAGTTTGCGTAGACCTCACTAAATTGAACAAATGCATAGTTCGAGAGCGATTTACGTTACCAACTGTGGATCAAGCTCTAGGGTCACTGTCGGGAGCGAAATGGTTTTCAAAGCTCGATGCCAACTCAGGCTTCCACCAGGTGCGACTCAGTAAAGACTCGGAAGAGCTAACCACGTTCTTAACACCCTTCGGTAGATACTGTTTCACGCGACTACCCTTTGGAATTACCTCCGCTCCGGAGTACTTCCAAAAGAGAATGTCTGAGATACTAGGTGGCTTGCCGGGGGTTGTGAATCTCATGGACGATGTCCTAGTGTTTGGCGAAAGCAAAGCTCAACACGATGAGCGTTTAAGTAACGTGATCACACGCCTAGCAAGGGCAAATGTGACATTAAACAAAGAGAAATGCTTATTCGGGGTTAGGCAAGTGCGTTTTTTGGGTCACATTCTGAATGAAGAAGGTATTCATCCTGATCTAGCGAAAGTCAGTGCTATAAAAGATTTGAGAGCACCCAGAAACGTTACTGAGCTTAGAAGCATTTTGGGCATGGCGAATCATTTGGGCCGCTTCCTGCCACATTTAGCCCAAGTGACTGCTCCCATGCGTGTTCTTTTGCACAAGGATAGGGACTGGGTCTGGGACAGCAATCAGGAAAAAGCGTTCCAGGAACTCAAAGAGCTCATTTGTTCAGCGCAATGCATGGCTTTGTACGACGCTTCGCTACAAACCACTCTTTCAGCTGACGCATCGTCTTTCGGTCTGGGAGCAGTTTTGTTTCAAAAGCAAAAAGACGGGCAACGTAGACCAGTTGCATTCGCTTCTCGTTCGCTCACCAAAACCGAGCAACGGTACTCCCAGATCGAAAAGGAAGCGCTGGCGTTGACGTGGGCAGCGGAAAGGTTTGATGAGTATATACGTGGTCTGGAAGTTGTTTTTGAAACTGACCACGAGCCCTTGGTGTCGCTGTTGGCTCACATGGCAATCGACGCTATGCCGCCAAGAATTCAACGTTTTCGTCTGCGCCTGATGCGATACAGTTTTTCTGTATTATATGTACCAGGCAAATCGCTAACCACTGCTGATACTCTTTCACGTTCGCCGTTAGCTCGTACGAAAGTGGAAAGCTGTTTAACTGTCTCAGAGGTAACCGCTTACTCGAAAGCTTGTTTACTGGGTTTAGAAACAGGCGACGATTTCTTGAAAAGAGTGAAAGAAGGTCAAGCAAAAGACGAAGTGTGTCGAAGCTTGCGCACAGTGTGCAAAAAAGGGTGGCCCAGGAAACAAAATGTTCCCTGTTATCTTCTGCCATACTGGCAGGAACGTGCATGCATTACATTGGTGAACGGGTTTCTGCTCAAAGGTATGAGGCTTATCATTCCTCAGACCCTTCGCAAGGAAGCGCTAAGCAAACTGCATGACGGTCACCAAGGCATCTCGCGATGCCGCAGTGTGGCTAAAGGTTCTGTCTGGTGGCCGGGACTTAGCACTGAGATAGCGTCATTCGTGAAACAGTGCAGCGTTTGCGCGATGCATGCGCCGGAACAGATCGAACCGATGATTGCATCGCCAACGCTCTCTTTTCCTTGGGAGGGAGTAGGGGTCGATCTGTTTCAAATTTAGGGACGGCAATATCTTGTCGTAGTAGACTATCTTTCGCGATACCCAGAGATCGCCATTCTTCCGTCAACAAAGTCTGCTACCGTGATAAGCCGAATGAAAAGCATTTTTGCGAGACATGGCATTCCCGAGTGTGTGGTGACCGACAATGGTCCCCAATTTGTCAGTGCCGAGTTCGAGAAATTTGCAAAACTGTATGGCCTCCGTCATGTCACCTCGAGTCCGAGGCACCCCCCGGGGAAACTGGGAAGTCGAACGTATGGTAAAGACGGTTAAGAATCTCATTCTAAAATCGGACGACCCTTACTTAGCCTTGCTGGCTTATAGGGTCACGCCCGGTGTTTTGAACGTCAGCCCAGCGGAGATACTGATGGGTAGAAGGCTTAGGACGAGAGTCCCAATGCTGCCTTCCCACCGCAATCCGGGACAATGCTGTCTGCAAGAAGCGGCGGCCAAGGACCGTGAAGTCAGAAAGGAGCAAAGCCGCCACTTCGACCGACGTCACCGGTCTAAAAATCTCCCAAAGCTGGAAGCAGGTGATGTGGTGTGGGTGACTGATCTCCGTACCAAAGGTACAGTGCTCGGAGCAGCACCACAGCCGCGTTCATACCGTGTTCAAACGGAAAACGGGTTTGAAGTCCGTCGAAACAGGAGAATGCTTAACCGTCTCCCAAAAGACCGGGTAGATAGCGGGAACTACGAGTTTCCGGATAGTCAGGAACAGCCCAGCAGGGCCGGATTGGTAACTGGAGTAGACAACCAATTTGACGAAGCTCCGGAAGCTTTGGTGCCTCTAACTCAGACGGAGACTGACGGTGGCAATTCTCAAGCTAGGATTGTAACTACGACCAGATTTGGCAGAGTTGTTCGCAAACTCATAAGGCTGGGCGTGGACGACTGATGCTTGGAGTGACTGTGTTCTGTCTTGTTTTCTTGGGCGTGTTCCAATGTTATTTTGAAGTGTATGCATGTAAAGTTAATAGTGCTTGAAAAGGGGGATGTGCTGTTATCATCTGTTTCGGCTTGGCTTGGCTTGGCTTGGCTGGCAGCTGCGACTGCGATAGTGGATCTGCGGCGCAAGTGTATAAAAGGGAGTGCGATAATAAACGGGGGTCATTTTCGTCGCTTGGGAGCGCGGTGTCTGGACTGCTTTCTCGGGCAGCGTTCCGGCGCGGGTGCGGCTGCGCCCCCCCTGCCTGGGCTAACACGACACCATTAACAACGGTTAATGGCAGCAACAGGTCCCAATGACTTGCAGTGACTTTCCAATGACTTTCAGCTGACTATCGGCAAATGTAGAGAATTAGTCGGCACTCAACGCTCGAAGTTGGCCAAGTGGCATGCATGTTTTTTAGCGACTGCATTTGCATAATATTCGCACGAAGGCGACAGAGCGAAGTCTTAAAGAATTATCAGAACATGAGCGCGCCATTTTATTTTTCATTCTTGCCATTGCTAGTTTAAAAATCATTGAAATAGCCTCTCTCGACTTGTCAGGGTCACTGACACAAATGAGAGCCTATTGGGGTGGATATATGAGTTCGCTGAAAGAGAGGCCATAGAGAAAGGTTAGGTGTGTGCAGCGTGGTGCTCTCTTAGTTTTAGAGTATTTTTGTAAATTGTACGATTAACGCTTGTAATAATTCTGTTCACTACCAGACATCTGCACTTTGCAATCTGTTGCCATAAAAGTCACTGTATTTGTTTTAGCTCTGGAGACTATTCTGAGGGTCACCATTTTTTGCATAAACAGCGTGAGTGTTTTGTTACGTTACAGACTAACTGAAGCTGTTGAGGCAACGTTTGCACTGCTAGGGTGGACGTTGTCTGCAATGGCGGCCTCCGACCTTGCCCCAACTTCGGTCCCACATTGCTACAATACTTGGCCTAGGTCGGCCAGACGCCTGTCGAATCTACAAGACGCAACAAAGGCCTAGCCATGAAGACTAAAACATTACGTTACCGTTTCGTTTCAAATGAACATTATTTTGATGTTGCTATTATTGTCACCAATAACGTCAGCAGAAGGATCGAGCTGGCCGTTTTAATGAAGCGAAGCTCGAGGTACGAGGACGACGCTCAGCCACGTGCCAAGACATGGCCGGCCACTTGGTGGCGCCAGAAGATGGACAGGCGTGTGGGATTTCCCCCCTTCCAAGAGGCATTTCATTTCATTTATTTTCCTTAAAGGCCCTGTGAGGGGCATTACATAAGGGGTGGGTACATCATTGTAGGCGGCAAGTGTTAACACGATGAAAAATGAGCATGAAGATTGTCAGCGAAGGTCGCGGAGCACATGATGGCTGCAATGTCTCTGGGAAGGTCGTTCCAGTCAACAATGGTACGGGGAAACAATGAGGCTGCAAAAGTAACCGTGCGGACACGTGGACGAGAAACCTGGGAAGGATGACAAGTGCGATGAGATATGCGGGTTGGCGGGACGATGTAGGGCGCGCAGGAAAGTGAACTGTGATAAAATTTGTAGAATAAGCAAAGGCTGGCGATGCGACGACGAACTGAGAGGAGTGATAACCCTGATTTATCTTTCAACCCTGACACACTGATGTCGTAGGAATATGAAGAATGAATGAACCTGGCTGCTCTGTTTTGTACTGCTTCAAGTGCGTTGATAAGGTAAGCATGATGCGGGCAACAAATAGGTGAGGCATATTCTAATTTTGAGCTGACAAGTGTTTTGTATGCTAGCAGTTTTACGTGATCGGGGGCATGGCGGAGATGACGTCGTAAGAAACCTAGTGTTCTATTAGCAGTTGAGATAATATTAGTGATGTGTGCACTCCAGGATAAGTCGTTACACAAGGTGACACCTAAATACTTATATGATAGACAAGACTGGACAGGGATGTTACTAATTACGTATGGGAAATGAAGTGGATTATCGCGGCGGTGAAAAGACATGCGTTTACATTTATGTGGGTTAAGTTCCATTAACCAAACGTCGCACCATTCCTGAATGCGGTTAAGGTCGTCCTGGAGAGAAGTTTGGTCAATAATAGTAGTAACAGAGCGGTAAATGACGCAGTAATCTGCAAACATGCGAATTTTAGAATTGATGTTGTCTGGTAAGTCATTATTATAAATTAAAAAGAGAAGGGGGCCGAGTACAGAGCCTTGAGGGACACCAGATGTTACAGGAATGGGGTTGGAATTGTGATCGTTAATAGTGACAAACTGCGTGCGATTAGGGAGGAATTCTTCTATCCATTTTAAAATATCGGTAGGCAAGTTCAAGTATGACAGTTTTAGTAGTAATCGTTTGTGTGGTACCTTGTCGAACGCTTTTGCATAATCTAGGAAGATAGCATCGGTCTGCAGGTTAGTGTCAAGATTACCATGCAAATCATGAAGAAAAATGGCAAGCTGTGTTTCACATGAGTGGCCTTTTCTAAAACCGTGTTGTGACGGGTGAAGAAAGTTGTTAGAGTCGAGGAAGCTCATGATGTTTGTGTAAATGACGTGTTCCATGAGTTTGCAGGGTACGCTTGTAAGAGAAATGGGTCGGTAACTTAGCGGTGAATTTTTTTTGGCTGATTTGAAGACTGGAACGACCTTACCACTTTTCCAGTCGTCTGGTATTCGTCCCGATGAGAGTGACTGTGAGAAAAGTAAGCATAAAAATTCGGCAGAAATATCCCTGGTATTCTTCAGGAGCTTCGAGTTAATATTGTCAATACCGGATGAAGATGAAAGTTTCATAGTTTCTATTAAGGACGAAATACCTGATGACAAGAAAATGACTGGTGGCATGGCACAACCTGTTTGTGAATGTAACATCGGAAAAGGCATTTCAGTCTCGTTAGTAAATACAGATGCGAAGGCAGCGTTGAAGATGGTGGCACATTCGGCTTCAGTGAAGACTGCACCTGACTCATCTGAGAGCGTTATCTCAGTTGCATGACGTGGGTTTATGACTTGCCAAAATTTTCTCGGGTTACTTTTTAACAGATTGGGTAAGTCTGAGTAGAAAAACGTGTGTTTAGCGTAACGAATAGCGGAGAGATATGATTTTTCGGCTTCGCGATATTTTGCCCATGCGCAATTCGTATCGTGAAACCTGGCTGAACGGTAAAGACGCTTCTTCTTATTTTCTAAACGCTTAAGTGATTTATTAAACCACGGCTTATGGGAATTCTCCTGAAAACTGAAGAGGGGAATGAACTGATTGGTTAGAATTTCTAGTTTATTTTTGAACAACGACCAATTTTCTTGAATCGACTGAGAATGAAAACGTGACGCAAAAACTGGAAAAAACGCATTGAGTTCATTATTGATCATGTCATAATTTCCTTTGTCATAAAGGCGAATAGTTTTATTGAGTTTCCGTCGACGTGTTGGTTTGAGGACGATGTTAGCATGAATAACTTTATGATCGCTGATTTCAGGCAGATAAGTAATCGGCTGAACACTGTCTGGGTGATTTGTTAATAAGAGATCTAGGATATTCGCGCAATTATCAGTTACGCGGGTAGGTTCTAGTATAACTTGAGTGAGGTTCATGTTATTGCAAAAATCTAAGAATTCCCTTGCTGCGCTATTATTAGCTATGGGTGTGGTATGGTTTTGCCAATCAATATTCGGGAAATTAAAATCGCCAAAGAGGAAGACGTGCGAATTAGGGTGCTTTGTGATCAGTCGACTAAGTGTGTTATTAATTTGGAGAGAAAAATCAGGAATGCTGTGGGGTGGTCTGTAACAAACACCGAGTAAGACATGTGTTAGGTGCAGCGTGACAGTGTAGCCATAACATTTCTAAATCAGAAAAAACATCTATTAGTGAACATGTAAGGTCCTGGCTGACAGCTATAAGCACGCCCCCTCCGCGTCCTTCGCTGCGGTCTTTTCGAAAAAGTTGAAAATTCGGCAAGTCAGCAAGTATTTCATTATCTCAGATGTCACCGTTCAGCCAGGTTTCAGTTAGTATCAGTAGATTACTACTTGATGATGAAACGAGACTAGAAACAAGCTCCCGCTTGGAAAGAAAACTGCGAATGTTAGTGTATATAACGGAAAACGAGATGCTAGATACGGGACGATTATTGAAACGGGTGTTCGGCGGGTGTTCGGCAGAAACGGGTGTATGGCGGGATGATTGCTAATCTGACTAAGACTGGGTGGCTGCTGCTGACTGAGAATGGGCGGCAGTTATTTCTTGTACTGTTTCCGAGCTTTCGTCAAATATGTAGCGCCTAGAACCGATGTGCAAAGTCTTGAAGTTTAAAGCGAATTTCGCGGAGTTTGCATTAGCAAACGCAATTAGCTGCTTTCTAGCGTGTCGGACTTTCTTTGAGAAATCTTCACCGACGCTAAAGTCGGTATCTTTAAATTTACAGCCATTCGAGAGTATTGTGCTTTTAATTTTGTGTGAATTAAACTTAACAATGATTGGACGAGTGTGTTTAAGTGTGTAACGCCCAAGGCGATGAGCGCGTTCAATGCTCTCTGGACTGATTTTCAAGCTCATGTTCGCGAGGCAATGTTGGATAACTATTTCTTCGGAGTCTGCGTAATTTTCGGACGGGTTAGTATCGGGAATACCATAAAATATGAGGTTATTACGACGTGAGCGATTTTCTGCGTCATCGATCCGTGCCTCCAAGAGGTCAATCTTGGAGGCCATTGCAGCATTTTCAGCTTTAATTGTGCTCAATTCACTCTGCAATGTCGAAAAGGCTAGTATATCGCCCTCCAGATCGGCTATGCGCTTAGACAGACTAGCTATAGAATTGTCAGTTGAGATGATGTGGTTCTTAACGTCCAGTACTTCGGAAATTAGCTTAGTCTGACCGGCTGATAGATTTGTTAATTCGGCAAGCACCGCTGCGGTAGTGTTAGGACCTGGATTGGGTTCAATGTCGCCTGCTAAAAGTAGTAAGGCGCGCACAACATTACTACACTCAACAACAATGGAAACGCAACACTGTGGGCTCGGCAGCTGAATAAGGAAGTAGTTACTAGATCTTTTTGTAAGCAAAGAATACTGGGCACCAACCTGCATGATGAATGCGAATGGGTTAGTGAACTGCGCGGGAGCGTAGCCACCGAGCCCACAGAGAAGCACAGAAGGTTGATCATCTTTTATATCGGCTGCTGATGTCTGTGGTGATGAGGCTTTCCAGTTGTCTTCCGGGGAACGGTATTCTGGCATGGGCTCCGTCGGACATGACGTAGCTTCGGTTCCGGGTGGATAAGAGGACAGGGCGGCGTAATCGCTGTAGCACGAGGCCACAGGCTGAGCAGTAGCTGGAGAGAGGGCTAGCAGTGTGGCGAACAGCGCGTTGGCAGTGAACGTGAACACCTGCATGATGAATGCGAATGGGTTAGTGAACTGCGCGGGAGCGTAGCCACCGAGCCCACGTGGAAACGCAACACTGTGGGCTCGGCAGCTGAATAAGGAAGTAGTTACTAGATCTTTTTGTAAGCCGATGCCGCAAACGTAGGGGAACGATAGAATATCGGGTAAAGTTATATGGGAGAGTCTCTAGCTCTGGTTTGGGCCCTACAAACGGTTTATAATATGGCTTTATTCTTCGTTCATTCAGAGAGCAGCGGACAGCGCATTGGGGTAGCATCTCGTAATTCACTACACTGAGGCGGCGGAGCGCCTCATAGGGGCCAAAGTAACACCGCAGAAACTTTTCAGAGAGCCCTCGCAACTTCGCCAGGGGTCGTATCTCCGCCACTGCATTCAAAATTCTTGGTGTGATGCCAAAAGATAGGAATGTAGTGGATCTCGTATGGGTCCCGGCTCACTCGGGCGTCCCGGGGAACGAGGCCGCTCACCAAAATGCTCGAAGTTTTGTCAGCCGAGCTGGTGAGGGGATGTCTGACGCAGGTGCCCGACAGAGTGAGACTCTGGATACCTACCAGGCCATTAGCACTTACTACAAAGAGCTCGGGGCGAGCCTGCCTCCTCCGCACGCTTCGTTCTGCCGAGACCAGGCTACCAAGTGCCGGCGGCTGCAAACGCGGTCGCAGCCAAACCCTTGGACTTATGCCAAGATCTTTCCCGATATAGTAAATCCGTACTGCCAACTGTGCGGCGAGCCTGCCACCTTAGACCATATAATATGGGACTGATCGGAGGATCCGCCTCCGGCAGATCTAGTACCATCTCCCTCTCTGGAACACTGGGAAGCTGTTCTCGCCAGCCGGTACCCAGACGTCCAGTCCCGGGCCTCGGCAAGAGCGCAAGAGGTCGCTGACAGACTTGGACTGCCGAGCAGCTGAATGCAGCCCAAGGCAAATACCAATCGCTGACAAATAAAGTTTTTTCTCCCTCTCTCTCTCTCGCAACCGGATTGGGCTCCATACCTAGACTTGGTATCCGGGCGTGTAAGCCACCTCGCAGTGTCGAAGGTTGTAGCGCTGGGCATCGCGTTCGTGTTGGTGCCGAATTCGCCATCGGGCAAGTTGGCGTGCCGTTTCTACGTCACGAATAAATTGGGCAGCCCCTACGACAGTGAAGGGAGTAGAATTCGGAAGAAGCATGGCATGCAGCATAGTCAAGGATTCGCGTCCATGAACTAAACGACATGGAGTGAAGCGTGTAGTTTCGTGGAGCGCAGTGTTGTATGCGAACGTGATGTACGGCAGGATTCGGTCCCACTTCCTATGGTCGTCGTCTACATCATATATTGTCACATAGTGGTGACAAGGCCGTACGCACCAAAAGAATACACAGGCGTGGTGGTACTGAAATTAACTCTTTTTTTTTTCGCTGACTTGCCGCCGCAAAAGAACTAAGCAACTCGGCGGCGGCGTTAGCAACAACCGTGCTCGTCGAACTAAGAATGCCTGTCGCACACACCAGCGCTCAATTTGAAGGCTGCTCCGAACCATCTAGATAACGTCGCAAAATGTTAATAGCACAACCCGGAACATTGTAGAAACATACGCGACTGGTCGGAATCTTCGAGACAGATCTCGGCACATCTTGCGCGACAAAGAAACTGATAAAGGTGCGTCTCGCGACATCGAGCATTAAGAAACAAAGATACAGAATTATAAGCGTGCCAGAATCACAGTGATAAGGCCGCATGCCGGCAGCAGTTAAAAACAATAAATACAGTTTTGAAGGTTTCGTGGCATTAATCCCACATAAAAAAAAATCGCCTCGAGGTTCAAAACAAAGCAACTTAAACATAAACAGGTTGGTTTGTTTGGTTGGTTTGTGGGGTTTAACGTCCCAAAGCGACTAAGGCTATGAGAAACGCTTAAACATAAACACTTCAAAATTTAAACACTGCACATTCTTTAACGCGTCTAATGGCTTCAGTCGTACAACATATACGGTTTCTGGGCTTGCGCGTCACCGTTGTGGTGCTGACGTACCGTCGGGAATGACTTCAAAGTCCAGTTGTCCGACGCGGCGAATGATTTTGTACGGCCAAAAGTATCGACGCAACAACTTTTTCCTTAGTCCGCGACGGCGAATTGGTGTCCAAACCCACACTTGGTCTCATGGATTGTACTCTGCGTGGTGTCGTCGTAAGTTGTATCGTAGGCTGTCGGTGCGCTGTTGGTCTTTAATGCCCAGCCGTGCGAGTCGTCGGGCTTCTTCTGCACCCTGCAGGTAGGCGGCGACGTCAAGGTTGTCCTCGTTGGTTACGTGCTGCAGCATTGCGTCCAGCGTCGTCGTGGGCTCCCTGCCGTACAAAAGCTGGAACGGGGTCGCTCTGGTCGTCTCCTGGACTGCCGTGTTATACGCGAAGATCATGCATGTATCAGACGCGTGCATGACAATGCGCCTGTTCCTGACATGCGCGTTGCGGTCGACCCATAATCACTTGGTCGGCTATAAAAGCAACGCTTCCTAATAAACTTGCGTTCTTCTTGTTCTGGCTATCTTGCTGTTGTCACGTCCTTCGCGGCTCGGATACGTGGTGTCAGAAGTGGCTACGACGCTCTAGCTTCGGCAGCGGTGGAGCACGAAGCATGGAACGGCTGTAGGCACCGGAGCCCCTGCGTCTCGCAGGGAACGTCTCGGCATCGTGGAAACGTTTCAAGCAAAAGTGTGAGCTCTTCCTGTAAGCATCGGAGGTGAAGGACCAGCCAAAAAGTGAGGCCTCGAAAGCCGCACTCCTGCTGAGCATCGCGGGTGACGAGGCGCTCGACGCATTCAACAATTTCAAGTTCGAGCCGGACGAGAGCAAGGATGATTACAAGACCTTAATACAGAAGTTCGATGTCTACTGCACAGTAGTGACCAAAGAAGTGCATGAAATATACCTATTTCGCACGAGGACCCAAGCGGAAGGAGAACCGTTTGAAAAATTTCTACAGTGCAACTTTGGAGCATCACAAGACTCACTGGTAAGGGACCAAATTGTTTTTGGTACCAACAATGCTAAGCTACGGGAGAAGGTGCTTCATAAGAAAGGGCTGACGTTATTGAAAGTGGAGGATATGTGCAAAATTGCAGAGTCAGCTGCACAACAGAATGAGGTGTGGCGCAAAGCAGGCTGTTGCGTCGATGCCATTTCAAGGCGCACAAACGAGAGCGGGGAACAGTTGCAGTGCAGGCGGTGTAACCGCAAGCACAAGCAGTGCCCAGCATTTGAAAAAAAAATTGTATGTGTGTCAAGGTGTTAAACACTTTGCTATAGGCTGTAGGAGCTCGAGAGAAGTGAGTGAAGTCAACAAACTTCAAGAGAGCGAATTTGATGTCTTAGATGCCTGCAGTAAAGGTGTAAAAACCAATGAGTGGACTGTAAATGCCGAAGTTAATGGTTAGGGAATTTCCTTCAAGATAGACACTGGATCACAAGCCAGCATTTTGCCGTTTTCAGTCTATCGGAAACTACCATCAGATGAACTACAGCCGACGAGCACAGTGCTGCGGGCGTGTAACGGCGGTGTCACATAACATGCTTTGGGACAGTGTCGGAAACTGTACGTGTTGGAAATTCCCAAGCTACGGTGAAATTCTTCATTGTAAAAAATGGTCGCCAGCCCTTACTGGGACTAGAAGCCAGTGAGTCCTTGGGACTGGTTAACCGTGCGGTGGATGCTGTGAACGCGGCTTCTGTTTATGGTCCTCTGAAGGCTTTCGGACATGTCTTCAATGGACTTGGGTGCCTGAAACAGTCCTATCACATGATCCTGAAACCTGGAGCAGTACCGGTTGTCAAGCAAGCTCGTCGTGTTCCTTTGGCACTGGAGGAGCCTCTCAAAAATGAACTCGGAAGAATGGTTCGGGCTGGAATCATCGTGAAAGAACAGGAGCCTACTGACTGGGTAAGCCCACTGGTACTTGTGAAGAAAAAGATGACAGTCTACGAGTGTCTTTGGATCCTAGGAATATCAATCAGAGGTTAAAAGACAGCATTTTCCCTTCCCGAAGCGCGAAAACTTGGAAGCTAAGTTAGCGGGCGCCAAGTACTTCAGCTGCCTGGATGCTAACTCGGGATACCAACAGATAGCTCTGGATGAGCCAACCTCAAAGATATGTACTTTCTCGTCGCCTTTTGGGAGATACAGGTTTTTGCGTCTACCGTTTGGAATATCATCTGCGCCAGAAGTGTTTCAACAAACAATGACTGAAGTTCTAGACAAGATACCGGGCATACATGGACGACATTTTAGTGTGGGGCTCAACGCGGCGAGAGCACGACGAGCGCCTAGTAGCTGTCCTGAAAGCCGCCAAAAAAGCTGGCTTGACTTTTAATGAGCATAAGTGCAAGTTCGGCGTGACAGAAATCAAGTTTGTGGGTGACATAATAACCTCAAATGGTATATTGCCGAACCCACAGCTCGTTAAAAGCCCGATTGAAATACCGAAACCTACAAGCAAGCCCGATGTTCAACGCATGCTGGGAGTGCTAAACTACTTCGGAAAATTTGTGCCGCGTCTGTCTGAACGAACAGTGTTGTTGAGGTTTCTTATCAAGTGTCGCTCAGATTTTCAGTGGACTGAACAACACGCTAGGGAGTGGAAGAGCGTAACACAAGATTTGACCAGATCTCCTGTGCTTGCTATCTTTGATGCTCAAAAGGTAACCAAGATTTCGTGCGATGCTTCCCGGGACGGTGTAAGCGCAGCTCCGCTGCAACGTCATAGTGAGCATGCGCATCACGCGTTCTAACACAGGCAGAGCAGAGATACGCTCAGATTGAAAAGGAGGCCCTTGGTATTTGCTTTGAATGCGAAAAAATTCATCAGTTCATATACGGGCGAAAACTACTCATAGAAACTGACCACAAGCCACTCTTGTCAATAGCGGAAAAGGCAATTGATGACATGCCGCCCCGACTGCAAAGGTTTTTTCTTCGTCTGTTTAAGTATGATTTTGTTTTGCACTACATTGCGGGAAAAGACCTGGTACTGGCTGATTTGTTATCGCGATCCACGGCTGATGACTGTAGCAGACAAGACACAAACATGGACGACATGGAAATTCACGCAGTGCAGTCCCTAGGTTACATGATGACGCCAACTACAGAGCGCGAATTGCGGACGGAAACTGCGCGCGACAACTACCTGCAGGTAGTGGTGGAACGTTTGTCCAGGAGCCAACCCATTAAAGGCGAACTCAAGCCTTTTGAGCAAGAACCATCTGTTGTGAATGGGATACTTTTTAAAGGCTCCAAAGTAATCGTGCCCCAGAACATGCGAAAGAAAGAGGAAGAGGAGGAAGATGAGAAGGAAAGGCAGGGAGGTTAATCGGTAAAGGAACTGGTTGCTACCCTGCACTGGGGGAGAGGGGTAGGTGGGTATAAAAGTTGTGGGTGAGAGAGGGATGGGTGATGACAGTACAGTCACATCACAGACATGTCACATCACATCGCATAACAGTCATATCGCGTAACATAAAAAATCATAGCCTTTCGATCAGTCATGTGCTTTTCATAAAGCGGAGCAGTGCCTGGGAGGCCTTCACCGCATACGATCGCCGTGGCCAGGGGCCTAGAATGTTAATTTCAGTTAGTGGACGTCCATCTAGACGCTCCAGAGCACGGCATAAACACTTTTTCCTCGCTGTATATGGGGCACTCACAACGAATGTGGCCTATAGTCTCGTCGCACCCGCAGTTTGTACATGCACACTCTTAGAAAAAAAGTTAGGTAGTAAAAAGGTAGTAACGGCTGCCGTTACTACCTTTTTTAACCGTTACTACATTTGTACGACCTTCTTAGGTAGTAACATGGTAGTAACTCCTGCTGTTACTACGTTTTTTGACTGAAATACCTTTTTACTACCTCTCTGGAAGCAGGGGTAGTAAATGTACCTTACCTGTTTTCTCCCATGATCAGAAGATATCTGATACTATATACGATAGGAATATTGAAGTATTCAATACTCCTGATTACATTGCTACTCAATTTTGTTTTTATGTTTATTTATTTGCCATACCTTCAATCGCCAAGGCATTATAGAGGGGATGGGTTACATAAATGAGCCCTGGGCTCAAACTGTGCGCTGCCTTTTCATAAAAAGAAAGAAAGAAAGAAAGAAAGAAAGAAAGAAAGAAAGAAAGAAAGAAAGAAAGAAAGAAAGAAAGAAAGAAAGAAAGAAAGAAAGAAAGAAAGAAAGAAAGAAAGAAAGAAAGAAAGAAAGATCGCCTAAACTGGCTTCCGAAACCGAAACTTCGTATAGGAGGCGACAGTTAAAAGAGCCACAAAACCCATTGATAGCTCAATCCGAACCAATCCGAAGTCATCAGTGGCGGAGAGGTGCGATGTCATCATGCTGGCTTTGTTGTCGTGCGGTGCGATTGTGGACGCTGTTTCCTTGCGTTTTGCTGCTTTTTTTGTGCTGTGGTTCTTTGAATGGGCTGCAGAATTGATGTGTGACATGTGCACTTCGATAGGTGTTCTGAATTACGTGAAGTAGTGGTAAATAGATTCACTGTCATACACCGCTTGCACCGTACCGTGGCAACGCCGGCTTCAGCACGGAAGAAGGAAATGGACTGGCGTGATTGCTTGAAAATGTGAGTACGCTGCTTGAAATTATTGTTTGTTTAATGTTGCTATTGAATGAGGTACGCGCTCTTAATATTGTTGCGTGTGGTCTCAAAATCTCTTCGTAATACAACTCTTCGGAAGCTGTCGCTTTTCATGTGCAAGTTCGACCCTACCGCGAAAAAGTTATGTTATGGCGTATATCTCGTGATATAATCTTGGCGGGTGTGTGTTGGATGTGTTAGCGGTGAATTATTGCGCCGGGAATTCCCGCCTTGGCTGCGGCGGTGTGAACCTTGAACCACACGTGAGCGTCCCGTCCCGTGAGTGCGCCTGGGAACATGTAAACCGACAACCCCCCACCTGCAGCGTGCCTTCGACGTGGCGGCGCCGGGCCGTCCGTGTTTGCCTTATTTCGGGTGTGGTGCTTTTTTTTTTTCCCCCTTTTTGAATGGGCCTAGTGCGCAGCGAATAAAGCGTCCATGTTTTGGTGTGAGAGTGCGCGATCACTGTACTCAGAGCAGCAGTGCGTCGTCAATGGGAGCGGGCGCTGGAAGAAAGGCGAAGTAGTGCGCAGTGCGGCGTCAACTGGAGCTGACGCTCTACGAAGAAAATGTGCGAAAGTGCGAGAGAAAGTATGAAACTTTAATCAAGTTATCTTTGTTATTGTCTTATTCTTTATTCGTTTTTTTTTTTGTAACTTGTAATGTGCGTTGAGTGTTTCCTTTTCCATATCCCTCCCCTTTGTTTTTCTAACAGATGTGATCAGTACCCCAAACGAGCTGTGACCTGTGTGATCCTTTTCGAGGTAAGTGAGTGAACGAATAAGCTTTTATTTTGTCATTTATTCATCTCTTAGTATAACCACTGTTGGTTCTCAACATTTAGATGAGTATTTTCTTAGTCTGTTTTAAACTCACATTTTTTTCTAACAGGTGGGTGCATTAATGCGATGAGTAGAAACAGCGCGCAAAAAGCAGGTTATTGCGGTGTTGCGCATGTTTCACATTGGTCGCTGCATTTAGTTTTGGTGCTTGTGTGAAAGTACAAAAAAATATTCCTCTCTGTAAAACATGGTCGGCTGACGCCAAGGTACAAACTCGTGTACTACTCAGTCGTTAGGTGTTTAGCAGTAGATGGCGATTCGAAATAATTATTTGAGTGACCACACGTAGTCAAATGTGCATTACAAGAGTGATTGCTTTCATTACTAAATAAGACTTTTGTATTTTTTATGAATTGTGCGTATCTTAGTGTTGTTCACATCACAGGTGGGCAGTTAGCAGTAATGGGCAGTTGCATTCGTTGATACTTTGTGTCGTGGCTTTTGATGGAAGCTTTAAAATGCTGCAGTAGTAAACAATTTCAAACCAGAAATGAAAAAGTCATTTCGCTTCCTTAATGTCTTTCATGTTCGCTGCGCTTGCAGCTAGTTTGATCTTAGAGGCCTTTATTTGCGCAGTTTTTTGGTTGCCTTAATATTGTACACACATAACTGAATACACCAGCAGTGAAATTAGTTTTGTGCTATTGCTAGTATTTCAGAAGGAGAAGTGTGACTGACATCTTGGGATAAGCAGCTTTTCGGTGCATGCACTTTTTTTGCAACTTTAAAATCAATTTGGATTGAGGTATGCAGGCACTGATCAATCAATATATTTTATGTGCTTGGAGCAAAAGGGAGAGAGTGTAGAATGTCAGGCATATTTCTGATACTGTGAGAAAGTCACCACTTAGAAAAAAAAATTCAGATGTCCAAAGTGTGAAACAAGGCCATATTAATTTTTTTTTTTTTCACTGTGACTGTAAGGCACACCTGTGCAGAATGCATAACCACTTGATAGCGAAATGTTTGCAAATATCTTTTTTTTTTTTTTTTTCATATACAGAATGCAGCACATTAAACACTGTCCTAAATTCGATGCATTTCAACATAGTAGTCTTATTCAGGAATTAAAGGAAAGAACCTCAGTCCTAATTTTTCTTAAAATTAAAGATCAAGTTTCTAAAAGATGAGAAAGAATGTGAGAAAACATGTTGCATTGTATTGTTTCCAGTAAGGTTATCAAAGCTGAAACTTTCTTTTTCTTTTTTCCGAGCATTGGGAGAAGGGCGTAAAGTGAAGGCACAAAATCAACATACAAGACTCCCCGCTCTTCAGAATATTACCTATACGCTAACCCTGCTACCTTTAACATAAAGAGAAAGCATACATGATTATGCTATTGTAAGCCAAGGCTGATCTGTGACAAACGCAGGCTGTGGCGGTGCCACTATCCATGGGTGTGATAGCCGCTCGTGGCACCACCCTTAGATATCCAGTTGTAAAGGACAGTTTTCAGTATATATATATATATTTTTTTTTTCACAGTGCAACAACGATGACTTTCGCATACCCAGATCGTTGCTTTGTCTTTCCCCTGTGGGCATACTTGATTTACTTTCCTTTTGTAACAGGCATTTCTCATGAAATACATGTTGGGGATCTTTTTGCTCCCATTAGTTAAATTTATTTATTTCTTCGTAGAGCAGGCATTTCCACACTATTTTTTAATTTCCTGTTCAGTTTTGCCCATTAGAAGTACTACAAGATAAGGAAATCAGGTGGCCTTGTTTAAGAAATTTGAACAAAATGTATATGTGTGAAATAAATTGGACAAACAAGTTCCTGTTGGAGTTATTTAAAAATACTGGCTTTGAAATGACATCTTACACAACCTTTTTTTTTGCTCTAGAATGCACCTAGTTATGATAAATGAAGAAAATTGCCATATATGTGCCATAGTTGCAGTCTGAGACTTGGAAATTTCAAACCAATAGTTTACGTGCATTCCTATGGGCGTCACTTCACGCCCTGCACCCACAAATGGCTATACCGCTACATCCTGCTTATGTAACAAACCAGCAATTGTTTATAATAATGTAATCACATATCCTGCCTCTTCACAGTGCAGGTCTCAGCCTTAACATAAACCTAAAATTTTAGAAATGGGCATTGTTTGCTAATTTTGCACCTTTATTCAGAGTTGTGATGATGCTTGATAAGCCGTATGTTTCATTTTTGATAACATTGTTCGAAGCGGAATAATGCAATGCATTCACTTAGACTCTTTATTCATCTCCTCCAGGAGACTAGTTCCTGAAACTTAATACAATTTATGGAGGAATTTACGGAGCGATGGGGTAATTTTTCTTTTGAGTTTTGAAGCAACCTTCTCTGTTCAAGCATGGCATAATTGGGAAAATGTTTCATGTGCTTTAATTTTATGCATAACAGAAACATTCATACACATTTAGAGCACCAATTGTCTTACCCATTTTCTAATCTTAAGGTAGGTGTGCCTCACATTCATGGAGTAAAAAAAATATTAAAAATAGCCTCATTTGAGACTTGTGGGATGTTAGAAATTTTTTCTAGGAACCAGGCTTCGAAGTTTGCCTATCATCCATATTGTGAAGTGCTTATGCCACCTCCCATTCTAAACCTTCGAAGGCAAGGTAAAGCCTTAACTGCCTTTCATGACCTTTTCATCTTTAGGGAAACTGTAAAGTCTCTCCTATACGAGCAAGAAGTAAACCATGCCGGCTGGTTACTTTTGGCAAACACCGTACATTGTATTGAGGCTGAAGTCTAGCATTTTTTTTTTATCATGATGTGAGCAGTCTTGTTAAAGTTGCTTGCCCAGAATCCTCTTGATTGATTGTAGGTACTGAATTTATAACTGTCTGTTTTCATTACTGGGAAAGGAATTGTGTGCTTGGTCTCACTTGTTGATTTTTTCCCCTCTTTATATATGCAGTTACCTGAGCACTTCAGACTGGCCAATGCCTGGAACCTACCTGCTGCTCACCTGCACACCACAGCACAAATGAGGGACGCACTAAATCATCTACCAGCAAGCACACTGCAGTGCCCTTCTGCAAGCCATCACACGTTCAGGGATGCACGATTAAGGTCATACCCTAAACACTGCTAACGATGCTAGTATGAATGGACAGCTGCCTTGGTCTGTCTGGATTATTTCTTTTAATAATGGAGTAGGCAGTGAAAAAAAAATCATTCTGAAGCAAATCTATTTATATTGTGGTGGTTAGCAAAAACAAAACCTCATTTCATATGTGATGTATCTGAAAATTATGTTTTTGTGTTGGTTGTAAATGTCACAGCATGTTTATCTCACCAACTATTAACTGCGTGAATTTGAAATGTACAGGTACCTGGAAAATACTGCAGACCATGCCTCTTGTATTTGAAATTATCCCATGAGTTTTGTAGGGAAGGTATGATAGTTACTTGGCTCCATACATGAATGCTTCAGTGACGTGCTGAAGTATGTGCAAGGCATCCCCTAAGAGTCATTAGGTGAAATGTAACAAATGGTTTTATCACTGAGTTCTGGTTTGTATCATTATAGATCCGACTGCGCATTTAACATTTTGGTTTCCACAACATTTAATTTATTTTTCTTCTAGCAATGTTGTGCTTTTCCTTGTAACATTTAGCTTTATTCAGCCGGTCTCCACAGCAGCCTTTCAGGTCTGCACTAATGCTAGCCAGATTTTGATGGTCTGTTAGATTTCTGGAAGTAAGCTTCACATCCTAAATTTTAGGAGGACACCCAACTCGGCAATATCTGGGCACAGATATGATGTTAGCTATTTGTTGACACTGCATTCGAGCAAAAAATCAGCAATAACAGTTGAGTGATGCTTGTGGTCACCTGTGTAGGATTAGCAAATGACAAATGTATAGTCGACTATATGCCCGCACTTTTTTCCTCTACACTGACCATTACATACATGAAAACAATCTGGAAGAAGGCATACAATTCTTATAAAAGGCCTTTTATTTATCCCCCTCGAGTTATAGGCAAAACTGTTTTCTAATCAACACTGTTCAGTCCACACCAGTCAATATAATATACACCAAGGTGTCGCAAGGTATCAAGCTTTTAAAATACAGTGTCCTAGAAGTGAATAAGACTGGGCGTGTTGGTTAGACGTTGTAAATCAAAGAGCATAGCGCGGGAACAGAAACGGAGACGACGACAAGACAGAACAAGCACTAGCTTTCAACTGAGGGTTTATTGCAGAAATGATCACATATATATACACTTCGGGATCGGCAATGAATGAGAAAACAAACCATTACTATCATACAGCCACATGCTAAGCCAAGAATTCAAGCTCTTCTTATGGCAGTGCAACAGACGCCTTGCTGACATATTTATCCCTTCTACGAGCTATCTCCAGTGCTTCTGTTATCTCCCTTGTCGGCTCGTTACGATCTCGATACATGATGATTGTCTTTTCGAGTGGGATGACAAGGTGGTTCCACATCACATCTTCTGCAGTGCGCAGCGAGATGGCAGTCTGTAACAATGCTGCCAACTTTTTATTGGGCTCCAGAAGACGCACGTTTAAACATCAGCCAGTCTTACCAACGTAGTGCCTTCCACATGAAAGTCGAATTTTATAAACAACCCCCCTCCTGCAGGACACGTAAGGGTATCTGTGTTTAATCGGATACTTAGGCTTCAGCGTTTGCATAGGACAGGTTTTTCTGCACAAACTCAGAAGCTTTTTTGGTGCAGTAAACAGGACATTTACGCCAGAACATTGCCCCACATTCCTTAAGTTATGAGAAACCTTATGCAGGTAGGAAATGACAACTACTTTTTCTTTATTCCTTCTTTCCTCCTTTTCTTCTCATCCGCTCGCTGTTCGTCACTCATGCGTACCGCAAATTTCTTTCTGCGAAGCAGGCTTTCAGCAACGGAAACCATAACATGTTTAGGGTAGCTCGCCACCTGCATACTGACACTTTCACCCATGGCTTGATCACATGACTTGCAGAGAGCGTTAGACAAAAAAGAAAACTCTCTGCAAGTCATGTGATCATGCCATGGATGAAAGTGTCAGTATGCAGGTGGCGCGTTTGCAGGCGGCGAGCTACCCTAAACACGTCATTGTTTCCGTTGCTGAAAGACTGCATCGCAGAAAGAAATTTGCGCCACGCATGAGTGACGAACAGCGAGCGGATGAGAAGAAAAAGGTGGAGGAAAGAAGGAATAAAGAAAGAGTAGTTGTCACTCCCTACCTGCATAAGGTTTCTCATAACTTAAGGAAGGTGGGGCAATGTTCTGGTGTAAACGTCCTATTTACTGCACCAAAAAAGCTTTTGAGTTTGTGCAGAAAAACCTGTCCTATGCAAACGCTGAAGCCTAAGTATCCGATTAAACACAGAGACCTACGCGCCCTGCAGGAGGGGGGTTGTTTATAAAATTCCACTTTCATCTGGAAAGCACTACGTCGGCAAGACTGGCTGATGTTAAACGAACGTCTTTTGGAGCACTATAAAAAAGTTGACAGCATTGCTACAGACGGCCATCTCGCTGCGCACTGCGGAAGATGTGATGCGGAACTATCTTGCCATCTCCTGTTTTAAAAGACAATCATCGTGTATCGACATCGTAACGAGCTGACAAGGGAGATAATGGAAGCACTAGCTCGGACAGGGGATAAATGTGTCAACACTGCACCGCACTGCCAAGCAAGGAGCTTGAATTCTTGGCGTAGCATGTGGCTGTCTGACAGTAATTGTGTGTTTTGTCATTCACTGCTGATTGGGAAGTGTATATATGTGATCATTTCTGCAATAAACGCTCATTTGAAAGTTAGTGCTTGTCCTGTCTTGTCGTCGTCCCCGTTTTTGTTCCCGCGCTATGCTCTTTGATTTACAATGAGTGGCCTAGTCCACTGAAATCAGATGAGAGCTCATGAGTTGTATAGCTTAGTCTGGAGTATTTCTTTGTTTTCTGAAGTTTATTAATTAATAAAACTCATTAGCTAATTTTTTAATTGCTGGTTTCAGCAACAAGGAGTGTATTAACGGAGCGTGGTTTCAGCAACAAAGCACTCCAGCGAAAAGCGATTTTGTTCTCCAGAATGCATTTTGGGCTGCTGAAGGGGTACAGCTGCATGTGGCGCACTTTTTATTGTGCGACTTATCATTTAAGGCCAGTGGGAAAACTAGTTTATATAAACAGTAGCTTGGTGCAAATATTTCAGTCTGCTATTTCAAAGCAATTATTGGCACTTCTTTCTTTGAACCAAAATTGGAAGAGGAAATTGGTCTTTCCTAATGATTGTAATCAATAAAGTCAGCAGAACAAATAAAATACTGCAGGTTATGTAACACTATTCTAAAAGCCTTCAGTTATTCTTAATGAGCTTGGTCTTATTTAGCAGGTCTATCCAGCAATTTACACCTAACAGGCATCCTTTTAATAATTAGTAATATGCATTGTGACAAGCTGGCTGTCTGTTGCATAATTTTAGGATGTGAGGAATGTTTCAAATGGGCATTTTTGGGAAGCAGTTTTGAGTCTCTGGGGTGGTGCAGTGATTGCGACCCTCGACTATGCGCAAGAATGCAGGATCGAATTCGAGTCTAGGCGGCCGCTTTTCTTCGGAGGCGAAAAGCAAGGCGCCCGTGGGCTGTGCGATGTTTAGTGCAAAATAAAGAACCCCAGGTGGTCGAAATTTTTGCAGTCCTTCACTATGGTGTCTCATAGCCTGAGTCGCTTTGGAACATTAAGCCCCACAGACCAAACTAAACCAGTTTTGAGTCTGAGTAGGAATTGCTGATGTGCTGTTTCAATTTATTGTGTATTAGTAGGTCAGTTTGATATAAGCAACACATTCTCTTTGTAGCAATTTTGGCATATTCTTTTGTGACTCTGACAGTCTCTTATGATAGCTATTGCTAATATCATTTTATAGTGCTTCAGGAAGATCTAACATCTGTTTCATTTAGTTGCCATAGAGCGGACAGTTGACCAGTTTTAACTATGGCTCCGACAAGTATTCAATACATATGCGGGATATTAATGGCCAAATAATGAGCACAAAATTTCCTCATACCTGAGGTATTGCTAGAAGCAGCCAAGGCAGAAGGCTAGGCAGTGTATGAGCTGGTACTTCCATTCTTCTCAGCCAAAAAACCCTCTTTTAGTTGTGATTTTTATTGTACATGTCTGGTTAAATTATTGTTGTAAAGCAACTTCCATATACATATCCTGATAGTTCTTGTATGTTATTCCTTCTATCAGTTGTCATCATTATTGCTAAAGGTGCTCAAAGACACACCAGGCTCTACAAGCCTTCAATACCTTAACCTCCTATAAAGGTTTCAAGTTCAACACACTCAACTCTGGTGTAAATACACTGTCTCATATGAATGTGTGATAAGTTATAACCAAAACAGAACAAAAGTACCTGCTTTCTTTTTGAGTATTTTTCTCGTCTTCAGGCAATCTCCTTTTTACCACTTGTGATGCGGGCAACTGTTTTTTTGTTTAGAAAGTTGAATGCTTGAACTGAATAATGAGAAATAAAGTCGCATCTTAGCCACACTTGTGTTCAATTTGTTTGTTTTTTCGGAAGCCATGTATGATCACTGCTTGAGTGCTTCCATCTTATGTAATCCAGTGTTCAGGTTAGTGGTTATAGCAACAAAGCAGAGGAGTTTGTTAAATGTGTAGTATTTTTACTACAGTTTATTACTGTTACAGCCTTCTGTAGGTGGTGCATATTGCTAAAAGTAGTGGCTGTTACTATTTACAGAGTTAGTATATGTTGATTTAGGTAGCTGCTATTACTACCTCTGAGGTAGTGTATTTTGCTAAAGGTAGTTCCTCTTACTACCTCCTATAGGTAGTAGGTTTTGCTGAAGGTAGATACTCTTACTACCTGCAGTGGTAGTGAATACTAGTAAAGGTAGTTGTTCTTACTACCTTCTATAGGTAGTAAAGTTTACTAAATGTAGTTGCTGGTACTACATCTAGTAGTAGTAAAATTTGCTGGAGGTAGTTCTGATTACTACCTTCTATAGGTAGTAAAGTTTACTCAATGTAGTTGCTGGTACTACATCTAGAAGTAGTAAAATTTGCTGGAGGTAGTTCTAATTACTACCTTCTAGAGGTAGTATATGCTACTACCTAGCAGATACTAACCTGCACTTACTAACTAGTTAGTAACATATGTGACAAGCAGTTACTACCCTAAAAGTTAGTAACCACAACTACCTTTTTTTTAAGAGTGCAGGGCTATTTGCCATACCTATCACAAAGGAATAAGAGTTTGTAAATGCTACACCAACCCATAGGCGGCACAGCAAAGTTTCTTCACATCGGAGTAGGCCAGGTGGAAGCCGGAGCTTGAGGTCAGGGTCCAGGGATTTTAAGCGACAGTTCGCAAACTGGTCAGAATTCCACAAGGAGAGCGTGTGTTCCCGCGCAAGTGCGCGAAGCCTGCCCGCTGCATCTGCCTTGGAAAATGGAATCAACACACAATCGCCATCTTGGTGGGCTGTTCGTGCGACCTCGTTCGCCCGGAGATTGCCCGCTATGCCGTTGTGTCCTGGAAGCTGATGTCATGTCCTCCATTTATGGCATAGTGATGAAGTTGTCGTATTTCCGCGGAGAGTTGCTCATGGGCTCCACGGCGAAGAGCCGCTTTTAAGGCTTGCAGAGCTGCTTTTAAATCTGTGAAAATAGACCATCGTTGAGGGCTTTGCTGACTGATATGCCTAATATCGACACGTAGAGTGGTTAGTTCTGCGGCTGTTGAAGAAATACGGTGAATTGTCCTAACTTTTATTTCTGTAGTAATTGCGGGTATGACCATGGAGCCTGAAGAACTCACGGCATTCACTGAACCGTCGGTGTAGACATGCATACGATTTGCATGGTACTCACGGAAGTATTCAAGAGTGATTTGTTTTAGTTCTGTCAGCGATAGCGCGACCTTCTTCTTGATGCCGGGTATTGAAAGAAGCACGTGTGGTTGATGCAGGCTCCACAGTGGAGAGGACGGTCTAGATGCGGGAGTACACTGGGATGGCCGAATAGCGCGATGCGCATCAACGGTCTCTGTAAACGATGTACGCGGCCTGGTAATAGGAAGACTGGCCAAATGATGACAGGGAACCCGGGTGATGTGTCGGAAATGTGCCCTCAGGGCGTCAACTGTTAGGTAGGTAGATATGGGATGCTCCTGAGCAATCAAAATGGTAGCAGCCGTGTTCGCAGAGCTTGAGCTTCAACGCTGTGTGGAATTTCTAAGTTGGTTTTCCTTACATTTCCAAGCGTAGGTAAGCTGCACCGAAGAAATCCCATAAATAATGAATGTTACAGCTGGAGCGTCGACCGCACGGACGCCCCATGACTTTCCCCCAATAAAGGCAAGTACGTGACGAATTACTGTCAGCCTCTTTTTCCTGAATGAAGTATGAGGAGTCCACGAAAGATTTCGGTCGATGGTCACACTCAAAAAGCGATGGCTGCTTTCGTAGGGTATTGCTTTACCATCAATGCGTACGGTGTAAGGCGACATGTTCTTGCGTGTAAATGCAATTAGCGAACACTTTTCAGTTGATATCTGCAGACCTTGCAGGTGGAGGTAGGATGCAACTATATTTGCCGCCTTTTGAAGCCTCGCTCTAACCTGTGGGCGCGTAACTCCTGATGTCCAGATGCAGATGTCGTCCGCATATATTGAAAGTTGCGCCGACTGTGGCAATAAGTCAACAAGCCCGACAAGAGTAATATTGAAGAGTGTTGGGCTTAGTACTCCATCCTGTGGGACTCCACGGGAAGTGAAATGAGATGTTGGGCCATCCTAAGTCTGCATAAAGTGAGATCTGTTGGATAAATAACTGCGTATCCAGCAAAAAAACACGACCGCCAAGCTCGGCAGCTTCCAGAGCGTCCAAAATGGCCTGGTGAGTGACGTTGTCATATGCGCTCTTTATATCCAGGAACAACGCCGCGGGTAAGCGCTTCAAAATGTTTTGGCGCTGTACAAATGATACCAGGTCCACCACGTTGTCAATCGAAGAGCGTCCACGTCGACGTCCTGACATTATATCCGGATATATGCGGTAGTGCTCCAGGTACTACTCAATACGTGAAAGCAGCATTCTTTCCAGTACTTTACCAACGCAACTAGCCAGTGCAATTGGACGGTATGATGTCAAGTCCAGAGGCGATTTGCCAGGTTTCAGGAGCGGAACTAAACGACTGCACTTCCACTCGTCTGTACCTTCACTCCATGATTTGTTGTAATATTCCAAAAGAGCGTGCCTAGCTTCTTGTCCAAGATTTCCAAGCGCAGTGTATGTTACACCGTCGGGACCTGGCGACGATGACCGTCTGCAAGAAGCCAGTGCAGCGTCAAGTTCTTCCACGGAGAAAGGAAGGTCAATTCGTGAATCCCGTGAAGCTGGAACATCGCTGAAATGTAGCGTTGCCGTTGGAGTCGATTGGCCAGCTACCCTAGCGCAGAAATCTTCTGCTACCTCGACCTCACTACGTCTTTGATATAGTGGGACAGATTTGAATGGGTAGAGCTGTTTAGGGGATGTTCGGAGACCACGAACGACATTCCAGATGCGTGATGAAGGCTTGCGCGGATCAAGCGTTTCACAGAATGGCCGCCAACGTTTTTCCCGGAGGGCTCGAATTCGGCGCTGAAGTTTTTTTTTCCAGGCGCTTCGCATCTCTGAGGTCGAGGCGCGACTTCGTGCGTCGATATCGCTCGCAGGTGCTGTAATTCCGTATCAAACTCTGTGTAGGTAGGCACTGGGGTGAAAAAAGACGTCGCGTTTATCATGGCCTCCTGAATTTTCTCTTCAATACTTGCAGAGAGGCCTGCTGTGCAAGCATCTTCCATAAGTGCTTGAAATGCCAACAAATCGATGTGGCGTATTCGTGGGATAGACGTAGACGTGGAAAGGCCATTAATGATCACATATGTAGGAATGTGGTCACTTCCGTGTGTTTCTATATCTGCAAACCATTGGACGTTGTTGGTAAGGCATCGAGACACGAAAGCTAAATCAAAACAGCTGCTGTAAGTTGCCCCTCAAATAAAAGTCGGTGTACCGTCATTAAGACACTGCAGGTCATGATCAGAGGCGAAGGACACAAGCTCTCTTCCCTTGAGGTTCATTCGAACACTTCCCCACATCATGTGGTGAGCGTTAGTCTCGATCGCCAACAAGTCGCTCAACCGTGCATGGCCGTCAAAACGACTTGATGGCGACATATACGCACCCACAAGTGTAAACGTGAAATTGCGCTTCTTCACTGTCAGGCAAACGTATTGGTTGTCGTTGCTGGGAGTAACCGGATGGATTACATATGTGAGTTCTCGCTGAATATAAATGATGACCTTGCTGTTTCCCTGGTGCGTTGGAGATGCAAATGCCTCGTAGCCTGACAGTCGTAAGGTCTTTGGTACATTCGGCTCACAAATAACAAGGATGGGGATGCGATTTGCGTGAACATATTGTTGAATATCTGCAATTCGGGACTGAAGCCCACGGGCATTCCATTGAAAAACAGAAGCGTCCTTGAGTTTTTTTTTCCAAATGTTAATGCTGGGGGAGCCATTGTGTTTGCTACTGTAGAGCCGCTAGAACTGGTGTTAGCGTGTCCGGAACCTGTAGCGCATTCTGTGCTGCTAGTGTGTGCAGACTAGATAGCACAGCGCGGATTGCATTCATCATGGACGTGAGAATGGCAATTACCGGTAGGTCTTGGCCATGTTCCACATCACGACTTTTCTCTAGCTCGGCAGTAGGTGCCGTAGATTCGGTTCGCGGCAAGTTTCCTGGCCCAGCGGACGTGGAAGGTTTTGGTTTTGGTTTAGTTTGGTAAAACTTTATATCCCACAGTAGGGGTCCTGGAGGACACTCGGCTAGGCGTCAGGTGTAGAGGGCAGCTCCCACGTCGGCACAGAGAGCCCGAAGCTCTCCGCCGCCGCGCGGTACTCCTGGACAGCCCGAAGCTGATCATGTAGTGAAGCCCTTTTTAACACTTTGTCACAACGTTCCTTGTTCTTGGCGTAGGCGTCGCTCGATGCACAACCACACAGCATATGGTTTAAGTCTACACGGTCACTGCACCGTTCACACACATGTTGTCCGTCGTAGTCTGGGTCGATGTGCTTCACGCGTCAGGGGTTGGGGTATGAGTTCGTTTGGAGCAAGCGTAACGTGACTGATTGGCTGCGGGTTAATTTCTTATCCGGGAGGGGAAATGCTCGTCTGCCTAGATAAAAGTGCTTAGTGAGCTCGTTGTACGTGAATAACTGATCTCTGTACTCGATATGCGGAGTAGCAGGGGAAACCGGAGGGACGCGGTCGATGAGTCCTCGCGCCGCCTCGTGTGCGAGTGGTGGCCAGTTACCGTCTGAGGCACCACCTCCAGATTCACCGCCCGTCGAGGTCCCTTGATTTAAAACTGCAGACATAGGGGAAGGACAAGATGCGCGAGTGCTCGAGGCCTTGCTATCGAAATTAACTGCTTTTTAGATGATATTCGGCGACGCGAACGACGTCGTCGCACATTAGCAGCGGCCTCTCTGTGTGTAGATTGATCACCACCATTTGCTTCAGCACAGCCCGTTCTGTCTTTAAGCGAGGGTAGTCCTTTGAGGAGGAGTCATGAGGGCCATGGCAGTTGGCGCACTTCAGAACAATCGTGCGGCAATGTCGCCGCTATGCGACTCGGAGCATCTAGGACACACGATGGAATTTTTGCAGACCGCACTTACGTGCCCGATCTTCATACACTTTCTGCATTGGAGTGGCTTGGACACGAAAGGCCGGACCGGGTCTCTGAAATGTTTAACCTTCACATGCGATGGTATGTAGTCTCCCTTGAAAGTGAGCTTGATGCATTTCGATCTCCCGAGGCGCTGCACTTGCAGTATGGAGATGCTATTTGACGCTGGTTTGATTAGGACTGGTAGATCGGTGTCAGCGATGGCCTCGTCAACATTGTAGATGACGCCGGCTATAGTGCCACTGTCATGAAGAATATGGGAGCGCACACTGATGTCGCCGAGTTTGTTGATGGCCGTCAATCTCTCAAATGCGCTCCGCTCCATGACATCAATGGCAATTATGTTTTTGTAAGGATTCACTCTAATGTCTTTAATCTTTCCAGGGACAAGGCTTTCAAGGAACACAGACTTGACTTGCCTGTTGAGTTGGTTTAGATTTTCTGTTGGCGTCTCTGGTACTAAGACAGTGTGTGTCGGAGGGCCTCGCGTAGTGATGACCATGGACGTGCTTGATGAGGACAAATCTTGTCGACGGTGTAGTCTTCGCTTTGCTTTCTTGCTAAGCACCGGCACGAAGCCATCGTCGTCGGCAGAAGAGTCATCATTAGCAGGCGAGTACAGCACGGTGGCCTGGCTGCTTGCGTCACTCGAGTTGTAGAGGCGCTTCCTCTGGGCGACCGCTGCCGACGCACCGGGTTCCACAGGAGGCCCATGAGTGTCCACTTGCATCACCGTGCGAAAAAGGGAGCGGCACCTCCAGGTTATGTCACAAATTCCAAAAAACAACGGAGACGGGAACGCAGTGTTCTGGTAAAGAACAACTTCTTCAAATGAAGGAAAAAGCAAATAAATATACTCCGAACAAACCGGTATTCGATGTCCATGAAAGATGTCCAGAATTCATGCGGGACATCTTGCTGTTCAAAAGTGCAAAGAGAGGGCACGCCGCCTTGTTTTTTGGCCAGGCCTTAACAGTCAAATTGTAGCGCTACGTGCAAGCTGTTCAACCTGTAAGAAATATGCGTATACGCAAGCAAAAGAACCTCTACTGGTGCGGTCAGTTACCAGATGCCCGTGGTACAGGGTTGGTGTGGTCATATTTTTCTTTGCTGGAGACTCCTACCTAGTCGCTTATGATGCCTTCTCGAACTTTCCAGAGGTCCAGCAACTCCAGGACACTACCGTTCGACCACAATAGCTGCAATCAGCGCCATCTTCGCAAGATATGGAGTCCCGTTAGAAGTTTGCACGGACGGTGGACCTCAGTTTTCGAGTTATGACTTTGCCATGTTTGCAAGAAACTATGATTTGTCACATATACCTTCTAGTCCTCATTACCCGCAGTCAAATGGGTTGGCGGAAAAAGGTGGACATATGGTCAAACGCATCTTGAAAAAAAAACCCAAGAGTCCGGGGATGACTTCTGGCAAGGACTACTGGCTTATCGCTCAGCTCCACTCGAGGACGGGCGATCCCCTGGTGAACTGTTGCAAGGGAGGTGTCTGCGAGCCAATCTTCCCGACTTCCATGAAGTACCCTGCACCGAGGTGAAGAAGCACTGCCAGCATGCACAAGGCAAGCCTTTGCCGAGACTTTGCCAAGGGGACGTGGTACGGCTGCGAGGAACGAGAACGCGGTCCCTGAAAGCGACTGTAAGAGGCACGCAAGCTCCAAGGTCCTACCAGCTGTTGACTGAAGATGGGCAAGTCCTGCGGCGCAACCGCAAACACCTCATACAAACTTATGAGCCGTATGCTGAGACGAGCAGCGAAGACGGGGACAACACAACCGAAGCGAGCACGCCTGTCGACAACCCTCGGGTACCTGCAATGCATTCTTCAGCTGGGTTCACATCGCAGGCGTCGGAATCGTCGCGAATGACTGATGGGGCAACATAAGGGACAACCAACACAGCAGGAAGGACAACACCTGGTTCTTTTCAGACCCCAGCTCCGAGAAGATCGTCCCGGAACACTAGGCCCCCGCAACGCCTTCACTATGACGAGGCGTTAAACCAAATTGCTTAACTAATCTGTCAAGACAGTCTGTTTTCTTTGTTCACACGAAAGGATGTATCTGGCGCGTGCATGACAATGCGCCTGTTCCTGACATGCGCGTTTCGGTCGGCCCGTAATCACTTGGCCGGCTATAAAAGCAACACTTCCTAATAAACCTGCGTTTTCTTGTTCTGGCTACCTTACTGTTGTCACGTCCTTCGCGGCTCGGATACAACGTACGGCAGGATGGCGTCCCAGGTCTTGTGTTCGGCGTCCACGTATATGGCGATCATGTGTGCGAAGTCCGTTGGTCTGGGGATGGAAGGCAGTTGTCTTCCGGTCACCTGTCTGGCTCTACTTCAGGATGGCTTGAGTGAGCTCTGCCGTAAATGCTGTTCCCCTGTCCGTGATGAGAACTTCTGAGGCGCCGTGTCGTAGGAGGATTTGGTCGATGAAAAACTTGGCGACTTCCACGGCGGAACCGTTAGGCAGGGCTTTGGCTTCGGCGTAACGGGTCATGTAATTAGTAGCCACGATGATTCACTTGTTTCCCGTCGATGAAGTTGGGAAGGGACCGAGGAGGTCCATTCCTATTTGTCGAAAAGGTCTAGTTGGGGGTGTTATCGGGTTCAGTAGAGTGGAGAGTTGGGCCAGTTGGTACATATTGGTAAGGACATTGAGGACCCTTACTACTCTGTGTACCATTATCAGCTATTCGAGGCAGTGCGGGACTTGATCGAAGAATCTGGGGCAGTTTAGTTGCAAAACCTGTGTGGATGCTCTGTGAGTGGTTTTTTGGAACATCTCAAGGCCTATCTGTCTTCTACGATGATTGACTTTAATGGTGACGTGTTTGTACAAAAGAGGGGAATATGTATAGGATGCATTGTAGCGCCCGTTTTAATCAACATTTATTTAGCCCGTTTTGACACCCTACTTGAACGACGATTGGAGGTCACCTGTGTGACTAAAGTCTTCAGGTATGTTGATGACTTCTTGGTACTTTTAAATATTCCTCCCGATGACAATCTTCATGCAGCCACCGACATTTTGGACTGCTTTAGATCCTGTTCTAAAGCTCTAACATTCACTCACGAACTACCGGACCGCAACAGTATTAGGTTTTTAGACATTGTTCTGACATACCATGCCAACGGGCACCTTTGCTGGGCCTATGCTCCACGTACAAAGAAGACCTTGCTACCATACAGGTCATGTCATTCAAAGTTAACTGAAAGGAGTACAGATAACCTGTGTCTTAAGAACGCGTTGCAGAAACGTTGCTTTCACACCGTGCAAGTTAGGTTTCTGCAACAAGAGAAACGTTTAATAGAGTCGGGGTTTCCAGTGCATGTAATTAAAAGAAGCTTTGAAAAACTGCTGAAGGCAGTAAAGACGAAGCAAACGAAGCTGACAGATACAATGGAAAAAAACGATTGAAGCCATGCCTTACGTGCACACGCTTTCACAAAACAAAGGTCGCCAATCGTCAAAGAGTGCAACTGGTTTTTTTCCGCTCCACGTAAATTGGCCTGTTTGTGCAGGAGAACTAGCAATAAGGCAAACTCACAGTGGACGGTGAACTATGAGACGAAGTTTGCACCCTGTGCAACTCAAGTTGTTTATTGCATATCATTATCATGCGGGAATATGTACGTCGGACAGACAGGTCGGTGCTTAAATGCCCGACTTCATGAGCATGAAAGATCACTACTTTCCGACGAACGGGCCAATTTGCCGGAGCACTGCCGGAAGCAAGAAATGTAGGCCGCTGCTTAAGGAAACAGTTATCCTGGGGCGGCGAAAAACAAAGAGCCAACGCGAAATTCTGGCGGCTTTTCACATTATTAAAAATGATGAGAATTGTGTCAGCGAAACTTCTGTTACCTTGTACGATAAAGAATTTCAGTTCCTATGCTCTTTACAGCGCACATAGATAGCGTGCTGTTAAGGTAATTTTCCCCGTGATTGTCATTTTGATTATTTCTCTTTCCACGTGCGCATGTGTTGCTTCTTCGGTGAAGGGTATATATGAATGTCAGTTTCTTAGCAATAAACTCAGTTGTTAAACAGCGTTGTGTTGTGTGCTTCTCTCTTTGTCTGCGTCTTTCCGCTGGTTTTAATCATTACCAGTATCGGGTTCAGCAGACCAGCATGTCTCGTCGGAGGTGTCTTGCATCGCTGGCACTCACAGCACGTTTTGATATAATGGGCGACATCGGCAGCTAATCGTGGCCGGATTCTATGCAATGTGCGTGCAAGGCCGAGATGTCCTGCCATTGGCTCATCATGACACGCTTATAGAATTTCGTCACTGAGTTTTATAGGCACAACAAGAAGGTGCGCGGTCCTTTTGGATGCAAAGTTCTTCAAATGGACGTCATTTTCTAATGCGAAAGAGGACAGCTGACACTTGAACACAGCAGCAGGAGAAGCAGTCTTTCCTTCTAAGTAATCGGCTAGCGTTTTCAGCTCAGGGTCTGATCGCTGCTCTGCGAAATAACCGGCGCTTACCGGTCCCAAAAAGGCATCTTCGTCGTCTTCGTTTGGTGGCGCATAAATAGGAGCTCGTGACAAGCAGTCGGTATCAGAGTGCTTGCGGCCGGACTTGTACACGACTGTGATGTCGAATTCTTGAAGACACAGGCTCCATCGGGCAAGGCGGAAGGAGGGGTCTTTCAAATTTGCCAGCCAGCAGAACGCGTGGTGATCGCTCACAACCCTGAGTGGCCGTCCGTACAAATATGGGCGAAATTTTGATGTGGCCCAAATGATGGCAAAATATTCTTTCTCTGTCGTCGAATAATTTGATTCAGCTTTCGACAGGAAACGGCTAGCGTAGGCAATAACTTTCTCCTGTCCGGCGCTCTTTTGAACGAGAACAGCGCCTAGACCCAAACTGCTTGCGTCGATGTGAATTTCGGTCTCGGCGTTTTCATCAAAGTGGCCAAGGACAGGAGGAGGCTGCAGGCGGCGCTTAAGTTCGGCGAAGGCTTCCGCTTGCGATGCTTTCCATTGAAATGGCACGTTTACCTTTGTAAGCTGCATCAAAGGTTCGGCGAGGCGCGAAACGTTCTTGACGAATCGTCGGTAATATGCGCACAGTCCGAGGAATCGGCGCACAGCTTTCTTGTCACCGGGCTGGGGAAACTGTGCGATCGCAACAGTTTTCTGTGGGTCGAGGCGAACTCCCTCCTTGCTGACGATATGACCCAAAAACAACACCTCTCTGTATGCGAAGTGACACTTTTCTGCTTTCAATGTTAAACCTGAGGACTTGATTGAGTCAAGTACTGTGCGAATCCTTCTCAGATGGTCTTCAAAGTTCGAAGAGAAGACGACAACGTCGTCTAAGTGCTTTAGACAAATTTGCCACTTCAAGCCAGCCAACACGGTATCCATTACACACTGGAACGTCGCTGGTGCAGAGCAGAGGCCGAATGGCATTACCTTGAACTCGACGAGGCTGTCTGGCGTTATAAACGCGGTCTTCTCGCGGTCTCTTTCGTCGACCTCAATTTGCCAGTACCCGCTCTTCAGGTCCATCGACGAGAAGTGCTTAGTGTTACAGAGCCGGTGCGGTGTGTCGTCGATGCGGGGAAGCGGGTAGACATCCTTCTTCGGTATGCTATTCAAGCGGCGGTAATCAACGCAGAAGGGAAGTGTGCCGTCTTTCTTGTTCACCAAAACGACTGGCACCGTCCAGGGGCTATTCGATCGCTGGACCACGTCATCACGCAGCATTTCCTCAACTTGATATCGCGTGGCCTGGCGTTCTAGCGGCGATACTCGGTAGGGGCTTTGACGTAGCGGTTGAGTGTTTTCGTCCGTGATGATGCGATGCTTTACCAACGCAGTTTGCCGCTCCTTCGACGTTGAAGGAATGCACTCGCTGTAGTTTTCAAGAAGAGTACGAATCTGGTCTTGTCTGTTTGGGGGAGCGCTGGATTGATGTGGAAATTGGGCTGCTTGGCTCGGTTGGGTGCATCGTCTTCAAGTTGGCTGGGGAAGGTGAAGACATCTCTGGTGTCCGCTAGCTCGTCAAGGAAAGCAATCGTCATGTCCTTTTTCAGGTGCCGGTATTCGAAAAAAACCCGACTCTCAATGGCTGACCTTGGACATTTATCGAGTGAGGACCCCATTTTCATAAACGAGCACCTCTGCCCAGCACTAAAGCTGCTACTGGGTAAAACTGTTGAAAAGAAAAAGGCTTGCAACTGGAAGTATGTGTGGGTGAGGGATGGCAGAATCTTCGCTCGTAAAGAAGAGAAATCAAGCGTGCTTCATGTGCAGTGTGAACGTGATATAGATAAGATTGCCTAAAGAAGGTATGCCTGACCTCCTGCTGTGTTTCTGCGTCCTGAAATGGCGATAAAACCTCTAGACTTAAACTCTATCTCTCTCCACTATGATCCGAACAGTCTTACGTGTTTTCACTTGAATATACAGTCGGCACGAAATAAAGAAGATCAATTAAGTGCTCTACTAAACACTTTCAGATTTCAGTTTGACGTCATAATGCTAACCGAAACATGGTTTACATCTGTTTGTGACGTCATGAAGGATGCAGAATATAGCACATTCTTTTTAAACCGAGCGACCAAACGTGGTGGTGGTGTCCTTATGCATGTAAAACAGTCACTTCGATGTGAATTGCTTGAAGAATTTTCTTTTATAACGCCAAGTACAGAGTGCCTTGCTGTGATATGTCAAAAATATCTGTTTGTAGTGATGTATCGTCCTCCTGAGGGCAATGTGTCAAATTTTCTCTCTCTCATCGATAAGATACTAAATTATGTAAACGAAAATAAGCTCGTGCTTATACTCGGAGGTGATCTGAATATTGACCTGTTAAATTTATCTACACTACAACACAATTTTGGAACACTCCTGGACTCGCATGGCTTCAACAACCTAATTAAATCTGCTACACGTGTAACACCAAACAGTAGTACTTTGATAGACCTGTTTATAACCAACCAAGCCATACAAGATACTACTGCCGGCGTTCTCGTCTCACATATCAGTGATCACATGCCAATTTTTTTATTTAGTCGATCGACCCCTAGAAAGAGGGTAAAGAAACCGGACGTTTGCCAGAAAATGCAGAATATAAACGACAACACATTGGAAAAATTTCGCACTATTATCTCAGAAACAGACTGGGATGCAGTGTATTGCACGCAAACGCCTGATGAAGCATATAATACTTTTTTGTCACTATTTTTAAAGTCTTACCTATCATCATTCATTTTAGTCCCTAAGCAAAAGACTAGCAAATCAAAGAAACCTTGGATAACGAAAGAATGCCTTAAGATGATAAAAAGGAAAGATAAATTGTTCAAAAAGTTCATAACCACACGAGACACAAATGACTGGAAGATTTTTAAACGCCATAGAAACAAAACCAATGCTGTGATACGGAATAAGAAGCGAGAATACCTTTTTAATCTTTTTCAGCCAGAGTACAACTCTAAACCGGATGTTTTGTGGAAAAATATAAACAAGATTTTAAACCGTTCTCTTACAGATCACAGCGTTTCCGAATTAACATTAAATGCCTCTCTGGTATCTGGTGTTGAGTTGGCGGAAGCTTTCAATCATCATTTTGTCAACATAGTTTCGAGTTCACATCATTCTGAGGCAATAAATGGAATTAACAGAAACAGCGATAGTTTGTACTTAAGGCCGACAGATGAGAGTGAGATTCATGCAGAATTCATTTCTATGAATAATAGTACGGTTTGCGATATTGATGACATACAAATCAAGCTGGTTATATACGTTTTAGATTTGATCTTACCGCAGCTTTCGTTTATATATAACTTGGTCCTTTCAACAGGAACCTTTCCTCGGAAAATGCAGGCATCAAAGGTAATAGTGCTGTTTAAAGGAGGCGATAAAAATAACTTGTCAAACTACCGTCCAATATCTATTCTACCGGTTTTTTCTAAGCCTTTAGAAAAATTAATACAAACTAGAATTACTGCATTTGCTGATAAATGTTGTCTTATTACTCCCGCACAATATGGTTTTCGTAAAGGCAGATCTACTGAACTAGCTCTATTAACACAAAAAGAATTCATTCTACGAAGCTTTGAAAACAAAGAGTTAGTCGCTGGTATTTACATTGATTACTCCAAAGCATTTGATCGTTTAAATCATAGGACATTGCTCAAAAAGTTAGAAGTATACGGAATCCGAGGTGTGCCCCTAGACTTAATACGCTCATACCTGGAGCATCGTACACAAAGTGTTAGAATAGGCGAAAATCTTTCTTCCTCAAAGCGTGTTACTATGGGCGTGCCTCAAGGGAGCATCCTGGGGCCCCTCTTATTTAATTTTTATGTCAATGATATTGTAAACATTAGTGCAAGGCCAGAGTATATAATATATGCGGATGACACAACACTCTTATTTCGAAGCAATGACTACAACGAGCTTGTAAATGACATAAATGAATCGTTGAATCATTTGAGCACATGGAGCAAACTTAATTCATTAGAAATAAATGTAACCAAAACAAAAGCAATGTTATTTTCCGTAAGACAGTCATCGTTGCCAATAATGTCTCTAAATAATAGTATAATGTTTGGCCATGCTCCTATTGAAATCGTTGACGAAGTAAAAACACTCGGTGTTTATTTTCACAAAAATATGTCCTGGGATAGGCACGTAAATGAAACAATTTCACGCCTGTCAAAAGTAGTGGGTATATTAGCAAAATTCCATTTCTTTCTACCGGCCAAAATTAAGCTTCATATATACAATTCATTGTTCTTGTCTCAACTAAACTACTGTTTCCTTGTATGGGGTAAAACTACACAAACAAATTTAAATCGATTATATGTACTTCAGAAAAAGGCGGTCCGCCATATAGCTGGAGCAGACTACTATACTCATACCATACCGCTTTTCAAGAACTTTAGAATAATGCCAGTGACCCATCTCTATTCATACAACTTAGCCGTTCGCTACAAACAGCACATTGCTACCTCTGAATCTGCACTACTTTCCATCGCCAATTTAAGAGCACTTGCACGAACATACCCTTCACGTTCTACAGATACTTGGATTGTGCCTTTTGCGAGAACAGCATTTGGCCAGCAAATGCTCGCATATCTTTTGCCCTCTCTCTTAAATTATCTTCTCCAAAGTAAAGTTGATATTGAAAAGGTTAATAAGAGAACAATACATTTATTTTTTATGTCACAGATGTAAATAGGATTTGCTGTTTTCTTTCAATCTTTTGTATTTTCTGCATTTCATGCTGCATTCATTTTGATGGTATTCATTGGCCCTGTTGATATTTCATGTTGTGCAGTTATATTAAGCTTTTCCGCAGACTGAATTATGTGGAAAAGGAAGATGTTTGTAACTCTTTTTTAAAACTACAATCTGAATTTTGGATGCACCGATATTGTAATTACTAACCCCTCGCTGTTGCCATGTATTGGGGCCCGAGCGCCGTCAAGTGAATTAACGTTCACTTTTTGTCTCGGGTCCCTCATTTCTTTTTGAAATGAAAATAAACTTCAAACTTCAAACTTCAAACTTCAAGTTCGTGACGAGCACTTGAGCTTGCCCATGACGGAAACGGGTGACGCCTCTTGTGACTCCAAGTCCTCTATCCAGTAACAGCTGAGTGTTCCCTTCGACAACCCCTTCTGCGAGGTCGACTTCTTTTGTACCCACATGGACGATGACGCTTGATTGGGGTGCTACGGTCAATTCTCCGTCGAGGACGTTGAGAGCGACGTGATGCATCGAAGGTTTCGTATCGGTGCGGCTTTCTGCGTCGAGAGCTTGATGAGCTTGGATCGGAGGTCGATGATCGCCCAATGTTCGTTCAGAAAATCCATACCCAGAATCACGTCGCGGGTACACTGCTGTAGGAGGACGAACCTGGTAGGAATAAAGTTACCACCAGCGGTGCGGATTAGCGGGCCATCCCAAGTAGTCATTACTTTCTAGAGCTGGGTGGCGAAAGCTCTACTGATGACAGAGTAGTCGGCTCCGGTGTCCACTAGGGCGGTAACCGTACGCCCGTCGACAGCAACGGCGAGGTCACTTGTTCGTGCTCTGGTATTGCATGTTGGTTTCGGTTTTGAATATCTACTCCGCATTTTGCTGAGGTCGCGGTCAGGGCACACTGTTGTCAGTTCACTGGGTGTCAGTGTTAGTTTACCGTGTGATCGCGTGGTCGTCGATGTCCTGGTAGTGCGTAGCGGCGGCGTATTTGTTGATGCATCGTCAATTGTCATCGGTGATGGAGGAGCTTCATTAGGTCGCCGTTTAGCAACCTCACCTCCAAAGGTTGCTGCCTTTAGTTTCCCCCACGGGGGCTTGGCGACCGTCCTTGCACGTAACCTAGGCCCGGCGACGCAAACAGGGCATTGTACGGCGATGGGGAGCGTGACAGATGCACTGGCGACGCGTGCTCTTCGCTGTGCAGGAAGTCGTTGATTTCCTGTTGTCGCTAGCCAGGACGGGGTCGTGGGGCGCCGACAGCGAAACCACGGAGGCCGATCAGCCTGTACGGGCAGTGACGGAGGATGTGTCCTGGCTCACCACAATGGAAGCAGAGCGGTCGGTTGTTAGACGTCCTCCAGGCGTCGCGTTTCCTGGGGCTTGGAGATCGTTGGTGGACTTGGCGGGCGGGGGTCAAGGGGTAGCTTTCGGGAGCAGAATGTAGGGTCGAGTGCTTGGGAGGTAGATTCGGCGGGGGAGGTCGCATCGGGGTACAGGGCGACGTAATGCATCAGCATAGTTCATCGCTGCTGATTCATGCACTGGAGCCATCGTACCCGTCGCTTGAGGAACGCCCAGTGGCTGATGGATGGACTTCTTGACGGACGACGTCCGCGAGCGTCGCCACCTGAGGTTGTTGCGATGATGGCAGCAATCGGTGGAGCTCCTCTCGCACGATCTCCCGGATGAGGTCCCAAAGGTTCTCTCCGCTTGTAGATGCAGTGGGGTAGTGACTTGAGTAGTCCGGTTGAAGTGGTCGCTCCTAGTGTCGCATCCGGGTGTTCAACTTCTTTTCGATGGTAGATGCTTTCGTTTCAAATTCCGCCACCGTTTCTGGCGGATTTCTGACAAGACCTGCAAAAAGCGACTCTTTAACGCCTCGCATCAAAAATTTCACTCTCTCATCTTCGGTCATACTAGGGTCGGTGCGGCGAAACAGGCGCTTCTTCTCCCCAACGTAAATGAGGACTGGCTCATTTGGGAGTTGGTCTTGACTGAAGGAGAGCCTGGGCTCTTTCTTTCGGACGATGCTTGAAGAGGCAGTCAAAAACTCTCCCTTGAAAATCTCCCAATCCTTCAAAGCTGCCTCATGATTTTCGAACCATATTCGGGCAGATGCTTCAAGAGAAAAGTAGACTTGCCTGAGTTTCATTTCCTCTCTCCAGGCGTTGAAATTTGTCACGCGTTCGAACAGGTCGAGCCAGTCTTCGCATCTTTGTCCGGTCGTCCATGGAAGCAGGGCGGCTCACGGGGTTGGACGAAAACAACCGGTGCTGTAGGTTGGGCCATTGTCAGCGTTGTTGCCTTCCGAGATTGAACGGGGTCCGGCAGCAGACCGTGTTCCGGTTGGAGCTCTTGAAGACGGCAGCTGGTTCACTGGCCTGTTGGCTGATCCTCCAGGGGGACAGGAACAGCGTTGGTGTCTTGGCTTGAAGGATTAAACCGGGACTCGAATGGCAACACCTCCACCAGATGTCACGTAGTGGTGACAAAGCTGTACACACCAAAAGAAGACACAGGCGTGATGGCACTACAGTTAACTTCGGCTGACTTGCTCCCGCAAAAGAACTAAGCAACTCGGCGGCTGCGTTAGCAACAAACGTGCTCATCGATCGTCGAACTAAGAATGCCTGTTGCACACATCAACGCTGAATTTAAACGCTGATCCGAAGCATCTAGATAACGTCGCAAACTGTTACTAGCACAACCCCCAACATTGTAGGAACATACTCGACTAGTTCGAATCTTTGAGACAGATCTCGGCCCATCTTGCGCGACGAAGAAACTGATAAAGGTGCGTGTCGCGACATCGAACATTAACAAAGAATATAGAATTGATACGAGTGCCAGAATCACAGTAATAAGGCCGCATGCCGGCAGCTGTTAAAAAACAACAAATACAGTTTTGAAGGTTTCCCGGCAATATCATCAAATTATATCGGCAATTGTTTTGTTAAGCCGCTCAGTCAAATTAGTGTGAAGATGGTAGGCTGTTGCCCTGCATTGGGTGGTGCCACTAAATCGGAGGATTTCGCTCGTGAGTGCCGACGTAAACGAGGTTGCTCTGTCAGTTATGCTGGGGCACCGCGACGAAGCACTAGGTTATGAATGAAGAAATGGTTAACGTCAGCTGCGGTACCACGGGGAACGGCCTTGGTCTAGTGACTGAGGTAGTCAGTGGCAACCGCTATATACCTGATACTCATAGAGGACTCCGGAAATGGGCCGAGTAAGTCCATGCCGACCTGTTGAAATGGGAATTTCGGGGATCGATAGGCTGCAGGAGCACAGCTGGTTTATTGGGCAGTGTCTTCCGCCACTGGCACTCACGGCAGGTACGCACGTAGCAGTGCACAACGGCAGCTGGCCTGGGCCAGTAGTACTTTCGGCGCATCCGTGCCATTGTGCGAGAAAAATCGAGATGGCCGGAAGAAAGGTCGTCGTGGCACCCATGAAGAACTTTGTCATGAAGCGTTGTGGGTACTCCAAGCACATAAGCAGCTTCTGTTGGACCGTAGTTCTTGTAGAGCACACCATCGCGCAAGCAAAATGACGACAGTCCGTGCCTGAAGAGCTTGGGAAGAGATGGCACGGTTCCTTCTAGGTATTCGATGAGGGGCAGAAGTTCAGAGTCAGCCCGCTGCTTTTGGGCTAAGGTGGATGTCGTGATAACGCCGAGAAAAGCGGAATCATCGTCGGAGCTGTCCGTGTAAGTGGCAGGGAATAGGATCGCGGGACCGACAGTCAGCATCACTGTGTTTCTGGCCGGACATGTGCACGATAGTAAAGTAAAATTCTTGCAACCGCAGGTTCCATCGAGCAAGCCGACCCGATGGGTCTTTCAGGTTTGCCAGCGGCCGTACAAGTATGGACGAAATTTCATGACTGCCTACGCAACAGCGAGGCACTCCTTTTCCGTAGTTTAATAATTCGGAATGGAACAAAGTTTGAAGGTTTCCCGGCAATATCATCAAAATATATCGGCAATTGTTTTGTTAAGCCGCTCAGTCAAATTAGTGTGAAGATGGTAGGCTGACGCGGCCAACAATCAAACTGAACCCTCACCTCTTAAATCCGATGAAAATAAATGCTTTGCCATCCCATCCGAAACGCGGTGAAACATGGGCTGGGGAGAATGTCTTAGGTTTGTGTGTTGTGTTTTTTGGAAGCGCGACAGTCGGCGCTAGTTATCTTTGGGACTGCTTGCCACCTCTTGTGTGAACTGAGGGAAGATTTCGGGAGAGAGTGTAAATCACAGATATGCGCGTTTGTGTGCGCAACCAACTGTCTCAAAACACTCGCTTCTCGTTACCAAAATCCAGTCTAGTCCGTTGACCAATCAACGACTAGTCACTCTGTGGCCAATAGCACGCATTATTTAAAAATGAGCTGGCCAATCACTGTGCCACATATGCCTCTCTCCTACGAATGTTAATTAAAACAAAAAAACACGCACTAAGCAGCGAGTGGTTGCGCACACAAACACGCATATCTGTGATTTACACTCTCTCTCGAAATCTTCCCTCAGTTCACACAAGAGGTGGCAAGCAGTTCCAAAGATAACTAGCGCCGACTGTGGCGCTTCCAAAAAACACAACACAAAAACCTAAGACATTCTCCCCAGCCCATGTTTCACCGCGTTTCGGATGGGATGGCAAAACATTTATTTTCATCGGATCTAAGAGGGGAGGGTTCAGTTTGATTGTTGGCCGCGTCAGATGGCCGCCAGTTGCGTCCTGTCGGCGATCTCTTCGGCCCACTGAGTGACCCGAGCCTGGATGGCCGGGTCCGTGCAGCGCAGCACGGCCTCCCACATCTCCAGAGATGGAGCTGGCAGCAAATCGGCGGGTGGCGGATAGGCCGCACACCCCCATGTAATGTGCTTTGAATTTAGGGTCAACCTGTTGTTTAAATATATATGAGTATACTTTGGGGCAGGGGAAGGAGCCAGAGTATCTCCTGGGCCTTGCTTAATGAATTATGTGGGGGAGGAAAGATGCGCCTTCCGAGGCTAAAATGGCGAGTTATATTGTCGCGTAAACAGCGACCTTTACAGTTGCGTCCGAGGTCCAAGGCGTGGCAAAGGTTCTACGAAAAGCGTCAGAGTTCAGGCTCGAGGTTAGCACACTTCTTCCTCTCACACTTCTGCGCTTCTTTGTCGTCAATGCATGCTACATTAGCCCCCCCGTGCGAAAAGCATCGTCCCGATGCTATATTGAAAGAGGGACAGAGTAAAAGGGGCCGCTATCTGGCATGAAAAGGCTTCAAGCGGACCACGTGGACCACTTCAGAACGCTTGGGACGCCGGGGCTCTGGTTCCTCGTGCGGAACGACTTCATAGTCCAGTTCACTGACGCGTCGAAGAACGCGGTAGGGGCCGAAATAACGGCGCAAGAGTTTTTCGCTGAGTCCGCGTCGTCGAATGGGATACCAAACCCAGACAAGGTCACCTGGCAGATAGTCTGCAGTCCGCCGCCGCAGGTTGTAGCGTTGTGCATCTCGGCCTTGCTGCTGCTGTATTCGCACCCGTGCAAGTTGACGGGCCTCTTCGGCACGCTGTAGAAAAGAGGCGACATCATCATTTGGACCTTCGTCTATGTGGGGCAGCATGGCGTCGAGCGTGGTCGTCACTTGTCGGCCGTAAACTAGGCTGAATGGAGTCATGTTGGTAGTTTCCTGAACGGCGGTATTGTATGCAAATGTTACATAAGGCAATACTTCGTCCCATGTCTTGTGATGGACGTCCACATACATTGACAACATATCGGCAATGGTCTTGTTCAAACGTTCTGTCAGGCCGTTTGTTTGCGGGTGGTATGCAGTCGTGCGACGATGATTGGTGCGACTAAGAACAAGGATATGCTGGATGAGCTCTGCAGAAAATGCAGCTCCTCTGTCAGTAATGAGTACTTCTGGTGCGCCATGTCTCAGGACAATTTGAAGAACGAAAAATTTCGCAACTTCAAAAGCGGTAGCACAAGGAAGAGCAGCGGTTTCTGCGTAGCGAGTCAGGTAGTCAGTAGCTACTATAATACACCTGTTCCCACAGGTGGAAGTAGGGAACGGTCCGAGCAAGTCCATCCCTATTAGCTGGAATGGTCTGGACGGTGGCGTAATGGGCTTTAAAAGACCGGCTGGCCTCAGAGGCGGAACCTTTCGACGTTGGCAGTCACGGCAAGTTCGAACATAATGCGTTACATCGCTTGGCAAACGAGGCCAGTAATACCGTTCTTTAATTCTGGATATCGTCCGAGTGACTCCCAGGTGGCCGGATGTGGGTTCGTCGTGGCAGGCTTGAAAAATCTCATCCCTTAAGCTTGCTGGTACCACGAGGAGGTATTGGCGACTGTTGGCTGTAAAATTCTTCTTGACGAGAACGCCATCACGGAGACACAGAGAAGACAAAGTACGACGGAAAGGGCTAGCGACCATGCTGCCGGCACCTTGAAGAAAGTCGATTACCTGGCGAAGTTCGGGATCATTCCGTTGGGCATCGGCAAAATTGTCTGAACTAATTGCACTCAGAAATGCGTCGTCGTCACCTGAGGCGTCCGAAGCTGGTTGTACAGGAGCACGAGACAGGCAGTCAGCGTCTAAATGCTTACGACCTGACTTGTAGGTTACAGTGATGTCGTATTCTTGAAGTCGTAGGCTCCACCTGGCGAGACGTGCAGAAGGATCTTTAAGGCTTGTCAGCCAACAAAGCGCGTGATGGTCGGTCACCACTTTGAAGGGTCTGCCGTACAGGTATAGTCGAAACTTCGAAATAGACCACACGATGGCCAGGCATTCCTTTTCAGTGGCAGAGTAGTTTGCCTCAGCCCTAGACAAAGCCCGACTAGCGTAGGCGATCACACGTTGTTCACTGTTCCGTATCTGTACTAGGACAGCGCCCAAACCGACATTGCTTGCATCCGTGTGGAGTTCGGTGTCTGCGGTTTCATCGAAATGTGCTAGAACTGGAGGTGACTGCAGGCGACGTTGAAGCTCCTGAAATGCGTCCATTTGCTGGTCGCCCCATGTGAACGGCATATCAGCCTTAGTAAGAAGTGTAAGGGGGGCGGCTATTTTAGAAAAGTTTTTCACGAAACGTCGATAATATGCACATAGCCCAAGAAAGCGTCGCACCTCTTTCTGGTCCCGCGGCGTCGGAAAATTGGCGATGGCAACTGTTTTTTCAGGATCCGGCAGAACTCCCGCTTGGTTCACGACATGGCCCAAAAACTTCAGCTCTTCATAAGCAAAATGGCATTTTTCGGCTTTCAGAGTGAGGCCCGACGTTTGGATGGCGTCTAGTACTGCGTCTAGGCGACGGAGGTGCTCCTCGAAATTCGGGGCAAACACAATTACGTCGTCCAAGTGTACAAGACATGTCGTCCACTTCAGATCTCCAAGAACGCTGTCCATGAGTCTCTGAAAGGTTGCGGGCGCGGAGCAAAGGCCGAAGGGCATGACTTAGAATTCGTATAGCCCGTCAGGTGTAATGAAAGCAGTCTTTTCGCGGTCCCTTTCATCGACCTCTATCTGCCAGTATCCAGACTTGAGATCCATGGAGGAGAAGTATCTTGTGTTGCACAGACGATCTAAGGCGTCATCTATTCTGGGCAAAGGGTAAACATCTTTTTTCGTAACGTTGTTCAGTCGGCGATAGTCTACGCAGAAACGAAGTGTGCCATCTTTTTTCTTCACAAGTACCACAGGTGCAGCCCAGGGGCTGCGGGAAGGGCGAATGACATCGTTATCGAGCATTTCCTTCACTTGGTCTCGGATGGCAGTACGTTCTTTAGGGGAAACTCGATAAGGCGACTGGCGGAGTGGTCGAACAGTTTCGTCTGTAATGACGCGGTGCTTTGCAAGGTGGGTTCGACCGACGCGTGATGATCTGGCGAATGCATTAGAGTAGCGACGGAGGAGGTGCCGTAGTTTCTCTCGATACTTTCGAGGTAAGGCCGCGTTTATATCGTACAGAGGTTCAGTGTTGTCGGAGGGTTCTGTTGCTGAAGCGCTGGTGAAATTGCATTCATAACTAGTGTCAGTTATGGCGTCGAGATATGCGACAGTTGTCCCTCTGTTCAGATGTTGATGTTCATTGCTGAAGTTCGTGAGAAGAACATCAACTTTGCCATTTTCAACAAAAACAACTGCCCTGGCAACGGCGATGCCTCTTTCAATAAGCAGTTTCTGTTTTGTCTCGACGACACCTTCTGTATCTTGGATTGGGAGGGAACCCACGGAGACCATAATGCTTGAACGTGGGGGCACACTAACATGGTCATCAATAATGTGGAGTGCAGCGGGGAGCAGGCTGTTGGATTCGATAGCATTCTCAACTGAAAATCTCACGGACTTATTCTGCAGATCGATAATGGCGCCATTTTCGGGTAAAAAGTCCATACCGAGGATGACGTCACGGGAACACTGAGCCAATACGATGAACGTCGCCAGAAAAGTTTGCCCTTGTACAGTGATCCTCGACGTGCACACTCCCGTGGGCATAATTAAATGTCCGCCAGCTGTGCGTATTTGCGGGCCACCCCATGATGTTGTGACCTTTCTGAGAGTTTTGGCGAAGTGTGCACTTAGAATTGAATAATCAGCGCCAGTGTCGACTAGAGCAGTGACGTCTACGCCATCAACGGAGATCTGCAGGTCGGCAGTTTGTTGTGTCGGGCGGCGACAGCTTCGTGGGGTTCGGTCTCGACTTCGATGCTTTGAAGGAGTGGTGGGGCGAATGTCGGCGTCGTGGTTGCGTTGAGGATCAGCGGAATTTCGTAGCGGCGTCGATTCTGCTGGTGGCCGTATGTAACGAACTGTAGTTTGCAGTGAAGAACTGTCGTGGGTCTGTGGAGGATCTTGAAATTTTCGCACTGTAGCAGCCGCACCTCCAGAGGCTGCTGCATCTAGTTTCCCCTATGGGGACTTTGGAGTTGCTCCTGGCGTCCAGGAGAGCTGTAACGGCGAGGCGACGGCGATCGGAGGCGGCTTGGGCCTGTGTTGGAACGCGAAATGTATTCTGCGATTTCGCGTGGCTGCTGACCAGGCAACGGACGACGGGCATCAAACGAAAACCCACGGAGGCCGAGTTCCCTGTAGGGGCAGCGGCGACACAGGTGTCCAGCTTCGCCGCAATGGTAGCACAACGGTTGGTGATCGGGCGTTCGCCAGATATCGGTCCTTCGGCGGCGTACGCTCGGCCGTGAAGACACATGGGCGACCGGTGCGCGAGGCTCGTAGGATGCTGTCGAAGGCGGCAGGTAGCGGCTGGTGACCGCGGCGTAGCTCAGGGTCTGGGGCAGCGGTGTAGCTACGACGGGTTCAGGCGCGGCGACGGGTGCGGGCCCGGTGACGGGTGCGTGCACGGTGACGGGTGCGGGAACACCCAGCGCCTGTTGTACTTCCTCACGGATGATATCGGAAACTGTGGCAACCTGTGGCTGTGGAGGAATCCGCAGGTATTTGGCCACCTCTTCCCGGACTATCGCCCGGATCGTATCACGCAGCGATTCTGACGAAAACTGTACGGCTTCACCTGAACTCGCGGCGTTCATAGACACTGTAGTGCGCTGGTATTGCCGGGCGCGCATCTCAAGTGCCTTCTCGATGGTAGACGCCTCACTTATGAATTCGGCGACAGTTGTTGGTGGACTTCGCACCAGGCCTGCAAATAACTGCTCTTTAACACCTTGCATCAAAAAGCGCACTTTTTTCTCTTCCGACATGGTTGGGTCCGCGCGTCGAAAGAGTCGTTTCATCTCTTCGGCGTAGGCCGTAACAGTTTCATTCGGATGCTGTATACGGCTATTTAAAAGCAATTGCGCTTTTTCCTTGCGAAGCGTGTTGGTAAACATACGCAAGAATTCTGCCTTGAATGTATCCCACGTTCGGAGTCCGGCTTCTTGATTTTCGAACCATGTCCTCGCAGAATCCTCCAGTGCGAAGTAGACATGGCGAAGCTTCGAGTCAGCATTCCAGGCGTTGAAGGCAGCCACCCGGTCGAACTGCTCCAGCCAGTCTTCAGCATCCTCATGTGGCAGGCCGTGGAAATGTGGTGGATCCCGCTGGTGGTTGAGCAGGACAGGAGTTGTCGATACCGGGGTATTCATCGCGCTGAGAGAAACGCTCCTTGTTGGTCTGTGGTCAGGGAGAGGACCACACTCGGGAGGCAGACCTTGCAGTCGGCGGCTGCTCTGGTGTACTGGGGTCTCCACCTTAGGGGTGCGTCCTGGGCTTGTAGGGGGCGTCCGGCTCATGAAAATCGTACCCCGCACCTCCACCAGATGTCGCGTAAACAGCGACCTTTACAGTTGCGTCCGAGGTCCAAGGCGTGGCAAAGGTTCTACGAAAAGCGTCAGAGTTCAGGCTCGAGGTTAGCACACTTCTTCCTCTCACACTTCTGCGCTTCTTTGTCGTCAACGCATGCTACAATATCATGGAACGAGAGCAAGCCCTCTTTCTCGCCCGTGAGAAACGAGCTATTCACCGCCCAGCGAACGAAACCTCGGACATATTCGTGAGCCTTCTCGTTGTCAGGATTTCCCAAGAGAGCCAGAACCCATACCAGTTCTATCGTCCTACCAGGGACTGGACGGTAGCTTTTAAGGATATTCCTGCCAGCAGCCGACAGACCGCCTCTCCCGAAATTCCGTATGGCTGTTTTGGAGTCACTGACTATAACATCTGCTTCAGTAGAAGCGACGGCCAGCGCGTTGGCGGCTTCCTCTGCAGCCTCGAAGGTTCTGGTGCGTAGTGTAGCTGAAGCTAAGATTTTGGAAGGCGTGGACTCATGGGCCCCAGTCACCACACAAAATCGCGAAACCTCGGTCCGTCTCTTCAGATTCGGCCGCATCTACGTAAACAACCGACTGGTTCCCTTTGTATTTGGTGCGTAGTGCACGTGCGCGTGCTAGTCGCCTGCCTTCGTGGTGAATGGGGTGCATATTCTTAGGGAGGGGCTTGATAACAAGCTCCTTCCTGATTGGGATCGTCCGCCATGGGTTCGGCATTGATGCCTAGCCTCAGCAAGACAAGCCTTCTTGGCTTTGGTGGGCGCCAGTCTGGAATACTGCGATATTAAATGCGCTTTCTTGAGTTCATTAAGTGTGTTGTGCATTCTATGAGCTAGGAGCCTATCGGTTGAAGGGTTTCTCGATAGTCCTAGTGCTGTCTTGTAAGCTTGCCGGATAAGGCACTCAACCTTTTGCTTTTCGTCTTGGTAAAGATGTAGATAGGGCAGGGTATAGATTAGCCTGGTGATGACGAAAGCTAAAAAAGTCAACAGGTGTCGCGTTCATTTCATGCCGCTTCTCTTGGCTATTCGCTTGATTAGTCTGGCTGTGTGTGTGACTGTTGTGGTCAGTTTATCTAAAGTTGCTAAATTTCTGTGGTTACTCTGAATGAAGATGCCTAGGATTCTGATGGCTTTACTTGTTTGATTGGTAGTCCTTTGAGCTCTACCCTGATTTCAGGAGGCGGAGGTCTGTTCTTTCGATTGGTGCCTTCTAGAACTACAAGGAGTTCGGACTTTGAGTGTGAACATTCAAGACCCGCCCTTAGAGCGCAAATTTCGATAGTGTCGACTGCTTCCTAAAGCACACTTTCTATTTGGGTGTCACTTCCCCTGTTCACCCACAGGGTAATGTCGTCCGCGTAAAACATATGCTATAGTCCCTCGATGGCGGCGAGTCTGGGGGCAGTGTTATCAGTGCAATGTGGAAGAGGAATGGCGACATTACAGAGCCCTGTTGTGTTCGTCTTCCGCCCAGAGATATGGCGTCTGATTTGATCGCGCCGAGAAGTAAGCTCGGTCGTCCTGCTCGAAAGGAAGGACCGGACGTACCCGAATACTCTCTCTCCAGGATTTAAAAGCGAGAGGTTTTCCAATATCGCTTCGTGCGAGACGTTATCAAAGGCTTTACAGAAATCAAGCACCAGTATTGCCCTCGTTCTATGACAGTACTTGCGATCCAGAACATCCCTCGACAGCTGGATCATGACATCCTGCGTGAAGAGGTTGGGTCTGAATCCTATCATGGTTGAGGGGATGAGGTCGCTGTCCTCTACATAACCCTGCAGCCTGTTGAGAACGACCGTTCCATTAGTTTGCCGAGGCACGACGTTAACAAAATGGGTCTTAGGTTTTCTATGTTAAGCTTCGGTATGAATGTCCCTTTGGCATGTTTTCATTCCTGTGGTATTCCTCCTTTCCTTCAGTAGGTGTTCATTAGGTCACCTAGGGCCGACACTGAGCCGGTGTCTAGGTTCCTGAGGACTTTGAGACGCCGTCCGGTCCTGCCGCCGAGGCCGTCCTGAGATGTCCCATCGCGTACCACATCTCCGCTTTCGTAAAGTTCTCGTCCAACTGTTGGTTGGGAAATCCTCCATACATAGGGAGTTGGCTAGTTCTAGGTGTCGCGTTCAGGTGCATTTGGCATAGTGCATTTAGTAGCTCCGCGTCCGTACATTCATACTTTTGTATAATTTGTGCGAGGTGATCCCGCGCAGCAGATTGTGCCTGCGCTGGGTCGAGCAAGTGTCGGAGCAACAGCCAGGAGCTGTCCGTTCATGCTGCCGCAGATTTGCCCCCAATGTTGTTTCTCCAGGTCGATGGCATGTGCCTCGGTCTGCCTCTCTAGTTGTGTAATGCGCCGTCTCAGCGTTCTGCTGAAACGCTGCTTTTTTTCAACGGCGAAGCAAACTAGCGTGAGCCTCCCACATGTGCAGTAGCCTCGCGTCCGTGGTTGTGTTGTCCTGATCTCAGGATTGTGTTTCGGCTGTGGGGCTGTGAACGTCATTAATAAGTGCACTGATCCAGTCTTTCAGGTCCATTATGTTGGAGTGGGCGGTTTGTTCCCTCAGTTGTCTCAATTTGTCCCAGTCCGTAATTGTGACTTTTGCGGTTAGGCGTTTGTGTGGCGTTGTGTTGAACTTGACGGAAATGATGTAGTGGTCACTGCCTAGCGAGTGTTGCGTGTTGTTCCAGCGAGCGTCCCAAATGTTTTTGTTCAGGTGAGGTGTCTGCACTTACAATGTTGCCTATTCTGGCGACTTCCTGTCAATCGTTAAGAATGGAGAAGCCAGTCTTGGGCTGCTTCCCATAATCTGGTACCTTTGGGCGTTGTTTTGTTGTAACCCCCTGCCGTGTGACGTGCTTTAAAATCCCCTACCACCAGTAACTGCGCCCTGGTTGCGAGCTTTAGTACTTTCTCTAGTAGACGCGATATTCCTGAGCTTGCATCTTTGGGTGAGCTATACAAGTTTAGGATGAAGAGCTTTTTATCTCCTTTTTTCCTGGCGACAATTTCTAGCAATGTGTAATTGACGTCGGTGTCATCGAATGTGTGCTGTATAGCGGTGATGTTTCGCTGAATGAAAGTCGCGGTGAGCTGGTTCCGCTTGTTCGACACGCCTGTTTGTACAAAAGCTTTATAGCCTGGTAAATTGATTGGTCCCCTATTTTCTTGGAGTGCTATTTCAGCTAGTTTGCTAGCTGAGTTTTGAATGTGCAGCAGCAGGTTGCCATACTTGCCGCGGAACGTCCTGCAGTTCCACTGCCATACCTCAATCTTGGCGAAGGGCATCTTTGTGCTGGAGATTTGGCAGGGTTCCCGGAGTTGCCGACAGTCTGTCGATAATTATATCTAGTCTGGCGGATTGACTGGCAATTGCTGTTTCTATTGCTGCTACTTTGGTTTCCATGGCTGCCACTCTGGTTTGTAGGTCGCCTAAAATGTTTCCTATGTGTCCAAATGAGCATTGCTGATTGCATCCCTATCAGTGAGACTTTTGTTTAAGGCATTAAGTCTGCCGTGATGGTCAGTTTTGTTGGCATTAATTTTGGCTTTGAGTTTCCTGATGTCTTCGTCCCTGGTTGGTTATTGAGCGGTTCCCTCAGGGGACCTTTCCGAAGGTTTTTTGGCTTTGACTTCCTGCTCGTCCCTGGTTGCTTTTCGATGGGTTCCCTCAAGGGAGGTTTCCGCGGGCTTTTTAATTATGACTTCCGGCTCACTGTCCGAGGGTACCGGACGTTTTAAAGGGGGCATAAAACGGCTAGAAAGGTCACTGACAAACGTTTTCAATGTGTAGAATAAATGCTTCCGAGCAATCGTCCAAAGTAAAACTCCTCGGAAAAAATCCAGCGAATTATTATTAATTTTTAAAAACAGCGTTTTTTGAAATTCGCGGGCTGCGCCATTTCCGCGTGGCGGCGAGATTCGGGACTATTCTGCCATGATTACCTACGTCACAAGTCACAGGGTGACAGGCCACGACAGGCTGCCATTGGCTGCAGCCGCAACGGCCACTACGTCACGGACGCACTTCTGGTAGCTGCGAAAGTGGTCTTCTCGAGTCCTGCAATGACATGTGCAATGCATGTGTGAACCCAAGCTTGGCGCTTCGGTTCGCGATGTTAACCGAAAAGGTGGGTGCGTCCGACTGAAAGTGCGCGCCGCTGCAGGAGTGCGAAACGAGCACCAGCTGTTCCGATTTAACACCGTACCGAATTAATAGGCAGCATCAGCCTTCATGTACCGACCGACGGCGCAGCAGCGTACTGTAGTCCCGTGTCCCGTCTCGTCTTTGCCGCATCGACCATTTGAGCGGCGTGTTGATAATTGAATGGAACGTGACTAAAAAAAAAAAAAAAGGTCTACCCTCAGCTTCATCGCAAAAGTACACAAATTCGCACTGCGTAAGCAGCGCAAGTGCAGCACCCGATGCCGCCAGGCGCGGGCGCTACGGCCGACGGCACTCCGGTCGTGCACTGCTCCCTGCTCGTCGCTAGGCCTTGTTTCTTTTGCATCGCAGCCACGGCGGACGGCATTTTAGAATCGTCCGCTTCGCTGCGTCTCTAGTGTAGTTGCTCGCGTGCTTCTGTGCACGATTCTTGCGTGTAGCATCGGAAAACAGTGACAACCTGCGCTGCCGAACTGCATGTGGCGAGCTGCTTTGCTCATGTTTTGCGCCGGTGTTTCTGGATCTGCCGATGCGTACACATGAGATAAAACACGCGTGGACGTTACGCATTGGCACTTCCTAAACTATGTGAGTCCGACTGAAAGTGCGCGCCGGTGCAGCAGTGCGAAAAGAGCAGGCAGGTCCGTTCAACACCGTACCCATTAAAAAGGCAGCATCAACCTTCGTGTAAATGAAACGTGCGTCAAAAAAGGTCTGTCCTCAGCTTCATCGCGAAAGTACACAAATTCGCACCGCTTATGTGCAGCAGCGGATGTCGCCAGATTACCGCAGAGATGCCGTCCGCGGGCGCTGCGACCGACGGCACTCCGATCGTGCGCTGCTCCCTGGTCGTCGCTAGGCCTTATTTGCGTCGAAGCCACGGCGGACGGCGTTTTGGAATCACCCGCTTCGCAGCCTCTCTAGCGTAGCCGCTCGCATGCTCATGTGCGCGATTCTAGCGTGTCGTTGAGAAAATCAGTGACAACCTGCGCTGCCGCACTGAATGTGCCGAGCTGTTTGCTGTTTTGCGCCGTCGATTCAGGCTCGGACGATGCGTACACATGAGATAAACACGCGTGCACGTTGCGCATTGGCACTTCCTAAACGATGTGCGAAAGGACTTCAAAAAAAAAAAAAAACACTACACTATCCTTTTTGTTAATCTCAATTTTAAGATTCGCGGACGAATAATTCGTGCTCACCTAGTCATCCGATATCCAAACTTCGTAGCGATCATCAGTCCGTGCTCTCGTCGGTGATACGTACGCGTATACATTCCATTCGTCATGCACAAGAAATTCCCGGACTAAAAACAACGACGACATATGTTTGCACGCGGGCAACTCGCACGCTCGATCGTCTGCTATCATCCATGCAGAGTCGATGCTATCGCGTCAACTCCGCGAGGGGTCACCGGCCACCGTTGGTCAAACCGCAGAAGACGGTACCAAAGAGACTGACCCAGGCAGCGCGAGAGAAGGAAGCGGTCTTGTAGAAAGCCGTGCTCGGCAGGAGTGCACGCTAATTTGCGCTGAATGGGACAGGGATATGAAGGAAAGTGCTCCCTACGCGGCGGCCGCCGGTATGTGTGGACAGCTTCCTACCTGCAGGTATGCGCTCGCGAACGACCCGAGTCGTTCGGGCTGCTTTCGCACACAATTCAGAGAGGTCAAGAAACAACAAACCGGCGGCCGAGGAAGACAGCAGGCAAGGTTGAAAGCCATGCAAACGCAGACGGGACGGGAAAGGCAGAGACTGTGAATGCATGGGCTAAGCTCGGGGAAAACAGGCGCGACGACCGGAAGTCTGAGAACCGAGCGTCACCCGATGACGCTTCGTGGGCGGGGCTAGCGGGGCGGAGTTCCCGAGCTTTTTCTTCGTTTTTTTCTGGTGTCTCCGAGTGTTGAGTTGAGGGGAGCGAGGAGGAGCGCCATTTTTAATAGCCGATATCTCTGCTGTTAATGAAGCTAGCTAACAAATTCTTGCGGTGAATTGACCTTTGAGGAAGTACTTATCTCTCGACCGATTTGCTTTACCCCATTTTAGGCATTGCATGACCCCTTAAAGCTATTGGATGGTTCAACCTCGATATCTTGTGGCACAGTCGCGTTTACGACACACGCGTTAAGAACGCCAGTAGGTAGGGAGGTTTAGGACTTGCCGTTTTCTTGGATGCAGGAACTGATGCTGGCGTGCTGCTTTCACGGGTTTCTACTCTTTTCATCATATAAGCTAACTGCTCACTCAGAAGTTTGTTTTCTGTTGCCAGCTGCTTTTCTAGAGGAGTGGAAGGCGCCATAATGACTGTGCTGCTCACCTGTGCGTAGGTGCCTTGGTTAGAAGCGGGGGGAACGCTTGGTCCATTCCTTCCTTACTCCACGCTGCGGTCTTTCGGCTGGTCGGTCCGGCCGAGGTCGTGGTGTCTGGATTGCCGGCTCGGTGTCCAGGTTTCATAGTCATGCCATTGCCCGGCTGTCGCTCGAAGCGGATTTCACACTTCCTAAAGCCCGTGAGGTATTGGCCTCTGCATACGACGCACCTTGGCGCGCAGTCGGGTTGGTCTTTCGGTGGATGCAGCGTTTCGCGTCTCCTGCAGAGGCGTTTCCTCTCCTCGGTGCGGGCTTGCAGCAATTGAAGCACGCTTCCACCTTGTTCCTAAAGGGTTCGCACCGGTAAAGTCCCGAAGTGAACCGCGTTCCTGTGGGTACCTGCACGATGCATGTGAAGGTCACCACGACAGACCTTGACTTTTCTATACGCCTGGCGATATCGTATTGTGGGTTCAATTTCTGGATCTTCTCAACAATCTGCTGGTGCGTCTTTTCATCTACGTAGGACGCCTTTATTGGGGTTATCTGGTGCCGCGATGTACGCATTAACTAGTAGCGTCTGGTCTTCGATTTGCACGTACTGCCGGGCTACGTACGCTTCGGTCCTTTTAGTGCAAGGCGAGCTTACGGTGAAATAGTTATTGGTGGGATGGATCCTCACCTGATCGAGGTACTGGGCTTCCTCGAAGTTTTGCTCGGCTCCTTTACACACGGTGCGCCGGAGCGTCTCCGCAGTGGTTGCACGGATGTGACAACCACCTTGAGGCCCAAATACTACCTTATAGGACATGGCTGGGCTCTTCTGATGTGGTTCGCAATGGTGCTGACTCGGACGCCGATAATTGTCCAGTAAAAGGAGCCGCCAAGCGTGCAAGCTGGGACAGTTCTAAGCCTGAAAGAGATGCCAAAGAAAAAGTATCGATTGCACACGATAAACTTCGAATCGGTGATAAAAATTTCCAGTGGGATGACACACTTAACACTCCAAGAGAAGTGCCTAATCCGAACAAACCATCTTCTTCGAGCTAGCAATCGGAGTTTTGCCAGTTACGCTTGCTGTCCCTGAACGCTCGCAGTGTTGTAAATAAATCCGATAAGCTTGAAGATCTTTTGCTGTTGTACGCGCCTAATCTTTGCATTCTCACAGAAACATGGCTCACCGAGTTGATACGCGACGATGAAATAGCTCCACCAGCTTATCAATTGTACAGAAGGGACCGAAACACTCGTGGTGGCGGTGTAGCCGTCATTGCTAAAAAAGGAATAGAAATAAATATTCTTTAACAAATAAACAACCACGAGAGCTTATTCCTAAGAGTGGTATTTTCTGGAGTAGCATTTTTTCTTGTGTCGGTATACCGTTGTCCTGATTCTAACGAGAATTACTTGGTTGAGTTATATGATCACGTTGTAAATTTGCAAGGAAAAAAACATGATAATCACGGGTGACTTCAATTTGCCGCATGTTAACTGGAACCAGCTCAGTTATGGTTGTTCGACATCGGGCGACACAATTCTTGATATTATGCTTTCTCTTAACCTTGAACAACTTGTAAAAGTGAATACAAGAGGTAACTCGATTCTTGACCTTCTTTTCATTAGTGAATTTTTTTGTGGTGCTAGTGTGTCAGTTGAGAAGGGAATTTCCGATCATCAACTGATTTTTTTTAGCTGGACCAGAGCTGTTGATAAGCAGAAAGATGCTACTGCCGATGACGGGGTTAAAGATTTTGAAAGGGCTGATGATATGGCAATAATCGGCTATTTAGATACTCATCTTTCTGGTCCTGTGCAATCCATTGAAAGCGCATGGCAGTTGTTTCGCGATACTGTCAGATACTGTGTTGATGATTTCATACCATCAAAAACTGTTCGCAGACGTCGTTCAAACCCGTGGATTACTCGAGAAATAATTCATTGTAAGCGCAAATTAAAGCGACTCAGAAAGAAAGTTAAAACAGGAACAGAACAGTTTAGCCTCCTCAAAAATAATTTATTAACAAAAGTTAAACAAGCTAGACATAACTTCTATAATAACAGGTTGACCCCTCTAAATTCTGGCGATTTATTGGCCAAACAAAGAGAGAAATAAAGAAAATAAAGATTGAGGACAAAACACTGACTGATCCGTGTGGCATCGCGGAAAATTTTAATCACTATTTCCAAAGTGTTTTTTCGACGCACGACGGAATAGAGCGCAGCCCCATCACGTCGGGTTATTCACAAGAAATTGTAATCACACGACAGGGTGTTGTAGCAATGGTTTTGAATATCAATACAAAAAAATCTAGTGGACCGGATGGAATAGATAATTTATTCTTGCGGCGCTATGCTGAGCAGATTTCTGGATTCCTTACAGATCTTTTTAACTTGTCACTTAGGTCATGCGACATACCAGACGACTGGAGAAAAGCACGTGTTGTACCCATACATAAAAAGGAAAGTCGCCTGATAGTTAATAATTATCGCCCAGTTTCCATTACCAGTCAGTGTTGTAAACTGGTGGAACATGTTATCACAAGTTACTTGCAGAAATATCTCGCTGAACATGGCATAGTGTCTGTATACCAGCATGGATTTAGAAAAGGTCTTTCTACAGCTACACAGTTAGTCACAACAGTTCATGAATTTTTGAGTATTCTCGACATGTCCGGCCAGTGTGATGTTTTGTTTTTAGATTTTTGTAAGGCATTCGATAAAGTACCCCATGAGAAATTATTGTCTAAGTTGCAACAGCTCGGTCTTCAGTATGACATAGTTGGTTGGATTTCTGCCTATCTTAGAGACAGACAGCAATTTGTTCAAGTTAAAAAGTACTCATCTAGCATGCTTTCTTTCACCTCTGGAGTTCCCCAGGGAAGTTTGTTGGGTCCATTGTTGTTTTTGATTTATATAAATGATTTAGTAGATGTGTTGTCAGATGATGTTTCAGTCAGATTATTTGCAGACGATTGTGTTGTATCATACGATTGTGTTGTATTCAAAAAAAAAAAAATCTCAAACGCGAAAGACAACGATTCTTTGCAGACGGCTCTTGAGGCAGTTGATGAATGGTGCGTAAAATGGAGCATGGAACTGAACAGGGAAAAGACTGTTCTTCTACGTGTCACCAAAAAGAAGTGTCCCAGCATATATACTTATCACCTTGGTAGTAGTGCGATTTACGAAGCCGAAAGTTATAAATACTTAGGAGTAACCCTTACCAGCAATCTATCATGGTCCACACACATCTCGAACATCTGTGCTTCTGCTTTTCAAAAGTTATGCTTTCTGAAAAGGAACCTAAAAAATGCTCCTGCGAGTACAAAGCTTTTAGCTTATAATGCATGTATAAGGTCTAAATTGGAATATGCGTCAGTACTATGGAATCCCTACACCAAAAAAGACATAGATAAACTGGAACGTATACAGAGAAATGCTGTAAGATTTATATATTGCAAATACAAAAGACTAGATTCTCCATCTTTCCTTATGCAAGAGCATCAGATTCCCAGGTTAGACATACGCAGGAAATAAGTCGACTTCTATTTCTTCATAAATGTCTGTCAGAAAAAATTCCCCTAAACCTTCCGAAATGCCTTCAGAAAGCTACTGCTAGAAGAACAAGACATACTACACTGCACACGGTAGCTCCAATTTTCGCGAAAACAAACTCTTATAAGAACAGTTTTTTCCCTAAAACTGTGAACGATTGGAATGAACTGCCACCAAATGTTTATGCATCAAACGACTTCCTAAAAGAACTGGAATGTCTTTTCGGAACAAAGGCTCATTGAGTTGAACTGTGTTCTTGAATTTTGCCCATTTCATTACAGTGACCAGAGTTGAACTTTTGTCCTCAGTTTTTTGTCCTTTTTGCTCTACATTGCTTTATATTCCAATCTTTTTGTATATTGTCCCTCCTGCTTGGGCCGACATATTGGCCTGCAGTACGATTAAATAAATAAATAAAAATTTCTGGGCAATGATCGCGCACGTGGGACTCCGTTTTGATGTGTTTTAATTTGTTTTCGTTTTCTTTCCTAGTAGCGAGAGAGTTTGTATAACACTGTGAAGGCATGGGGCGTGGCATGTGACCTAGTGAGCGAATAATTTCGAGGTCCATTCTCTAAATTCAGTTTGTTGTGAAACGAATTTGTCGTCCATTTTGCATTGTTTATTGTAGAGAAAGGGTGAGGAACCTTATGGGATTGAAGAAAAAAACATCCCAAAGTATTTGGAAACCAGACGTGTGAGTTCGTTGTTATTGGGGGATGAAAGATGTGGGCCGGGTTCCGAAGGTAATAAAACTGGGCCCGCGGCCTGGAGAACTCGTTGTGAGCTAGATTTTGATTCCTTGCCTATTCGGCTATGCCGAAAAGTATAGCCGGTTCCATGCTTTCATGCTCGTTGCTTCTCACCTGTTGTAACTATGTGCATTCCTGTATAAAGTTTTCAGTTCATTTTCCTATCAGAGTGCAAGTTTTTGTGGCCAGATGGAGTAAATTCACTATTTTCATTTCTATATAACACGCCTTTCTGAAGATGGTGAGATCTTATGTCCAATCCTTCAAGAAAGCAGCAAAGGGCTCCCAAATCCTCCACAAAACTGTGCGGTATCTTTAATACTAAATCAGGCTTGATATCTCAAAAACATGTTATACTATATACTATCTGTTGAGATAGGTTTCTATTGCCCCCCGCTTCCCCCCCCCCCCCCCCGCTTTTTTTTTCGTTCAAATGCTGCCCCGCGGACACTAACTCTTGCATTTATAATTCCCTAGACCCTGCCCTAAGGCAGTACTGCAATGTTAATACCATTTCTATAGATATGGCTGTTGCACGGCACTCATGTCTTTTATGCACTTCTTATTACTAATCTCTTACCCAAGTGGTGGCTTATTCTATGGTGGCGAAAATCTCTGGACTGTACGTCTGGAGATTTTGGACAAGTATCGCGATGCAAACGAATTTATTTCTGTAGCACACATGAAAGAACTAATGTTCAACTTTCACATCGACAAGTATGGTCCGAGACTCGATGCGAAAGTTATGCGCTTTGGTGGCAGTTTGTGTGGTCCACACACTTGTGTCCCCACTATTACATTTACATAGGTGTAAAGTATGGGCCATCCTTGAACAGGGGCAGCTTATTCAGCCCCCACTACCCTCCCCCTTAAATTTGATTCAGTGTTTATTGTGTACAGCTCGAAGCATCTATACAGACCATATTTTTGTTTTAACTTACGGTGCGTAGTTGAGAAATGCATGCCATACATGTACAGCTGGTTGCCAAAATTATGCAACCATTTTTCAGTAACTATATAACATCCATGCTGCATACTGCCGGTATCAGGAGCTTATGGTTGTCAGCTTTGTTTTTGTGTTGTAATGTCCCATATAGCCCTGTAAGTAAACAAATCACTTTTAACTCTCGTAGAAGCACGAAAACTACACAATCACTGCGGCAGGCTAAGCTTCCACATTGGGCTTTAGCCACATGTTAAATATCTTTATTTCCCCTCTGCAGCTTGCATGTTATCAGTTACACTTACAGTTGCTCTAAGGAGACGCTTTCTAGACGCTTGTAGCATAGATGTTGATGTCGATATATACACCTGACGCGCTCGAGTTATCCTCGAGAAATCGATGAAAACGCACGCGAGGCGTCTGAAGGTACTCGCGCATGGCGAACGTACGAACACCGCCATCCTGCACAATAGGCATGCGACGCAGAGAGTCGTTCAGCGGGGTCGTAACGCCGGCACGCCTTCTCCGTACGGACGAAAATGTCGTACCAGCGTGTTTTGAGCGTGGCCCAAGCAGCTGGAGTTATGTCGGCAACTAGCCACAGACGAGCACAACTCTCACGTATGTCAGCTAGACATTGCTCATGTATCATGGCTGCATTTGTGGAGATGAATCACAGACATAGTCGTTGTCGGGTCTCCACAAACATTTTGACAGGCTTCGCTGAGCCAGGTGGCAAAGGGACAGCGAACCGATGGCAGCCACACGGACCACGATGGCATGCTATACTATCATGCATCCAAATCGGGGACTTGTTCGCACGGCGTTGCCCTTATGTAACCACCACTCGGAAGTAATCACTCAGCTTGACGCCGTATGGAAATGCAAGTACCACACTGTGTAGGAAGCCAGGGTCCAAAGTGCAAGGAATTTATACCTGGTCTAGCCGGCTCCACTCTGAACCCGAGCACGCGTTGCTTGATGTGGTCCCCGTGAAAGGCAACCCACGCGTATTCTAGGCGTAACAATCGAATGAGCTTTCGAAATTCTTTAGCACGTTAATACTTAAAGGCGCGAATTACATGAGACAAACACAGTGAAGACGACGGAACGAAACGGGAGGCGCTTCTGTTGTGCCAGTGGATCCCGCAGATGCCACCAATGTTGTGCCGGTGGGGTTATCACACAGTAGCCCACCGTCAACAGGGCTGTGCCAAGGAGTTGGTAACGCAGCGCTCGTCACCCGTTTCGTGAACGAGGGCTGTCAACTCCCTGGGCGGTAGCGATGAATCCGAGTCCCGAGTCGGCGTTGGTGAGATGAAGAAAACGCTTTATAACTATTTACAGGCATTTAAACAACGAGTTCGGCTCTGGGGCCGAAAGCTACCATAGCCGTACGCGACTGTTCTCGCGCAGCGACGGCCGGGGAGATTCCGCCGCGTCCGCACTGTCAGGGGGCGAACTGCTCCCGATGGACGCTAGTGACGAACTCGCACTCGGAGTCTCGAGAGGAAGCACTTGAGACTCCGTCGCCGAGAACCGTTGACGCTCAAAGTGGTCCAATCCGACGGCAGCACTTTCGCAGGGCCAATGGGAGAGCTTTCTGCGCTCTCGCTTCAAATATTCCGCGGGGCGAGAAGGGGTTCACCGTCAGGGCCACGGCGCCGTGCTGTCTGGACGGTCAGCTCATGTTGAAACACGTCGCTTCTCTCCCTTTGGCACGGCTCGCCTCCAGTGCACTGGTGCTTTGCAGAAAAGTATCCGTATTTTGTGAAGGAGGCGTTAGCCGAAGAAGTTTGGCGTCCGGCTGAATTTCTGGGCGGCTTTGGCCAGGCACAACAGCACCCCCGCCATCAGACAATGCGCCGGGAAGACGAGCTGCTCGCATGTGGCTCGGATGCCGGGCGCGCTCGTTCGTCAGGTTCCTCCAAGCTCACGTCCAGTGTCCGGGCGCCAGGTAGCCTCACGTGCCTCGGGTTCCACTCGCCAGGTCAGGATCTCTGCCGACAGCCTTGTTGCCGGGGCACGTCGATCAACTTCGCTCGGGTTGCTCCGATGCCCTTGCCACTCGCCACTGGTAACGGTAGACTTTTCTGCGGCTTGCAAAACCGACCGACAACAGGCAACACCCAACACAAGCAAGTACCCTCGGTCACCCGTCAAACACCAGACAGAGGCAAAATTTCAAATTCAGTTAGCTAAATTGTTGTCCCATTTTTGCTCCCACTACAACAAGAGACAACTGTATAGGATGCAGTACACAAGGTTCAAACAACAATTTTGCACATTAATGGTATACATTAAATAGGATGGAAAATTAATGATCAGTAATGGAAAAGTCTCCTTGAAATCACTTGGACCGTAGACCATAACTGAGGAAGCAAGGAGGTCCTTTAATTTTTCCCAGTCTGCCTAGAGCATTACCGTTAGCGACGAAACGCTCGTCGAAGGTAGCTATGTTTTGAATGCATGACTCAAAGCATCCGAGTTCGCATTGTGCTGCTCTCTTCCGCAAGCGGCAGAATGCGTAGCAGAATTCGGGCGGTTTGGCTCTCCTCCCTCCGCTACAGCCTCGGCTGTCCATTTCCCTACGAGACCTTTCCACTTTGTGCGTGAAAAAACAGACGAGCACAAGTTACTCACTTTGTTGAACGATCTGTCTCGTTCCTTTTGCGCACCAATCGCGCATGTTCTAAGCACGGGTGCATTCGTGCCGCTGAGATCGCCGCTTCTTTTCCTTTCGCGATCGTTTGCGTTTTCTCACCTTTCGAGGAGAGCATTCTTTCATGCACCTGCCTTTCAGCTCTTTTCGGCGGCTGCGCTTGAATGTTTGCTTTCTTTCTTTTGGTGCCAGCTCTTTCAAGCTGCTGGTAACCGGAGCTAGTATGGCGCCGACATCGTCGGAGTGCGGCGCCGCGCCTGCATCGCGGCCAGCAGCGCATGATCTCACTGTTAGTCGCGTCCGAACAAGGACAAGGCTCGCTCACGCCTGCCCCCGGGCTAGGCATATCCTCTGCAGGCCCGCCACTCAAGTTACTCTGATCCGCCGATGTGCCGCATCGCTCAGCGCTAACCGGCGCACGATCACGTTCGTCCGACAGCTGCGGCGCTTCGGATCGCGTGAGGTCCATGTTCGCACCAAGGTTGTTTTCGCCAATACAATTGAGCGCGTCAGGACAGAAAGATTCATGGCTGCTGTCTAGTCGCTCGCCGTCGACTTCACAGGTGTGGTTCTCGACAGCTTCCGCGTCATGAGCCTGCCTTAGCTGTTCAACACTTGTGAGCTGCGCAATTTCCATGAGCGCAACTTCGTTTTTCTGTGTGTCATGATCTACGTCGACTCTGACTTCGGAAATTGCCAATTTGTCGTCTCCTAGCCTGACTACATCTCCGCCACGCTTGACAACTTCTGCTTCTGAGTTGTGAGGCGGTTGATTTAATGCCAATTCTCCACTCTCGATTGGTGGAATCGGATTGCTTACAGCTACGTGAGGCGGCGTGCAGGACGGTGTCACTGCAGATTTCTCGCCGATGGAGTCGGCTCCAACCGTCTCAGCTGCCAGTGACTCGACCAAGGTAACCCTAGACACTTCTGTTCGAGGCTCGATCGGTTCGTTGCTGCTGTCGCGTTGCTCGGCCGCCTCGCCAAGCTGTATCTCAGTCTCTGGTGCAAGTACAATTTTCTCCGAGACTTCCTGGCTGTCTAGCCATTCGGTTACACCGGCTTTCAATTGATACGCCAAATTTAAAACCGTTTTGGTACAGTTTTTCTCACGCCGATACCTATCCCCAAGCTCCATTGGTGACAGGCGATGTCTTTTCAGTAAAGACTCTTTCAAGTAATCGTAGTTTTTCAAGTCAACGTCTAACACGCGCTTGATTTCTTCCGACACCTCAGCGGAGAGAAGAGCTACCAATTGGTGTGCCCAAGTATCTCGCTCGAAGCGCTCACTTTTGCAGACACGCTCGAAATCTGCCAAGTACTCTGCCATATCCTCGGCAATGAGGAATGATTGCAGACACTCTCGCGGCTTGGAACTGTTACCTTGAATGGCAATTAAAGCGTCATGCCTTTCAACACTTTTTTCATATGCCGAAAGCTCGAGCTGCCAAAGCTTCTTTAAGCGGGAAAACCGCTTTTCGCGTTGTAACCTACGCTCATCGCGCTCTTGGCGTTCTAGCCTTTTGGCTTCCTCCTTCCCTTTTCTCTCTTGAATATCATCCCAGGCCTCTGCGGCTTCCTCAACCGTCACGTCCTCTGCCTGAATGATCTCAAGAATTTCCTTTTTTCTTTTTGTTGAGCCCAAATCGACGCCCAACTCATCACAAATTTGGAGAAGTTCTTTGACCTTGTAACTCTCCATCTTTTACACCTGCCTCTTGTTGTTTGCCTTTTTAGAATAGTGTACTAAACATGAGCGCAACACCAGGGGTGAGGGACGCTCGGGGATGCTTCGTGCTGCAACCCCATCTGAGAGCCCTGCAGCGATGACATGCCGAGCCGGCCACCACTTCCTTTCTTATGCAAGTACTGATACGCTGGAATCCGCTCACAAAACTCTCTCGTCGACGCGTCACACTCGAGTCACGCAACAAGAGATGTGGTTCGAGCCATACTTGAGCGGTCGTTGTCTCGTTTCCGATGGAATCGAGATTTAAGCAGGAGACACGAAAGCTTGAGCGGCACCGATCGCCGCAGCACTGCATACGGAGACACATGGGCGCGGCATCAGCACGTCAGCGGGGGTTTGATGTAATTAAAAACGAGGAATTTACTGGTTCTTATGATTTGCATTTATCACTTTTGGCACTTGATAAAGTTATTATTACAATTTGTGGCACTGATGATGTCGGAAGCAAGCATTTATTAAATAAAAGTTTAACATTAGCGCAACTCTTGTTAAGCCGCTGGCAACAATAATTTTCTCTTTTTCTGACAGACGACGCTGAGCTGACCGAGCCGCTTCGCCGCACTTTTTTGGTGCCTTCGTTTCCTCAGTAAACGTGTCTGTACACCGGCGAAGGAAGCTTCTAAAGAAGCTGCTGCTCCTAAAAGCGAAGCAAGGAAAAGTGAAACTCAGGTGGTTGGTGCGACCAGCCCCACGAAGCGCGAAGTCTTCACTACGGTAAGAAGCGTTCTAATCATTCGGGTAGCTGCCGATATTTTTCCTACATAATCAAATCAGGAACGTTGACATACGGAGCAACGCATCTTGCTTTTCTATACACAACGCTGCGCACAACCGACAACCTAGCGAGTGCGCCCATGGGGCGGAATCGAGAACAGAGGAGCGCCGTACGACCGCTATGTCTTTCCTTTCATTAAATAGCTTTCTCTCTCTCTCTCTGCTCCGCAGCTCAACTCTCGAGCGCTGTCCGTAAGCATGCTTGCTTGTAGGCTCTTGTAGCGCCGTTGTAACTTCATCGATTGCTGTATGGCATACTGCACCGGCGCAAGCATCATATAGTCAGGCTGCTCATGGTCGGCCAGTGCAATAAAAGCAAAAAATCCGACCGCGTAAAATCATGCGAGGACGAGCAGTCATCCTACGATGTGCTGCTATGAAACAGTGGACCCACATTAACCAGCGTCCATCGCATTCTATGCTGTTTAATGTTGTGAAAATTATAAGCTTATTTCTGACTGGACAGACTTGAGTGCTGCCTCTTCTCGTCATTCTCGCATTTTTCCCCCGAATTGAGAAGCACAGGTGACCATCGCCCCTTTTCTTATTTCAATTGAAAAAGATGAGGGAAGGAGACCTGGATTATTTCAAGAAGCATTATCGCATGTCTCCTGAGCAGTTTGACTTTGTACTACACCTTATGAGGGAGGACCTCATGAAGAGCCATGAGGTCCGGGAGCCATAATGCCCAGCTGAAAGGCTGGCCATTACGCTCAGGTACATTAAATGCTAGAATCATATATTATTTTCAAGCATCACATTGCAATCTTGCAGCTGTTTCTATGCCTGCAATTTATGGGAATTATTCATGTTAACTGTTTGCTATATAGTTGCACCTGACCTTATGTTCTTCTTGTCCATGCATTTGTGCACATTTAACTTCCCAACAAAGTTCATATGCAAAACAGAAATTTTATTGTAGTGAAGGCCTTGCCTTCAAAAAACGGGTCCGCGGGCCATAGTCTCGCCCGATGAGTTACAAATCCCGTCTCTTAAGAACGTCTTTTTTTTTTCTGATAAACAAAAAAAAAAACATTCAATAAAAAGAAACAACATCGGGCACTACCCCGCTGGAAACATGCTGTTCATGCGCGCGACGATAGAACACCAAAGGTAAAGCATACCGAGGGTCAAGGCTTTACCGCGGCGAGACAAAACACATTGCGGAGCGAATAGGGCGAGCAAAAGGCCAAATCGCGAACGGCGGCCCAAGAAACATTGCTGCTCGCGTAGCAGCAACTCACGCCCAAGTCATTCCTCCAGGTTCCGCTTTCGTCTTCTCGCAGATCTCGTACCGTCGTCAGTGCACGTTCCGCTGGTCTCTCCCATCGGGCACAAAAGCATAGAGAAGAGATTTGGTAAAGACCGGGCACTCGGCGAAATCTGGCCCCGGGAACTGACGCATGACTGATAACGTAACAGCCGCACCGTGAAATGGATGGCACCCCCAGCATTTGTCGCGCCGCGCAAACCAAAGCACACTCCGGAAGGGCATATATATATATCCCAGGCAGCACAACAGCCCGGGCCAATGTTGTCAGTGAGTTGGCAGAGATCAGCCCTATGTAGGCCCAGCGCTGCCATCTCATGGCTGGTATTGGTTGTGCCATTCTATAACACGTCCAACACTGGCCCTGAGGATTCCATTGGTAACCAATATTGTTCGTACCTATTTATAATGATAACAACATTGGTCCGTCATATCCGATGCCCCCACAATATCGGTGGTACCATTATACAAGGATGGCAACGATGGGCCTGGATGTCCGGCGTATCACCGGTGTTGGCGCTGCCATGAGATAAGGATGGCTATAACGGACAGCATTAGCCGGCAGTCCACTGATGTTGGCCAATATTCGACATATGCTGGACAATAATGTCAGCTCTGTTACAATGGCCCGCCAATGTCAGATATACACTGGCATACCTTACATATCAACGGTATTGGCATTGCCCTTTCATAAAGATGGCTATATCGAACAGCGTTAGCCATTACTCCACTGACGTTGGCTATTATATGACATATGCTGGACAATACTGTTAGTTCTGTTACCATGTCCCGCGAGATGCATTGGCATACACTTCAGTCAACATTGTCTTGTCTATTTCACCTATTGGTCAATATTAGATGCAAATTAGCATGTGGCTGGAAATATTCCGTGGGAAACCGCATTAGCGTGCTTTTGCGGTTGGCAGGCTCATTTAATACTTGGAGTCGTTAACTGTGCTGTTATAATCGATGTTTTCAAGTTACCTTTGCAATTTTTAATGCTTCGAAAATCTTGTGTTTAAATAGTTATAGTTCCGCGGTGCTGGTTTCCGTCGTGTTTGCTTTAATTCCACCTAGCTGTTGTTGATGTTGCTTGGGATTACACCATGTTCTTTTACACTAGATCTTCATTGACTTAAGCTGGCACTGTAATCAATCCACATGTATACTGTGACGAATTTGGATGAGACCGACGATCGGTCAACGGCATCAAATAAGTTCACCACCGTTTGCTGGTCCGGGCGGCGGCGGCGATAAATAGTCCACGCCGACCGAGAGATCAGAAAGAATCAAAACGACATGTCATATATCGTGCATAGGCAATGGTTGCTATTTTTTGTATTCTATTCGGCAATGGTCTAGGTTCTTCCATGGCTGCTCCCGTGGCGATTCCTGCTGCTCTGGGTGAAGAGAATTCCAAAAGTTTTAGCAAATTTCTTTGCCCCCGAGTGTATCAGTTTTAACAACAGTGGCTTCAAACAGACGATTACCGCAGGACACGCATGCAGTGCGATGCAATTATTGAGCGATAGGCGTCGGCCTATTAAGGCTCGTACGTGACTCAGATCGAGTATGGCGAGCGCGCTTCCATCGAAATACACTTTGAAAATACACTTGGCCGTTCAAGCTATACGAATACGAAGCATCGCAGCACATACTTTCGCTTAAACGATTCAACAATGGTGATCTAAATTAAAGCTGGGTTATTGAGCGGTAAATTAAACGTCGGTCCGCACATGCATGAACGTTCCCACATATGGCAAATCGTATCGACGCTTCCTGCTTCGTTGTCGCTCTAAGAAGTGAAGTATTAGAAAAAAATGGAGAGAAAACACTGCACGTACAATCTCAGTATGAATAATATTAAGGTTATGCTGAAACAAATAACTGGGTTACAGTTTCACTTTTCTTCATCGCACTCGTTCGCACATTTGTTTTTTCTCAAGCGTCCGCTGTTGTTGACGGCACACCGCGCACTTCTGTTCCAGTCCACTGAGGGCACTCACTCGCGCCGAAATATGGACGCTCTGTTCGCTGCTTGCTAGGGTGCATTGAAAACATCACAAACAAAGGAAGAAAAACATTGAGGCACGGCGCCAGCAACAGCGGCGCCGACTTGCCCGAGTGGATGCGCTCTGCAGGTGGGGTTGTCGGGTTACACGCTGCGCGATGCAATCCAAGACGCAGGCCCTGACGCTCCACGTGTGGTTCAAGGTGCACACGGCCGCCGCCCGGGCGGGAATTTACGACGCAGTGCGTCAGCCGCTATACTTTAAGGCTGTATTTTTTTCATATACCTATTTGACATACGTGCAGCTAGCGTAACTGACGTCTTAGGGTTTGCAAGAGTAGACCATTCCATACGTGTAAAATCAAAAATACGACTACAATGACCATGGCGCATTAATCACTGATGGAATATCGCACACATACGGTACTGGTAAATGCTCTATGATTATCTTGAAACACTCATTCGGCAAACGAGTACGCCAGCTATTTGCTAAACAAGCCGCGAATATTCAAATCACTACAGTGGCAAAAATGATCGCAGAGCCAGCTATAGAGTCACCCGCGGCACGGCGGCGGGCCGGCTTCCACATTTCACAAGAACTTGAAACGCGAAATATATCCGCGGGGGGGCTTTGTCACACTGAATTTCATAGGAACACAAAATAGCTTCGTGTAGCGGCCAGTATACAAGAGCGGCAGCTAAGCAGAACAGCTTTGATTCGACGCATGCCAAGTGCATGGATAGCATAATTTTAGAATTTCTCGTTTGTTTTTTTTTGTGGGACGGAGTTTGTGTTGCATATGTCTCCTCCCATAGCCAGGCCCATGTCTGGCGCGGGCCCGTAAATCCAAGCCTCTGGGTGGCTGGAGCGGGACTTCAACACGGGTGAGCAGACACCCGAGAGCCCTCCGCGGAAGCGGAGAGGACTCAGCTGTGACCTGATGAAGAGGGACAGGTCAGCCTGGTGGCATTAATTTGTCATCGAGCAAACTAAGGCAGTTTTCCCGATGATGGGTGGATTGACTTTTGGTTGGTCACTGGGAGGGGCTGCGTCCTCCTGTAACCGAGAGGGGTGCAACCATTGGCGATGAAGCTCTGAGGGATAAGGCTGGGAGCAATGGCGCGCTCCTGTAATCGAGAGAGGCCACGCCGGTGAATGCTCAGACGGCCGACTGGAACCTCGGAACCTTGTGCACTCTGAGGAAGTCTACCCCGCTAAAGCGGGGTAGATTCTCGGGCTTAGGAACTGCTACTATGGGGCCCACTGAAGATTGCAGCCTTTACCGATGATGTACCCTATTGACAAACGGGACTAGGGATAAGGCTGGGGAGCTCCCAACTCCCTGTAATCCATGGTGGAAGCCGCTGGAGTCGGAGGTGACCACTCCTCGTAGCGGGAAATAAGAGTCTGTTCCCCGCCGGTGCAGTCCAGGGATGGGCTGTGCCGGCTAAGTCTCTATGTATGGACGCCGCGGGGGAATCCCCGCTGACTTATGTCATCAGGGGTAGGGGCAACCCCGTGTAACCCAGCCCGCGAGGAGGCATGGGGGCGCTGTTAGAGACTGTCTTCACTCCACCTCCGGCGTGCCAGGTCCGTCCTGGGAAACACTGAGGCCTTCGGGCGTCTCAGCAGGCTAAGAGAGTGAAGGCGAAGCGAAAGCAGAACTGGTGCAAGCACCCTTTGAGAGTCTGTCAGTAGTACCGCTGTGAGACCAGAGGGGTGGAGGATGAAGCCTCCACTCGCGCTTCCGGTACGTAGGCGGTAGGTCCCAAAGGTTTTGGAATACGGGGCCGGCGTCCAATCCAAGACGCTTAACAAAATTTGGTAGAATCGGGCTCTCGCGTGGAGCGCAGCACGAAGAGAGTTACCGAAGTCGGGGGCGCGAAGGCGTCTGGCAGGGGTACACGTCATGGGAGTGTACCACGGGTGTTGCGATCCCGCCTGCCCGAGCACGTGGGTGCGACCCACAACACGACCAACGCGGTGGCAGTAGTTGACAAGTCCGCCACGCGCGCTGGGAGAGCTGCAGGATTCGTTTTCAGCTCGACGATGACCAGACGTAAACTGGGACAAGAGCGGTCCCCGGCGTGGGTGTCCGCCATTTTGTGGGACTTAGCTCTTGGGAAGGGGCTCGGCCTGGGCGATCCCATGTAAGCCTGGGGGATACTTGTTGGCGAGCTAAAACTCTTCTTGGGACGGAGTTTGTGTTGCATATGTCTCCTCCCATAGCCAGGCTCATGTCTGGCGCGGGCCCGTAAATCCAAGCTTCTGGGTGGCTGGAGCGGGACTTCAACACGGGTGAGCAGACACCCGAGAGCCCTCCGCGGAAGCGGAGAGGACTCAGCTGTGACCTGATGAAGAGGGACAGGTCAGCCTGGTGGCATTAATTTGTCATCGAGCAAACTAAGGCAGTTTTCCCGATGATGGGTGGATTGACTTTTGGTTGGTCACTGGGAGGGGCTGCGTCCTCCTGTAACCGAGAGGGGTGCAACCATTGGCGATGAAGCTCTGAGGGATAAGGCTGGGAGCAATAGCGCGCTCCTGTAATCGAGAGAGGCCACGCCGGTGAATGCTCAGACGGCCGACTGGAACCTCGGAGCCTTGTGCACTCTGAGGAAGTCTACCCCGCTAAAGCGGGGTAGATTCTCGGGCTTAGGAACTGCTACGTTGGGGCCCACTGAAGATTACAGCCTTTACCGATGATGTACCCTATTGACAAACGGGACTAGGGATAAGGCTGGGGAGCTCCCAACTCCCTGTAATCCATGGTGGAAGCCGCTGGAGTCGGAGGTGACCACTCCTCGTAGCGGGAAATAAGAGTCTGTTCCCCGCCGGTGCAGTCCAGGGATGGGCTGTGCCGGCTAAGTCTCTATGTATGGACGCCGCGGGGGAATCCCCGCTGACTTATGTCATCAGGGGTAGGGGCAACCCCGTGTAACCCAGCCCGCGAGGATGCATGGGGGCGCTGTTAGAGACTGTCTTCACTCCACCTCCGGCGTGCCAGGTCCGTCCTGGGAAACACTGAGGCCTTCGGGCGTCTCAGCAGGCTAAGAGAGTGAAGGCGAAGCGAAAGCAGAACTGGTGCAAGCACCCTTTGAGAGTCTGTCAGTAGTACCGCTGTGAGACCATAGGGGTGGAGGATGAAGCCTCCACTCGCGCTTCCGGTACGTAGGCGGTAGGTCCCAAAGGTTTTGGAATACGGGGCCGGCGTCCAATCCAAGACGCTTAACAAAATTTGGTAGAATCGGGCTCTCGCGTGGAGCGCAGCACGAAGAGAGTTACCGAAGTCGGGGGCGCGAAGGCGTCTGGCAGGGGTACACGTCATGGGAGTGTACCACGGGTGTTGCGATCCCGCCTGCCCGAGCACGTGGGTGCGACCCACAACACGACCAACGCGGTGGCAGTAGTTGACAAGTCCGCCACGCGCGCTGGGAGAGCTGCAGGATTCGTTTTCAGCTCGACGATGACCAGACGTAAACTGGGACAAGAGCGGTCCCCGGCGTGGGTGTCCGCCAAATTGTGGGACTTAGCTCTTGGGAAGGGGCTCGGCCTGGGCGATCCCATGTAAGCCTGGGGGATACTTGTTGGCGAGCTAAAACTCTTCTTGCCCAAATAGTTGCGCCGATGTGGCAGTGATTTGTTCCGCCATCGGACAACAATAAGTCCGCCTTGCGCGGCAACAGCCCATTATGTGGCCCTTTTTGTTGTCCGATGGCGGAACGGATCACTGCCACATCGGAGCAACTATTTAGGCCGTGACACCTTTTCCCAAGCATTTCACCCCAGAAGAGCCGAGCACCAGGCCGGGAGAAAGCTTGTACCCATTGAAAAACCGGTGGGTAACTGGCGGCACCAGGGATCGAACCCGGCACCTCCCGAATGCGAGGCGGATGCTCTACCACAAGTGCGAAAAAAAGAAGTCTGTAACGTTTCTCCGCTTTTATTCACACCCCCAATTTCGCGATTCCGTCGTCGTTCACTGCAATACAATGCTTGCGCTACATATGGCAACAAGGAATAACTGTAGAGTTCAAAAACTAAATATAGCAGTCGTTGTTTTACAATTAAGCTTAATTCGGTATCAAAGCTTATTTATTCTCTAACTACCTCCGTGGTGAAACAGTTACAGGCGTGCGCGGGGAAGGTAGTTTTTTTTTTTTTTACAAATATTGTGTATGGAGAGAAGATACCCACATGTAAACTGACTTGTTAGCATTTGAACAAAAAAAAATGTGAAAGAAAAGACTGGAAACACAAATAAAATACGAAAAGATACAATGGGTATATTAACAACTGGATTACAATGACACATCTTTGTTTCGCACACGCTCGTTCGCACAGTTTTCCAACGCCTGCTCTCCGTGCTGACGCACCGCTCAATCCCGTCCTCGCGCACTTCGCACTCCTGTCGTTCCCCGATCGTTGTCTCTCACCGCATGCGATGCGAGCAAGGTCCGAGGTTGCATACGCGCGTCGAAATCCACGCAGGTGCGCCAAAGCGGTGGACGGGTCGAGGCACCACTCAGGGTCCAAGGGGCGGACGGCCGCCGCCCAGGGGAAGGCATTGCGCAGTAATAAAAAGACAAACGCTAACAGACTGGAGACTTCTTTTAAACATTTCCGGGCTCTCACAACAGGTTGCATAGAGAAATGTGCTTTTACCGCATTTTCTTGGCCAATAAAATATACGCAAGAAACTAAACTGAGAAAGAAACAAGCGCCTAATGAATCGGGCCAACAAACGACTAATCTAGCAGATAGAATGATGCTGACGGTGCGGATATATGAGAAAAAATGTAAGCATCGTGTGCAACTACCTTATAAAGAGGTGGCAAGTCGTGGTACTAAGATGCTTAGCTCAATAATTTTCAACAAACTTGCTTCAAATCCTCATTTCAGGGTGATTGAAATATTCCACTCGATTGAGCACTATTGTATGAAAGCATTTTCGTTGGTATGCTAAAAGTGAGCAAACTATTCGTAGTAGAACACAGCATTCACAAAATACAACTTGAACAGGTTTGGGTGTTGTAAACAAAACAGCTAGGCGCCTCTCCAGGACGACGACGCGCTTCGCTGCTGGCACAGAGCCCTACATAGATGAGCAGCAACAGCAGCGCATCGTTCAAAGCTGATTCAAGTCCTGTCATCTAGGAAACGCTTGCTAAACGGAGGGTACAAAACCGAGACCATCGATCTGCTGAAAAAGCGATTACTAAAAAGCTCGAAGGATGACGCGACAATCGCTTAGCCGGCATGACGGCGGCAGTTGTATTTTGTTTCAAAGAGGGCGCTCCGTTCTTTCGTCCATCCAACGGCCGCTCGTTCGCTCGGCTCGACGTTCGGTGGCACCGCGCACGGAAAATGCTTCTTTCTTCAAGAAATATTCCATGTAAGTTCTCAAATTTTTTCATTCAGGTTTTATAAAGCGTTTGTGTATATTGGAGCAAAATATTAGCCTCTTAGATTGAGCCTTTTTTAAATTACAAGCGTTGTCTTACATTTCATTGTTGCTGCAGGCTGCGTAAGCCATGTGCTAGGGAGATTTGTCTTCTTTTAGCATATTTCTTACGTTGTTAACTCTTCAAAAGTGGTTCTCAAGTATGCGCGACTTCATTCCGATCATTTTGCAGCTTATTTCAAGTTAAACCGTTGCTGTTTTGCAGAGTACTGATTTACTAAAGTAAACAACTGCGTCGCATCGTAGCCCTAAAAGCCAACTTCGGATATTCACGGCGTTACAGTGGCTGGAACGGCGTATAGCCGTCACTTGGCTCGGCCGCTCGGGTTCCCTCGGGTGACCTCGGGCGGAGTCGGTGGAGTCCGGGCAAAAGCATATATTTTCGTGTCTGGTGCGATAAAACGCTAACCGCATGAGTCGCGCGGCAGCACTATGCGCAGTGAGCTGAGGACCGCTAAAGCATTGCCGCTCGGCGCTGTCGCCCAGGTTCTGGGTTTTTAGAAATCGCTCATGATGCTGGAACCAGCTCGCGAGGCAGCCAATCGCAAAAGGCTTTGGGGTACTCACCTTCGTTGTTTTTTTTTTGTTTGTTTTTTTTTTTGCATGCAAAGTTTGTTTCCCTTGTCCGGTATCAGCGAAAATCCTGCAGACGCTCATTTCGTCTGATCCGTGCATATATGAGCGCATCGAGACGGTTTAGTAAAAGCTTGGTAGGGTAGTATTGCAAAACAAAAAAGGCTAGTGTGGCTAGATATTGCTAATTTTCGAAAGTTGCAGAAAAACGCCACTGCTTTCAATCATGTCTGCATCGCAGTATAGTAGCACGCCGCTGCGCTGGGACCATTTTTTTTTTTTTGGGGGGGGGAAGGGGGGGGGGCTCGACGCTTTTCAAGAAATTTCATCAGTGTTGCTGTTTAGTGCAAGAAACTGGATATAGCGTAACTATACTCAATTACCAAACGAAGAGGCGGCGCTAACAAAGCAAGGCTGAAAACGCGTCTCTGTCGCTGAGGTCCTTCGCTCTGTGCGATGTGCACTAGCGGCAGCGACAGGCGTTATCGTCGTCGTCGCGCGATGCATCGCCAGGGATTGTGGCCTATTTTTTTCTTTCTGTATCGTTGCTTCAGCTGCAATAGATCAGTTGCAAAACCTACACGTCAGCTTCCCGGTGCGGCAGACATTCCTGCACAATGGTGACATAGACTTTGGGGTAATAGTTGGGTACAGTGCTAGCACATCGCCTGACGGGAAGGGTAATTCCCGCACCTCTTGCCCATTCGTCACAGTATCATTCGCGTGCCCATTGTCGCCCCGCTATTACCCTCTCCGGTTAGTGTCCCTTTTCTAAATTTTCTTTCTTCACCCCTAGGGTGACAGTGCTCCCCCCTTTATTCCAGTGTTAAGAATGCCCGAAAACCTTTCTCTGACAATGGCCTGTGCGTGGGGAACTGCATCCCAAGCAGCGTGGACTGTGGTAGATGCATGTACTGCACCTAACTATTATCCCTGAATCAGGTTCTGTCGCCACTGTGCATGAATTCCTGCCTCATAGGGAAGCCGACTTGTAGGTTTTGCAACTGGTCTGTTATAGCATGTCCAGCAGGGCGGGAGCCTTCAGTGTGAGCGCTGGGTGGGCTCAGACAATTTCAGTTCCAGGCCGGGTTCGGGTTTGTAGCATGAGGCCCGGGTCGGGCTCAAAATTTATGCCCGTGCACACCTCTAGTCGCGTCGGTTGTGTAGCACACGTTTGGCGCCCGTGCATGCTTTTAATTTTGTTCTCCGCACCATGACACTTTGCTCCAGCATCAAGACTGCATGAAACATCAGTATGCATTTTCCGGTCGTTATGCTAACTGATCGCCCCACCGCCCTGGCGCAGCTATGTTATACCATGTGTAACATAGAGTTGCAATTAGTCCATTTTTTGAGACAGCTTTCAATTGAAATTATAGATTAACTAAACAGAGAAGAGCCGTGGTATGTTGTTATCATGTTTTAGAGGCATTGATTTAATGGAGACTTTCTTTCCTTGCATTTAGGGCTCTTTGCTCTATAACGCCCGCAGTCCAGCTGCTCCACTTGTATCATCGCACTGCTTTTGCACAAGCAATCATCTGCCATCAAAGGAGTGCTGCGTGAATGTGAGGCAGACAACATCATCATCATTTTGGTGCTGCATAACCTGTCAACAACTGTGGGAGCCTTGCCATGAAACATGCTGTGTGTAAGGAAGCATTGCCTCGGTAGGTATGACACATTGCCTTTGTTTTGCTTTATATAAAGGCTTTAAAAAAGGCTCTGCTGGTTTTTCGCTATATGATTGCATGCTATATGACTTTTTCTAGCTTTTTAGCTCAAGACTTACTTGTTCAGAAGTCTTGCCCAAAGTATGCAGAAAATAATATCCTTCAGGTCCCTGGCAGTGCTTTAATAGCTGGCGCTATATTTCGTTGCTTTATTTCAACAGTATGTGACTATTTCAAGTTGAGGCATGATTGAGTGAACCTGTGGTGTAATAGCACAATAACAGACATAGCTTGTTGAACTGACGAAGTAGTTGTCATTTGCGTAACACGGGAGAGCAGGTGCTTTAAGTGATGGAATATTTAGCATACTTGATTATGCTTGCATTACAAGAATTCGCAGGAAGCCTGTATTGAGGTTTCAGAGAAGAAAGCCATTAAGTATTGCTCAGGTTATTTGCCTTCCACTCTCCCTTCATTACTGCTGCCTGCACTGTATGTATTTGTTCATACAGACATGCAGTTACTGACTGCTTGTACATTTCTGGTTGCCTACACTGGCTTCAGTCATGTAGATGTAATATTACTTTGATCTAAACCAGGCTATTTACTTTGCTCAAAGTGACAATTATAATTAATTCTCTCCCCAAGCCATTGAGATTTGCCATTAGCTCCCAACTCGCTTTATTCGCAGCTGCAATGAGTTTATTCTGTAACCCTAGAGCAAGACATTTGCAGAAAGGAGATCATCATGCAATACTCGTGCAAATTTTGTAAATTTTAGAGGACATTCTGTTTGTTTTTGCATATGCTACGGTGTTCGGAAAACGGAGCAGACTAGCTTACAGTGCAGGAGGGGTGGGCTGCAAGACAAAAGGAAATTATTAGTGCAGCTGCTCATTCAGGCGTGCATTCCTTGTGCATTTATTGCTCTTATATATGTGCACCTTTGCCTGCATGCTTGCCAAGGCTTTCCCCATAATGGGTGGCAGTGATCTTGCCGCCTACCTCTCAGGGGGACTGCCCTTTACCAACTACTTGCCCACAACCAACTCACCTCCTGGGCTTCAAATTTGTCATACTCAAGGAAGATTTTCTGTGTTTGATGTTACCAGTGACGTCACTTAAGATACGCAGTGTGCATCATTGGTCCATTAGTTTCATTTCGGGATGTTGTCACCCCTTATATTCCCTACTCATATTTCTTCTTCTACATCCCCTTGCAACTGCCAAACGAAATAAGACGTATAAAACTGCCAAACTCCCGCAGTCTCTAAATGCTAAGTCAACAACCAAAGAGCTTTTACATGTCTAAATAAAAGTAGAAATGATCCGCCGATTATTTTTTTGACTGTCATGTCTAGTCAGACGGTTTAGTGAACTGCCACATGACCAAGCAAATTGCAATTGTAAGTGCACTGAGGAGTCATGCGTTAGAGCAAGCATATGGATCTTGTGTTGCTTAGCTACTTAACTCCAAATATCCTCCTTTGTCAGACAAGATATTTTTTTAGAAAACTGGATGGGGAGCCAGAAGAAAGCAGATTGGATTCTTAGCAGCATTGTTACTTGTTACACGTGCGTTCCACCCCTGTATACATGAACTCGGCAGAATTGGGTCGCGTACGTCTGTCGAGTGAAAAATCAGTTTAGGGGTTCATGTATACACAGTCGGGTCGAGTAAAATAGGCGGCGGAGCGGGTCGCGTTAACTCGCTTGCAGGGGGTAGGTTAATTCGCTTGATCCGCTTATCTTAAAGGCATGTAGACGCTGTCCAGTCAGGGAGTCTAGTTATGGGGAACTCTGGGCTATGAAAAAGCATCTGGAGCGGCGACGAGCGTCACTCGAAATGAATGCTTTTTAGCGCTCATCAACGATAAAAAATAATCGAAGCTCTCGATAGTAAAAGGCAATGGGATCAAATACGAGTAAGAACTTGCACAATAACTTCGAATCTCGATGCAACGCTCTGCTACGATACTTACTCACTAGAAAGCGAGTTCATGTAGACATCAGCCGGGTCGAGAATGATGACCTTGCTTACTCAACGCTGATTCAACCCGGTGCTGTCGAGTCCATGTAAACAGGGCTATTGTACTTGTAATTTTAGGTGAACTCTCATTTCGTGTATTGCACAATAAATTTGAGTGATATTGGTGCTTTCTTGCGTATGTGCTGTTTTGTTCTGCAAACAGTACTATTTCTCCAGATACAATCTTATTTTTAATTTGAGTACAAAATATTGTCCACTTAAAAAAAAAAACAATTTGTGAGTCTGTTAAGAAATTTTGATTTTGAAATATATTCACAAAATAGCAACATTTTATAGATACTGAAATGTAAAATGTGTGCGAAACAACTTTTCAGCTCAGGATTAAACTGGGTTTTCAAGGAAATTATTGTGATAGGGTGAAAGTGAAAAATCACTGTCATGCTAGATGTATCGTTTTTTTATGATCTCATAGTCACATCAAGCATTGTATTTTATGGTGTGCTTAAGCAATGAAAATAATATTTGGCCTCAGATATCCAGGCAGATTACTATTCTCTATACCAACAACTACTATGAATTGGTTTTAAGAAATCAGATGCCCGAGCACCACACCTGTTACCTGGACATAAAATCACCCATGTATGCCTAACTGAATATAATCTTGCACGTGGAAGGTTGCCGATGGTATGGCCATATGATTAGCTGTGATGAGGGAAAATGCATACCTCGTAGGCTGCTAGCTGATAAGGAAGTACAATATCATTGTACTCAGATCTAGCATAACATTTTCCTGCCTATGCAAAGTAAATTTCTAGTCTTGCTCAATTGCTCATTGCAGGCTGCCTGTAATAATTTTAGCTGAACAAGCATGCACTGTATGATTACTAGAACTTCTTGTTGGGCTTGTTCGTGTTTATTTATTATAAACTGAAGGCGCCAAAACAATGCACGCACACAAGAAAAAAACGGGACAGAGTTCCACTCACAACTGATTTATTGTGCAGAACAGAGTACATATATATCTCACTGCAGGCACATGCCCAAGGAACACATTCAGCTACATCACATTCAGCATCATGTAGTTTAACATAAGCTATGTTCAAGAAATGCTTTCTCAGAGAAAGAGGCTGTGGTATGAGGCATGGGCTTCTTGAACATATCTTATCTTAAACTACATGATGCTGAATGGGTTCTTTGCGCATATGCCGGCAGTGAGATATATCTGTACTTTATTCTGCACAATAAATCAGTTGTGAATGGCGCTCTGTCCCGTTCTTTTTTTCTTGTTTGTGTGCATGCTGTTCTGGTATCTTTAATTTATAATGAGCACTGTATGAAAACTATTCCTTGGTACATTACAATTAAGGCAATTGTTTATAGTAGAATGCAGCAAGCAATAAAGCTGTGAAAACTAAAAAGCTGGAACTTGAAATGGTACGGTTATCTTGAGAATATTATATGCGTACACAGCCTTGAGAATATCTGCGATCTGCACATCTCCCTCAGTTAGCCGATTGAAGATAGCTTGATTGACTCTGTCAGGGCAATTATTTTTTTATTCTGGCCGCAGTAATGCATGCGTGCCTGTAACTGGTGTACTGCAGAAAAATATTCTTTAATGTGTTCTTTAATATCATCCAGTCTTGCATGCTTAGTAATCCATATTGTCTATTGCAGGAATGTTTAAGAATTTTTTAAAAATTGAAAGTTCTGGAGCCTGAACCGTCAGATTTTCAGGGACTGTAATTCTATATGAACACTAAGCATCTACCTGAAGTTATCGGTTTGCCGGAAGCAGGTTTTTACTTCCAAATATCTTTCTTTTGTATCTGGAATGGATATTATTTTGCATATAGGTTTATCATCCCTACGTCATAAGATGCTGCATGCCTTTGCAGGCCCAGAAACCTGTCGCAAAGTGCTCTAAAAGAAGAATGTGTGGCAATAGGCCTTCAATATATACAGTAGAACCCCTTTATAGTACAGCCACTGAGGCCAGCGAAAATATTTACTATATCATGGTCTTTACTGTATCAGTGGTCTGTGATGACATGGTCCTGAAAGTGCTGTCTAGTAGTTAAATAGGCACTTACTGAACACGTCTTGTTGCTTAATGAAAAAAAAAACCTAAATACCTTCCATTTCGCTTTTATCATCTCTTTGTGTAATTTTTTCATTATAAAATTTCTCTACATCTTGTGGAAGTACCTTTGAAGCATGAAGACGTGATTACGAATGCAACCAAGTTCGATTTCATGTAAAAACTAAAGCCTTGCATGAACATGGTGTCCCTTTTTGCTCTTTCTGTCTTTTAAAAGGCAATAAGTAATAAATTCGCATGGCACTCAAGTGCTGTAAGACCTTACTCGCTGCACCTCCACTTTCTGCCACCACTGCCTCATGATTTGTACTGCACATTGCAGTGAATGTTGACCCATTTCTTTCCCTTTCCTATTTCTTGCTGCACGTTTACTCCTTTACTTCCTGAATGGAACACGCTGCCTCCTTGCTATGTTTGTAGACAGCTTTACTTTTTTCTTCTTCGCGCTGCGCGCTTTCCTCACGGCTCCAAGGCTTCTGTAAAGTAGGCTTCATCTGACTGCTGCTACGGCTAGTAGTAAAGCCACCTAAACGAACACTCGGGGTTATTGTTCTGTTTTCAAATACAAAAAGTCTTGGCTTCGCGACTCTAGGTAGTGCGCGGGAGTCGTCGCCAGGGTCAGAAGCACTTTAACCGATTTTTACCGAAAACATCTTTACTATAAAGGGGGAAAATGTGCAGTTGCCTATGGAAGATGAACTGGGACTTCAGTTTCACTTTACTATATCAGAGGTTTTACTATAGCGGGGTTCTGTATTTTGTACTCGATCGTATAGAGCACCCAGACTTCAAATATGTGTTTGGATAAGTGTTGAGAAGGTGAGTTTAGATCTTATTGTGATATATGCTTGTCTTCTGTGCAGATGTCATTTGTAAGACCCACGGACCAATCTCCTCAACAAACTGTTCCTGAACGGTTGCTTCCTGCGGGGTGCCCAGCTTACTACCTGGGCCATGTGCTTCCCCCGCCCCGTCAACCTCATCACTTGATCCATTGACCCTTCACTGCCAACTATCATGCTCAACACAGTCCACTGCCATTTTCCATCCATGGTGGACACTGCCCTGAAATGCACCCATGCTCAGCCTCCTATTCCTGCAACACCTCTCGCACTACAAGGCTATAGTGCATCAACCCTGCTCAACATGTCCAGCCCCTTCCATCATGACCAATGCATACCAAGATACTTTGTTGGGCGAGTTGGTACTTATTCATTATTGATATAAACAGCGCGAACACGAAAACAAGGGACAAGAAACACGAAAGCCACAGTACATGCGCTGACTCACAACTAAGCCTAAGCCGTTTACTGCAAGGCCCAGAAAAACAAACATGAAGAAAACGAAACAGTCACGTGAAAAACCCCTGGGTTCACCTGCTGCATAAAAATTACTTTAAAAAATCACTTAAAAAAGACACTTCTTTCCTTGAAAGAGCAAGAGACGTCTTGCTGATACACTTATTGTCCGTTGAAATAAAATACGCTTCCACTATCTCTCTCGTTATCTTCTCTTTGTGGCGATATAAAATCTTAACACTGTCAAACTTAGGAGTGCATTTCTTCTTCTCCTTCTTCATTATTTCACATGACTGGCAATGGGATACTAGAAACGTTTTGTCCTTTCCAATTTCTAAGTTGTTACAGTGTTCCTGTAGTCTCTTATTTATACACCGTCCGGTTTGTCCTATATAACTGGCTCCACAAGAGAGTGGAAGCCTATACACAACACCTGTCTTGCATCCAACATAGGGGTTTCTATGTTTCACCCCACATTCTTGCTTCTTCTCTTCTCTTTCCCTTTGAACAGCCGGGCAGATCCTCTTCATCTTGAGCGGGGCGGTCAGTGCGACGTCCACATTATACCTCTTGCCTACATTTTTGAGGCCATGCGAAATCCTGTGCACATACGGTACCACGGCAACCTTCCTCTTCCTCTCACCCATGCTAGGCAGGGATTTCAGTCTGTGCGTTCTTTTAAGGTTCTTCAGTACCCGGCAACTGGCCTCAATAATAACTGACTCGCGATAACCGGCCTTTGCAATTCTCTTCACTTGTCTTTCAAAACTCTTGGCCATGCCGTGGTAACAAGATTTCGTCAACGCACTTAACAAGCAAGTGTTTATCATCCCATTCTTCACTAACTTGGAATGTCCTGAATTGGAGCCTAGCAACGGCTTCATCGATCTCGGGTTGTATTCCCAACAAACATGATCATCACCGAATTGAATCAAAATATCTAAATACTGTAACTGATCGTCCACTGGTTTCTCAACAGTAAATTCCAGGCCGGATCCACTCTCAGTAAAAATATCCATAATGTCCTTCATTCTTTGATTGAATCCCTCACGGCCTGTTAATACTAAAAAGTCGTCCACATACCTGAAGGTGGAATAATGCAAGCCCTCCAAGTTATCCTTCAGGTGTCTGTCCACGTACATTAAAAAGATGTCACTCAAGACCGGTGCAACACTCGATCCAATGCACACTACAGCCTTCTGTGTATATAGCTTGTTCTTCCATCCTATGAAGGTGGATTCCAGGTAGAACCTCAAAAGTTCAAGGAAACTTTCAACACTAACACCTGAGGCGTCAATGAAGTCACATTCATTATTGTCTTCTGTAATGCACATTTGTACTCGCTTAAGGAGGCAGTCATGGGGAAGGCTATAATATAAATCCTTGACATCCATGCTGAAGCCGACACAATTTCTTGGGTTGTGTTCTTTGAGGAACACGACAAGGGCTTCAGAGTTAGGTAGCCTTAGAGGGTCTGATAAAGTCAACGAGGAAAGGTGCTTCTGCAAATATTTGGACACCAGGTGCTGCCACGTGCTCTTCTCAGATACGATGGCTCTGAATGGAACATCTGGTTTGTGGGTTTTTGCCGAAAAGAATACTTCCAAATGTAGTTGCTTGCATTTCTTCACCTGTTCACGTATTCGTTCAAGCCCCAGATCATCTAGAAGAGCCATAGCCCTCTCTTTTATCTTGGTCGCTTCCATAGGAAACCTTTTGAAATTCTTCTCAACAGCAGCCTCGGCTTTTTCTTGAAACTGATTCTCAGAAAAAATAGTAAAATACCCTTCTTTATCTGATAGTATAACTCTGAGGTCTCTTGAGGCCATCCATTTAGCAATATAGTTAATAGGGCACCGTTTCCCCTTTAATCCTTCTTTTGTGTGCTCTAGCACTTCCATGCACTCATGGATGCACCGCGACCTTTCAGAATCTTCAACTCTATTTGCAATACAGCGTGACATGGTCACCTGTTCAGCCTCATCAACTCTAGGTTCAAAAGCATGTTTAGGACCCAGCCTCAGCATCTTATCAATACCTAGAGGTATATCTTCATCAGCGAAATTCAATACCTTGCCTTGCTGATCTTTGTTCATCTTCTTCTTCCGTGGAAGCAGAGGTAGAACCACCTTCCAAAGGAATTCCGTCAATCTTTCACTCAGGGCACACCACTCTGTGTACTTGCGAAACGCACGCTGCTTGCTATACATGCACTCACACACGAGTCGTAGACAATCCTTGAAATGGCGGGCTTGCCTCCACATCTCAGACACCATTATACGGCAGAGTCTCCTGCAATGACCAGTAGACGGCCTCAGGAACCCAAAGGTCTTCAGGAACTCCGGAGGCACTGTGCCGAGCTTGAGGTACCAAGAGGCCTTTCTTGCTTGGCAGATACAAACTGCGATGGCAGGCGCTAACACCTCAGGGTCATTAAACGAAAGGTTCTGTAGGACACACGAAGAGCCCGTTGCACAAGAAATATGGCATACCAAGATACTTTGTTGGGCGAGTTGGTACTTATTCATTATTGATATAAACAGCGCGAACACGAAAACAAGGGACAAGAAACACGAAAGCCACAGTACATGCGCTGACTCACAACTAAGCCTAAGCCGTTTACTGCAAGGCCCAGAAAAACAAACATGAAGAAAACGAAACAGTCACGTGAAAAACCCCTGGGTTCACCTGCTGCATAAAAATTACTTTAAAAAATCACTTAAAAAAGACACTTCTTTCCTTGAAAGAGCAAGAGACGTCTTGCTGATACACTTATTGTCCGTTGAAATAAAATACGCTTCCACTATCTCTCTCGTTATCTTCTCTTTGTGGCGATATAAAATCTTAACACTGTCAAACTTAGGAGTGCATTTCTTCTTCTCCTTCTTCATTATTTCACATGACTGGCAATGGGATACTAGAAACGTTTTATCCTTTCCAATTTCTAAGTTGTTACAGTGTTCCTGTAGTCTCTTATTTATACACCGTCCGGTTTGTCCTATATAACTGGCTCCACAAGAGAGTGGAAGCCTATACACAACACCTGTCTTGCATCCAACATAGGGGTTTCTATGTTTCACCCCACATTCTTGCTTCTTCTCTTCTCTTTCCCTTTGAACAGCCGGGCAGATCCTCTTCATCTTGAGCGGGGCGGTCAGTGCGACGTCCACATTATACCTCTTGCCTACATTTTTGAGGCCATGCGAAATCCTGTGCACATACGGTACCACGGCAACCTTCCTCTTCCTCTCACCCATGCTAGGCAGGGATTTCAGTCTGTGCGTTCTTTTAAGGTTCTTCGGTACCCGGCAACTGGCCTCAATAATAACTGACTCGCGATAACCGGCCTTTGCAATTCTCTTCACTTGTCTTTCAAAACTCTTGGCCATGCCGTGGTAACAAGATTTCGTCAACGCACTTAACAAGCAAGTGTTTATCATCCCATTCTTCACTAACTTGGAATGTCCTGAATTGGAGCCTAGCAACGGCTTCATCGATCTCGGGTTGTATTCCCAACAAACATGATCATCACCGAATTGAATCAAAATATCTAAATACTGTAACTGATCGTCCACTGGTTTCTCAACAGTAAATTCCAGGCCGGATCCACTCTCAGTAAAAATATCCATAATGTCCTTCATTCTTTGATTGAATCCCTCACGGCCTGTTAATACTAAAAAGTCGTCCACATACCTGAAGGTGGAATAATGCAAGCCCTCCAAGTTATCCTTCAGGTGTCTGTCCACGTACATTAAAAAGATGTCACTCAAGACCGGTGCAACACTCGATCCAATGCACACTACAGCCTTCTGTGTATATAGCTTGTTCTTCCATCCTATGAAGGTGGATTCCAGGTAGAACCTCAAAAGTTCAAGGAAACTTTCAACACTAACACCTGAGGCGTCAATGAAGTCACATTCATTATTGTCTTCTGTAATGCACATTTGTACTCGCTTAAGGAGGCAGTCATGGGGAAGGCTATAATATAAATCCTTGACATCCATGCTGAAGCCGACACAATTTCTTGGGTTGTGTTCTTTGAGGAACACGACAAGGGCTTCAGAGTTAGGTAGCCTTAGAGGGTCTGATAAAGTCAACGAGGAAAGGTGCTTCTGCAAATATTTGGACACCAGGTGCTGCCACGTGCTCTTCTCAGATACGATGGCTCTGAATGGAACATCTGGTTTGTGGGTTTTTGCCGAAAAGAATACTTCCAAATGTAGTTGCTTGCATTTCTTCACCTGTTCACGTATTCGTTCAAGCCCCAGATCATCTAGAAGAGCCATAGCCCTCTCTTTTATCTTGGTCGCTTCCATAGGAAACCTTTTGAAATTCTTCTCAACAGCAGCCTCGGCTTTTTCTTGAAACTGATTCTCAGAAAAAATAGTAAAATACCCTTCTTTATCTGATAGTATAACTCTGAGGTCTCTTGAGGCCATCCATTTAGCAATATAGTTAATAGGGCACCGTTTCCCCTTTAATCCTTCTTTTGTGTGCTCTAGCACTTCCATGCACTCATGGATGCACCGCGACCTTTCAGAATCTTCAACTCTATTTGCAATACAGCGTGACATGGTCACCTGTTCAGCCTCATCAACTCTAGGTTCAAAAGCATGTTTAGGACCCAGCCTCAGCATCTTATCAATACCTAGAGGTATATCTTCATCAGCGAAATTCAATACCTTGCCTTGCTGATCTTTGTTCATCTTCTTCTTCCGTGGAAGCAGAGGTAGAACCACCTTCCAAAGGAATTCCGTCAATCTTTCACTCAGGGCACACCACTCTGTGTACTTGCGAAACGCACGCTGCTTGCTATACATGCACTCACACACGAGTCGTAGACAATCCTTGAAATGGCGGGCTTGCCTCCACATCTCAGACACCATTATACGGCAGAGTCTCCTGCAATGACCAGTAGACGGCCTCAGGAACCCAAAGGTCTTCAGGAACTCCGGAGGCACTGTGCCGAGCTTGAGGTACCAAGAGGCCTTTCTTGCTTGGCAGATACAAACTGCGATGGCAGGCGCTAACACCTCAGGGTCATTAAACGAAAGGTTCTGTAGGACACACGAAGAGCCCGTTGCACAAGAAATATGGCATACCAAGATACTTTGTTGGGCGAGTTGGTACTTATTCATTATTGATATAAACAGCGCGAACACGAAAACAAGGGACAAGAAACACGAAAGCCACAGTACATGCGCTGACTCACAACTAAGCCTAAGCCGTTTACTGCAAGGCCCAGAAAAACAAACATGAAGAAAACGAAACAGTCACGTGAAAAACCCCTGGGTTCACCTGCTGCATAAAAATTACTTTAAAAAATCACTTAAAAAAGACACTTCTTTCCTTGAAAGAGCAAGAGACGTCTTGCTGATACACTTATTGTCCGTTGAAATAAAATACGCTTCCACTATCTCTCTCGTTATCTTCTCTTTGTGGCGATATAAAATCTTAACACTGTCAAACTTAGGAGTGCATTTCTTCTTCTCCTTCTTCATTATTTCACATGACTGGCAATGGGATACTAGAAACGTTTTGTCCTTTCCAATTTCTAAGTTGTTACAGTGTTCCTGTAGTCTCTTATTTATACACCGTCCGGTTTGTCCTATATAACTGGCTCCACAAGAGAGTGGAAGCCTATACACAACACCTGTCTTGCATCCAACATAGGGGTTTCTATGTTTCACCCCACATTCTTGCTTCTTCTCTTCTCTTTCCCTTTGAACAGCCGGGCAGATCCTCTTCATCTTGAGCGGGGCGGTCAGTGCGACGTCCACATTATACCTCTTGCCTACATTTTTGAGGCCATGCGAAATCCTGTGCACATACGGTACCACGGCAACCTTCCTCTTCCTCTCACCCATGCTAGGCAGGGATTTCAGTCTGTGCGTTCTTTTAAGGTTCTTCAGTACCCGGCAACTGGCCTCAATAATAACTGACTCGCGATAACCGGCCTTTGCAATTCTCTTCACTTGTCTTTCAAAACTCTTGGCCATGCCGTGGTAACAAGATTTCGTCAACGCACTTAACAAGCAAGTGCTTATCATCCCATTCTTCACTAACTTGGAATGTCCTGAATTGGAGCCTAGCAACGGCTTCATCGATCTCGGGTTGTATTCCCAACAAACATGATCATCACCGAATTGAATCAAAATATCTAAATACTGTAACTGATCGTCCACTGGTTTCTCAACAGTAAATTCCAGGCCGGATCCACTCTCAGTAAAAATATCCATAATGTCCTTCATTCTTTGATTGAATCCCTCACGGCCTGTTAATACTAAAAAGTCGTCCACATACCTGAAGGTGGAATAATGCAAGCCCTCCAAGTTATCCTTCAGGTGTCTGTCCACCTGAAGGAAGAAGCCGAGGCTGCTGTTGAGAAGAATTTCAAAAGGTTTCCTATGGAAGCGACCAAGATAAAAGAGAGGGCTATGGCTCTTCTAGATGATCTGGGGCTTGAACGAATACGTGAACAGGTGAAGAAATGCAAGCAACTACATTTGGAAGTATTCTTTTCGGCAAAAACCCACAAACCAGATGTTCCATTCAGAGCCATCGTATCTGAGAAGAGCACGTGGCAGCACCTGGTGTCCAAATATTTGCAGAAGCACCTTTCCTCGTTGACTTTATCAGACCCTCTAAGGCTACCTAACTCTGAAGCCCTTGTCGTGTTCCTCAAAGAACACAACCCAAGAAATTGTGTCGGCTTCAGCATGGATGTCAAGGATTTATATTATAGCCTTCCCCATGACTGCCTCCTTAAGCGAGTACAAATGTGCATTACAGAAGACAATAATGAATGTGACTTCATTGACGCCTCAGGTGTTAGTGTTGAAAGTTTCCTTGAACTTTTGAGGTTCTACCTGGAATCCACCTTCATAGGATGGAAGAACAAGCTATATACACAGAAGGCTGGAGTGTGCATTGGATCGAGTGTTGCACCGGTCTTGAGTGACATCTTTTTAATGTACGTGGACAGACACCTGAAGGATAACTTGGAGGGCTTGCATTATTCCACCTTCAGGTATGTGGACGACTTTTTAGTATTAACAGGCCGTGAGGGATTCAATCAAAGAATGAAGGACATTATGGATATTTTTACTGAGAGTGGATCCGGCCTGGAATTTACTGTTGAGAAACCAGTGGACGATCAGTTACAGTATTTAGATATTTTGATTCAATTCGGTGATGATCATGTTTGTTGGGAATACAACCCGAGATCGATGAAGCCGTTGCTAGGCTCCAATTCAGGACATTCCAAGTTAGTGAAGAATGGGATGATAAACACTTGCTTGTTAAGTGCGTTGACGAAATCTTGTTACCACGGCATGGCCAAGAGTTTTGAAAGACAAGTGAAGAGAATTGCAAAGGCCGGTTATCGCGAGTCAGTTATTATTGAGGCCAGTTGCCGGGTACTGAAGAACCTTAAAAGAACGCACAGACTGAAATCCCTGCCTAGCATGGGTGAGAGGAAGAGGAAGGTTGCCGTGGTGCCGTATGTGCACAGGATTTCGCATGGCCTCAAAAATGTAGGCAAGAGGTATAATGTGGACGTCGCACTGACCGCCCCGCTCAAGATGAAGAGGATCTGCCCGGCTGTTCAAAGGGAAAGAGAAGAGAAGAAGCAAGAATGTGGGGTGAAACATAGAAACCCCTATGTTGGATGCAAGACAGGTGTTGTGTATAGGCTTCCACTCTCTTGTGGAGCCAGTTATATAGGACAAACCGGACGGTGTATAAATAAGAGACTACAGGAACACTGTAACAACTTAGAAATTGGAAAGGACAAAACGTTTCTAGTATCCCATTGCCAGTCATGTGAAATAATGAAGAAGGAGAAGAAGAAATGCACTCCTAAGTTTGACAGTGTTAAGATTTTATATCGCCACAAAGAGAAGATAACGAGAGTGATAGTGGAAGCGTATTTTATTTCAACGGACAATAAGTGTATCAGCAAGACGTCTCTTGCTCTTTCAAGGAAAGAAGTGTCTTTTTTAAGTGATTTTTTAAAGTAATTTTTATGCAGCAGGTGAACCCAGGGGTTTTTCACGTGACTGTTTCGTTTTCTTCATGTTTGTTTTTCTGGGCCTTGCAGTAAACGGCTTAGGCTTAGTTGTGAGTCAGCGCATGTACTGTGGCTTTCGTGTTTCTTGTCCCTTGTTTTCGTGTTCGCGCTGTTTATATCAATAATGAATGACCAATGCACACTGCACCCAATCACCTCTACCTGCACTACCTGGTCATGTGCTGCTTAGTGCCCTGTTTCCAATTACACCTACTAGCCTCTCCCATATTAACCCTGTATCCAATGCCTCCTGCACTGCATTTTGACCCTCTGATGTCCTTGTGGCATTTACATGTATATCAGCTCTCAATAAAATGTTTTCGGAAAATATTTTGCTTGCCTCATTTAATTTCATGGTTTTTATGGCTCCTTAGGGAGATGACATGCAAGGTGATATTGGGAAATGACTGCATAAGAAAACCACAATTATCAGAGTGACAGTTAAGCAAATGGCAGCAGTAAAGGCAAGGGTGAAATAACTGCATGGCTAAAGGTGGCTTAACAGTGGCAGGCCACGTGTGCCGATGAATACTTGTTGCATGCCAATAAATACCAATATATAATACTAGCGGCACGGCCGGTTTATTGCCAATGTCAGTTGGGCCAGTGAATACTAGTGGCATGCCAATACGTGACACTAGGGGCACGGCCAGCTGATAGCCTATGTTGGCAGTGCCAAGACAGGTGCAATGTTGGCATATAAGCCGGACCAATATATAAAAATGTAGTAATTTCTCAAAAAGCCAGTGTTACGCCAATGTTGGTACCAATTTTTGTCGACGTTGGGCCGGGATTGGTGCGATGTTGGTGTGCTGCCTGGTCGTCTACGCTTTGTTCACGAGGACTTTTACGGCTTTCTTGGTCTTCGAAGCGGAACTTATGCAGTTTGTCACGAGGACAAGCACTCGGAGAGCTAGAACGTAGTCGCCGAGCTTCATCTCGTGCACGACGCTTAGCACGACGTTTTTCACGTTCTTCCACTGTCTCTTGTGCACGTTGTCGCTTTCTTGCCGCAGTTTGTCGTCGACACCTCTTTTAAGGCCGAGTATAGTCCGACGCAACGCATGCGCGCGCGTGCGCTCGCACACGCTGCGTTACGATGGCGAAAACACTGTATCGATAGTTCCGCGAGCTCCAGCGCGCCCCGATGGGCCCGGCGTAGAGATGGCTCCTGTTCCATTCGAGCGTCGGTGCCGCCGACCGCGTCGACCCACAATGCAAGGTTTATCGAAGCCAGCGGCTGACTTATAGCGCCGGGAATTCCCGCCTGGGCGGCTGCTGTGTGAACCTTTAATCAAACGTGAGCGTCTCGTGAGTGTGATGTAAACTGACAACCCCCCCCCCTGCAGCGTGCCTCCGACGAGTCGGCGCCGCGGTGGCTGACGCCGTGCCGTCCGTTCGTGTTTACCTTGTTTTGATTGTGTTTTCGTTTGGAATGGGCCTAGTGAGCAGAGAATACAGCGTCCATATTTTGGTGCGAGAGAGTGCAATCACGGGATACCGAGCAGCAGTGCGCGGTGCGTCGACAATGAGAGCGGGCGCGTGAAGAAATGTGCGAAACAGTGAGCGGTGCGCCAGCACGAAGAATGGACGCTTGAAGCTTGTGTGCGAAGTGCGTGTGCGAAACGAAGCCGCGTATTTGTAATCGAGTGTCTAATTGTAAATATTGTCACTTGGTGGTGACAAGGTCGACGACACAAATGAAGAGAAAGTGATTGCACTGAAGAAACTCATTATTGGGCTGACTTGCGCCAGCAAAAGAACTAAGCAACTAGGTGGCGGCGTAGCAATGAACGTGTTCGTCGATCGTCGAAAAAGAATGCCTGTCGCACATATCAACGCTCAATTTAATGCTGCTGAGAACAATCTAGATAACGGCTACTAGCACAACCTGGAACATTGTGGAAACATACGCGAGTGATCGGAATCTTCGTTACAGATCTCGGCTCATCGTTCACGACAAAGAAAATGATAACGCGTCGTATCGTGTCCACGAGCATGAACAAACACGGGATACAGAATTGATAAGTGCGCCACAATCACAATGATAAGGCAGTATGCCAGCGGCTGTCGAACAGGGACAAAAAAGATTTAAACAGTTCGCGGCATGCAGTTCAGTTCAGTCGTATCCGACTCTTCGTGACCCTATGGACCATATCACGCCACGCTTTCCGGTCTCGCACTATCTTCCTAACACAACATAACCTCATCTGCAGCGCCCTGAGGGTGCCATCTAACCATCGCGTTCGCTGCCTACCTCTTCTCCGGCGACCCTCAACCTCTCCCAAGGTCAAATCTTCCTCCAGCGACTCCTCTCTTTTCATCAGATGACCAAAGTAGCTGAGCTTTAACTTTAGAATTCGACCCTCCAATGAGCAGTCAGGGTTTATGGTCGACAATATCGACTGATTTGATCTTCTGGCAGTCCAAGGAACTCTCAAGAGTCTACGCCAGCACCACAATTCAAACGCGTCAATTCTTCGGCGGTCAGCCTTTTTCACAGTCCAACTCTAGCATCCATACATCACAACTGGAAAGACCATAGCACGAGTTATAGTTGGCAGACTAATGTCTCTGCTCTTTACTAGCTAGGCGGTCAAGGCTAACCATGGCTCTCTTTCCCAGAAGCAGGCGTCTCCTAATTTCATGGCTGCAGTCTCCTTCCGGGGTAATCTTGGAGCCCAAGCAGAGAGAATCTGTCACATACTTCACTTCCAGCCCCATGATGCTCCAGGACTTGATAGGGCAAGACGCCATGATCTTCGTCTTTTTAATGTTCACTTTAAGCCCAAACTTCTCACTCTCTTCTTGTACCCGCGTCAGAAGTCTCTTGAGTTCCACTTCACTTTCTGCAATTAAAGTGGTATCATCCGCATATCTAAGGTTGTTGATACTTTTTCCAGCAATCTTCACTCCAGCTGAAGACTCGTCCAGACTGGCCTTCCTCATGATGCACTCTGCATATAGGTTAAGTAGGTAGGGCTACAGTATGCAGCCTTTTCTCACTCCTTTCTCAATCCTAAACCAATCAGTGACTATGCCCAGTTCTGACTGTGGCCTCTTGCCCTTCATACAGGATCGTGACGAGATAGATGACAGCGGCATTACTCCCCCTTTAAAAAACATCGTCTCGATGTTTCAAAATAAACACACGAATTAACATAAACATTGCAAAGGAAACATGAATAGCCTTTAGCGCGCATAATATGGCTTAAGGCGTACAAATGCACAATTTCTGGATGCACTGGGCGCCGTTGCGATGCTGCCGCGCCGTCGGGAACGATCTCGTTGTTCAATTGTCCTAGTCCGCGAAGCACCTTGTACGGGCCGAAGTATCGGCGTAAAAGCTTTTCGCTCAGTCCGCGGCGGCGAATCGGCGTCCAAACCCAGACTTGATCTCCCGGCTTGTACTCAGAATCGCGTCGTCGTAGGTTGTAACGTCGGGCGTCGGTTCGCTGCTGATCTTTAATTCACATCTGGGCGAGTCTTCGGGCTTCCTCTGCACGTTGAAGTAGGCGGAGACGTCCAGGTTCTCCTCGTGGGTTACGTGCGGCACCATTGCGTCGAGCGTCGTCGTGGGCTCCCTGCCGTACACAAGGCTGAACGAGGTCGCTCTCGTCGTCTCCTGGATTGCCGTGTTATACACGAAGATCACGTACGGCAAGATGGCGTCCCAGGTCTTGTGTTCAGCGTCGGCGATCACGTCCGCGATCGCTTTGTTCAGGCGCTCCGTAAGGCCATTGGTCTAGGGATGGTGCGCATGTTGTTCGTCGATGGCTTGTATTACTGTATTCCAGGATGGCTTGCTTCAACTCTGCCATAAACGCCGTTCCCCTGTCCGTGACGAGCACTTCTGGGACGCCGTGTCGCAAGAGAATTTGTGCGACAAAAAAATTTGGAGACTTCTGCCGCAGTACCATTGGGCAGTGCTTTTGCTTCGGCGTAGCGGGTAAGGTAGTCGGTGGCCACGATGATCCACTTGTGACCCGCAGATGACGATGGAAAGGGGCCGAGATCCATCCCAATTTGTTGAAAAGGCAGGGTTGGGGGCGGTATCGGGTTCAGTAGCCCAGCTGGTCTGATCAGCGGCGTCTTGCGTCGCTGGCACTCACGGCACGTTTTCACGTAATGGGCAACGTCGGCAGTCAGTCGTGGCCAGTAGTACTTCTGGATTCGATGCAACATGCGCACAAACCCGAGATGCCCTGTTGTTGGCTCGTCGTGTAACTCGAAGAATTTCCCGCCTGAGGCTTTTAGGCATGACAAGAAGCTGCGCGGTCTTGTTGGGAGCGAAGTTCTTTTTACGAGGACGTCATTGCTTAAGGCGAACGACGATAACTGATGCCTAAACAGAGCAGGAGGGGAAGCGGTCTTGCCTTCCAAGTAATCGACTAGGTCTTTCAGCTGAGGATCTGATCACTGCTGTTGTGCAAAACAGCTGGCGCTTACTGGCCCCAGAAAGGCGTCGTCGTCGTCGTCCTTCGGGGGTGGTGGTGGTGAAAAACATTTATAAGATAATATTTACATGAGAGAGAGAAAAAAAAGAAAAGGTGGGAGGCAGGCCTTAAGGCCCAGCCTCTTACAAAGTTTAGGAGGGGCCCCTAGTCCGGGACTTCTATAGCTTCCTCGGCAGCTCGGGCCCTAGCCACGAGAGCACGTTGGCTCTCCAAGGTAGAGCAGCCGAGCAGGGCAGCCTCCCAGCTCTCTCGGGTGGGTGAAGGGAAAGGGAAGTAAGCGGGGTTAGAGGGGCAAGCCCACACCATATGGTACACATCTGAAAATGCCCACCCACAGTGCGGGCATTCGCCATTAAAAGCCGGATTGAAATACTGCAGTACTGCCGGGCACAGAACTGTATTGGTGAATAGACGAAGGATCCAGCGCTCCTCAGTTTTAGTTAGTCCTTTAGCGGGGGGGGGGGTGAAAAAGACAGTGTCGAGTTTTGTACAAGTCAGCAATTTCTTTGTAGGTAATGGCCGGATTGGGTTCCAGTTCCTCAAGCGGCGAGAGTTGAGGCGATGCCCGGTGGTTAAGCGCGCGGGCTGAGGCGTCTGCGGCCTCGTTCCCCTCGAGTCCCGCATGTGCTGGGGCCCAGATGACGACACGTGTGTCCGGGCGATCCGGGTACTCGCATCTGCGGAGGATTTCGGCGGCGCGTTGCGAAATGCTCCCTTGCTTCAAATTTCGACAAGCTCCCCGGGAGTCAGTGATGATAACCCTGGAGTCATGCTCTGCAGCGGCCAGCGCTATGGCGACCTCCTCTGCGTGTGTGATGTTTTGGGCGCGGAAAGTGAGTCCCTGAATGTATGTGTTCTGGTGGATGACCGCGGCCGTGTACCGCTCTCGATGGTGTGGGCCAGCAGCATCCGTGTAGAGGACTCCGTGACGAGAGCCGTAGCGCTCTTTTAGGTTCACCGCACGCGCTATGCGACGGCCCTCGTGAGTCTCCTTTGTCATGTTTTGTGGCAGAGGTCGAACCTTGAGCGCGTAGCGCCAGTCCTCTGGAACTTCGGTTCGTTCCTCTGTTCGCGCATTGTAAGCAATGTGCAGGCGGTCTAGGAGGCGTTTGCCTGCAGGTGATTTGCTTAACCGCAAGTATTGGTTGCTTAAGTGCGCCTCCTGCAACTCTGAAAACGTGTTGGTCATCCCTAGAGCAATGAGCCTTTGATTGGACGTCGTTATGGGGAGGTCGAGGGCGGGGTTATAAATTTTGCGAAGGGTCACCTCTAGGGCGCTCTCATCACATTTCCACAAGTGGAGGTAGGTTGCCGCATAGAGTATCCGGCTGGTCACGAATGCATTGGCCAGCCTCAGGGCGTCTTTGCATCGTAACCCCCCCCCCCCGCTTGTTAGATACCCGACGGACCATGCGGCCCACCTTGTATCCAATCTTGCGGAGCTTCTGCAAGTTTGTGTCAATCTTGCGGTTGCAGTGAATAAAGAGTCCCAACACTCTTATCTCATTTCGTTCAGGGATGGGGCCGCTAGCAAGGGCAAGGGCAATTTTAGTGGTACACTTCGGGTTGGGCCGGAGGTGTACGATTTCTTATTTGGTCAGAGAGCATTCCAAGCCACAGGGACGAGCATATCTGTCCACGATAGTCGCCGATTGTTGCAGGTTGACCTCGATCTGCCCTAGCGACCCATGTGTTGCCCAGAGCTTGATGTCGTCGGCATACAGAGCATGCCTGATGCCTTTGACATCATTAAGCAATGGTGGGAGGTGAGCCATGGCGAGGTTAAAGAGGAGGGGAGAGAGGACCGCTCCCTGTGGAGTTCCTCGCGTACCCAAAAGGCCATGCTCCTGGTCTTGGATACGTATATAGAATTGCCGATCAGTGAGGAACTGTCGGATGTACCTAAACGTGTTGTGTCCACAGTTTGTCTGCGACAAATGTGTGAGGATGATGTCGTGGGTTACATTGTCGAAGGCCCCTTTGAGGTCCAAGGCGAGGACCACCTTGTCGCTACTAGGATATTCGACCGGAGCCAAGACTTCTTTGTGAAGTTAGAGCAGGACGTCCTGCGCGGACCGGTGTGGGCGGAAACCGCACATTGTGTCCGCAAAGGCGGCTTTAAGCTGTAGATATTGAGAGAGTCGGTCCCTGACTATGGTTTCCATCGACTTCCCCACACAAGAAGTCAATGAAATGGGTCGAAGGTTTTCGATGTTGATGGCTTTTCCGGGTTTCGGTATGAAGGCGACTAATGCAGTTTTCCAATACATTGGGAGAGGTGTGCCCCCTTCCCATATGGCGTTGAAATAGTGTAGAAGGCTCAGGTATGCCGAGTCCGGGAGGTTAGCAAGGAGCTTAACCGTCACTCTGTCCCGTCCGGGGGCTGTGCCACGTTTCATTTTTCCCAGTGCCGCTTTTAGGTCGTGGAGCTGGAATGGTCTATCCAGCTCCTCATTCTCAGAGCCTGCATTTGAGTATGCTGACCCGCGGGAGACCTGGATGCTACAGAGATATTTGTCTCTCAGCGCTGTAGCCAATTTAGTGGTGTCCCCATGGAAAGCATGAATAGCTCTCTGAAGGTGTTTCTGGGTTTCGTTGCGTGTTTGGTTCGGATCAATCAATGCGCGGAACAGGCGCCATGTGCTCCGATTCGACATTTGTCGAGCCGCGGTGTTGCAGCGGTCTACCCAGTTTGAGTCAGCGAGTTGGGCCGCATACTCGGCTGCCTCTTGGGTGAGTGCCGCTATTCTAATTTTGAGTTTGCGGTTATGCTTCTGCCGGCGCCATCGGCGGATGAGACTATGCCGGGCCTCCCAGAGGTGCAAGAGGTGGTTGTCCACCTCTGGCGTTGCCTCCGAGAGTTGAACCTGTTGTTCAACCTTACGAAGCTGGGCCACCAAATTTTGAGACCAGGATTCATAGCCCTGTTGGGCTATAGGCTCAGAGTTATACTTCGATTCGAAACGTGTCCAGTCTGGGAGTTTAGCTTTTTGGTGGGAGCGTGTAAGAGGTTTAGTGCGGAGTGTTGTGATGAGGATGCAGTTGTCGCTCCCAAGTGTTTCCTCGGTGGTGTGCCACTCCGCATATCTTATGTTTTTGGTAAATGTAAGGTCTGGGCACGTGTCCTGTGTCACTGCGTTACCTATCCGAGTGGGCATAGCGGGATCCGTGGGGAGGGTTAGGCCCAACGTGGAAATAAGCTCCGCCAGCTTTCGTCCGCGTTTCTCCCCCCTACGGTAGCCCCAGAGAGTACTGGGTGCATTGAAATCCCCCCTTCGGGGGAGCGTTGACGGGAGCGCGGGATAAGCAGTCTGCGTCGGAATGCTTGCGGCCCGACTTATAGACTACAGTCACGTCAAATTCTTGAAGTCGTAGGCTCCATCGGGCAAGGCGGCCGGAAGGGTCCTTCAAATCAGCCATCCAGCAGAGCGCGTGGTGGTCGCTTACCACCTTGTATGGTCGGCCGTATAGGTATGGACGAAACTTCGATATAGCCATTGTTCTTTTTCGTATTTTGTTTGTGTGTCCAGTCTTTTTATTTATTTTATTTATTTATTTATTCAGATACCCTAAAGGCCCGCTGGGGGCATTACATAGGGGGGGGACATAAGCCAGTATACAATTCATTGTTAAAGAAACAATCAATCAAACAAACAACAAAAAAGATCAAACAGAGCAATGGAGATGGTGAAGTAGCACTCGTAAACAACACACCCAGAGATAACATAGCATTATATCCTAGAAACTGAGTTTAATGCAATCGCGGGGAAAATTCATGCGAAAGAAAGCAGACAGCGGTAGGAAAAGAGACGGCAGAGTGGTCCAAAACATTTACCGTGAGTGTAATGATTCAAGGTAGGTTTTCAATGCTGACTGAAATAAAGATGATTCTGTTATCGTGGCGATTCTGGGTGGCAGTTCACTCCATTCTTTTATTGATAAGATTAATGGTGAATGTTTGTACTTTTCCGTCCGGGCAAAAATGGGTTTAACTTTACGGGCATGATCACCGCGATGTGACGTATGAGGGGCTGGAGAAATATGAGACCGGGTGAACGGAGTGCTATTATGATAAAGTGTATGAAAATACAATAAACGGGTGATTTTTCTGCGCACTGATAGGGATGGCATGTTGAGTGTTTCCTTCAGAGATGAAACGCTTTGATATCGTGAATAGGATGACAAGATGAATCGAGCAGCTTTATTTTGGACGGATTCAAGAATGTTAGTTAGGGTGATTTGATAAGGGTGCCAAATTATTGATGCATAATCCAGAGAAGGACGTACAAGGAAATTATAAGCTTCAAGTCTTGTGTCCCTGTTGGCGAGACATAAGCGACGCTTGAGAGAGCCAAGTTTCTTTTGTGCTTTAGACGTAATTTGCTCTATGTGGTCAGTCCATGTTAATTTAGAATTTAGGTAGACGCCAAGGTATTTAATCGAGGAGACCGAGTCTATTAAACCATTATTAAATAGTGTAGATATTGGGAGAAGACTTTGAACCTATGGAAAACTTTATATGTTTAGTCTTTTCTGCATTAATTTGCATCTGCCAGTTGCAGCACCATGCCGTTAGCTTGTGTAAGTCAGATTGCAAAGTAGTTGTGTCGTTAGGGCTGCTTATATCTCTGTAGATTATACAATCATCGGCAAAAAGCCGAACTGTAGAAGTAATATTATCAGCTATATCATTAATGTATATTAAGAATAAAAGCGGGCCTATTACCGAACCTTGAGGGACACCAGACTTGACTGGTGCTGGACTGGAAATAGTACTGTTCAGTTTAACCGCCTGAAGGCGATTGGTGAGGAATGCTTCAAGCCATCTTATTGTCTTATTATCTAACTCCAGATTGCGTATTTTCATTAGTAATCGTTTATGAGGTACACGGTCAAAAGCCTTTGAAAAATCGATTAAGATGCCATCCACATAATGAATCAGATGCAATGAAGAGTGAATGTTACTAGTTCGTAAAGTTGAGTCTGGCATGCAAGCTTCGGACGGAAACCGGGCTGATTGTTTATCAGCAAATTGTTTTGGTTCAGGTGGGCCATAATGTGGGAGTAAAGAATGTGCTCGAGCAGTTTACAACTGATTGAAGTTAGCGAAATAGGCCGGTAGTTGCTGAAAAGTGTATTATCGCCAGATTTAGGTATTGGTAGAACGTAGGCTAATCTCGAGTCATCAGGTACACATCCAGAATCAATCGATTGTTGAAATATAAGGGAAAGTATAACAGCTGAAAACTCGCTTGTTAGCCTTAAAAGTTTAGCACTCACGCCGTCGGGCCCTGGGCTAGTCTTCAACGGTAGACGGTATATAGCGCACTTCACGCCATGGGCGGTGATGATAATGGACGGGTATGCCAACGGGATGCTTAGCCTGGGGAGCGTAAGGGAATCGGAGATTTGATGTTCTTGTGTGAATACGCTGGCAAAGTGCCTGTTAAAGTGTTCGGCGCACTCCTCTGGTGGTAGTATGCTGCCATCTGTCCCTGTCATGGCTGGAATGGACTGATTTTGCTTAGGATTTACCATATTCCAGAACTTCTTAGGATCTGTTTTTAAAAGATTTGGGAGAGTGCAATTAAAATATTTCTCTTTCGCATCAGCAACTGTTTTTTCGGCAAGCCTGGAAATTTCCTTGTATTTCTGCCAATCTTCATGGGCATTTGACCGACTAGCTTTTCTATACGCTCTCTTCTTCCTGTTTAGGTGTCTTCCAACATCCCGCGAGAACCATGGGTCGCTTTTACGAGATGTTATTGTACACTTGGGCACACATGAATCTTCTATATATTTTAGCTGATCTCGAAATAAGCACCAATTTTCATTAGTTGAACGGCTCGCGAAGCTGGAGTAAAACTCGGTTAAAAAACTATCTAACATGATATTTATTCTTTCGGTATCTGCGCGCGCATAGTTTAGTATTTGTTTTTTTATTTTTGTTTTTTCAGTGCGAGGTAGAGACAATGAGCAATGAACGGCTCTGTGATCGCTGATGTTTTTCATGACTTGAGTACATGCAAGGTCAGGACTGTTTGTCAGGATGAGGTCTAATATGTGATTTCCGCGAGTTGGTTTATCGACTACCTGGGTGAGGTGATGGTAGTGAAGGCAGTGAAGAAACCGAAGATTTTCTGCGCGATCATGCTGTGTGTTAATAGATGAGGTGCTCCAATCTATGGCTGGATAGTTAAAATCACCGCATATGACTAGAAAACAGCGTGGAAATTTGATCGAGATTTGATCAATTGCGTCACTGAACAGTTCAGAGAAATTAGAGCGGCAGTCTGGCGGTCGGTAGCAAGCACCAAGGACACAATGAATGTGCGAAAAGTGAACAGAGACCCAGATTATTTCTAGAGGCGATTCAATATCTATGAGCGATGGTTGGAACTGTTCCTTTACCGCAATAAGCACTCCTCCTCCTCTAGCCCCGATCCTATCTCGACGGAAAAGTACAAACGACGATGGGAACATTAGTTCGCTGCTGGCGATGTCATTAGAAAGCCAAGTTTCAGTTCCCACAAGGATATCGGCAGAACAATTGTGAATTATTGTTTTTAAAACATCAAGTTTACGAAATATGCTGCGGAAATTTGCCAAGAGCAGAGAAATCGGATTTGGTGTGGCCGTTTTCTTACGTGGTTTTACATACTGTCATTCAGTGGTTTCCTCTTGGTTTTGAGAGTCAGAAGTATCGATTACAGTAGCAGAGGCGCTTTGTTCTTGCACATGAGGGGCAGAGATACGAATAACACAGTCTGAGGCTGAATCATAGCGATAAATGCCGCCCCTCATGTGTAGTTTGTTGTAGCGCACACTGAAACGCTCGTTGGCACTGCGTTGATCCTTGGCGAAGTCGCGTAGCCTTTTTCTTTCGTAAACAACTTTAGGAGAAAAATCCTCATCCAACCAGACTTTTGGTGTTTTGACATCCTTTAACTTGAATGCATTACTTAGAACTTCGGTTTTAGACTTAAAGTTAAGGAATTTAACTATGATTGGCCGATGACTATCAGCACGACGCTGTCCTAACCGGTGGGCTCTTTCGATGTCGCCGACTTGAATACCAAGATAGGTACCTATAAATTCGTTGACAATGCGCTCGGATTCAGCATATCCTTCTTGTTCGACTTCAGGAAGGCCTTTGATGATCAAATTATTTATTCGCATGCGGTTGTTCATGTCCTCTACCACACCAATCAATTCACTGTTTGTTTTGTTAATGTTCACCTTGCATTCCTGCACAGAGTCGCTCATTGTGACAAGGCCGTTTTTGAGCCCCGATACACCGGTCAGACATTGTTCAATAGTGGACACTCGCACATTTATGGAGTTGATCTGCTGATTGATTTCTCTTAACGACGTAGTGGTTTCAGCGTGGCACTTTTTTAGCAGCGTGAGTACATCGTCAATCTTAGGACCTGGGTTAGCCTCTACGTCGCCCGCACAGAGCATTGCAATACACATGGATAAGATAAGCGAAGAAGTTTTAGGGCACAGCATACGTAGAAGGCCACATTCTGAAGCGAAACGCTCATTACGGGGGCAGTGAATTGACCGACGAGCAAAAAATGAACCAATGCGAGCACGGTACGTACACACGTCAATACCCATTTAAGCAAATATCAAGACACAGTAACAGGGATTGGCAGCCACTGACGTCAGGAACTTTGAAAGAACAAAAAAACAAAATGCCTACCTATAACAGCAAAGGACACGAGTTACACATGTGCGGTTGTGGCTGCGAATCCCAGGGCGATGATGCCAGGCGGTGGTTTTTATAGGGTTTGATGGCGCGGCGACCTCTTGTGGTTGGCCGGCGTCCCTAGTCACGGTGCGGTGCAGGATGATCGCCGGTCCTCAGCTGGCACACCTGGGAGCCAGATAAGATGGCGAGCTGGTCCTCGGTAGATAGCAAAGATGAATCAATAGGGCTTGGCTGGCACGAGGCAAGGTACGCCGATCTATAACAGCAAAGGACACGAGTTACACATGTGCAGTTGTGGCTGCGAATCCTACCTCTTTTTTTTCGTTCTATTGCTAACACTAATGTGTACGACACGAAATGAAGAGTCCAGCAGCGCAAATAGAACGCGTGTGAGCAGATAAGGCGGAGCTGCTGTCTCTTGACAGGTGAGCTGTTCACTGCGGCCGTGTTTGGTTTCATTTGTATGCTTGCCGGCCGGAACGAGTTACCCACTTGCTGCACGCACTGCTATACCGTAACGTTCAATCTTTTTTTTTTTGTCTGTCGTTTCCATGTGGTTGAAGAATGCTATAAGTTGTGGAAGAAGCTCCAAGATCACTTTACCCGCGAACGGTCGAGGCTGCGAACGGGAAGCAGACGGCCCGCGGGTCGCCGATCTTTCTGTGTAGCTCCGAAGAGAGCCGCTGACGGTGCGTAGCGCGGAAGTATAAAGGGGATACATTTCGTCTGGCGTAGCGTGACTGACCGCGAGCGACGCTTGCGCGGAACACGTCGGACTATTGGGACTATATACGCGCCTAGCCTACATAAGGGGAGAAAACCTGGGCCAGGGGGCGTTGCACCGCTCTGTGCGGCGCAGCGCCCAGTTGACAGCCGTGTGGTGCGGACGCGTGTTCCATCGCTCCTCCGATTGCACGTGGCTACCGGAAACGGACGGACTGGCGACAGCGGGAGCTTCCGAAGCGTCAAACAGATGAGTTCTTTCTTTTGTTAATTTTATTTCGCTTTCAGCTAGTTAGGTTAAGTGCAGCCTAAAGAATAGATTTTAGCTCTTTGTCCTAGCGGCCTGGTTTTTCGTGCCGGCAGTTAGGTTTTTTCGGCGTTCATTTTTTAACTATTGTGTTTAGATAAATAATTTTTTTTTCTAGGCTATTCGCTTTCGCAGAATTGATTTTAACGCGTGTTTGCTAGTCGTTTCTTTTGTCTTCTTTTGGCAGTTTCTATATTCTGAGAATTCGTAATAGATATAGTTCAGTCGATACATGCTTAAGATGTGCAATCAAAAAACGGTAAAGTGTACTCAGTGTGAGGCGCAGGTTAATCTCAAGGAAACGCGCTTTGACTCTGTAGGTGAAGCGGAAGGCAGCGACTTTTTGTGTCGGCGTTGCGTGCTGAGTGCGCGCTTAGATAGATTTGATCAAGAAAGGGGCGGTTTAGTGTCTCGTGTGGATGATTTAGAAAATTAAGTACGTTTGTTAAGGACAGAAAATCAGAAACTGCTTCGACAGCTTCCTCAAATGGAAAAAAAAAGGCCGACTTCATCCTTGGAACCAACGAGGACGAACATTCCAGTGCGGGCCACGTGGCTGGGACCAGCACTGGCATGGAAGGCATAAGCAAAGTAGGTCAGGCGGATTGGAACCCACAGAGCTATTTAGAAGCAGCTACTAAGAAGCCGGAAAAAATGAAAGAAGTAAGGAAGAAAGAAAATCCCAGAGAGAAGGACACAGGTAACCGAAAGCAGGAGCTAACAGTTGGGAGAGGGAGAGAGAAGGCCCAGGTGCTTATCGCCGGAGATTATAGCATGAGCAGGTGCAAGCGAGACATCTTTGAACGTGTAACGGGTGATAAGAGAGTCTTATTTAGAGCCTTCCCAGGGAGCACAATCAGGGCAGTGCTGAGAGTAAAAATAGGCTGATGAAAAAGTAGAAAGGTAGGCTTGAAAATCAATATGCAGAAGTCTAAGGTAATGTTCAACAGCCTCGGGAAGGAACAGCAGTTTATATTAGGTAGCGAAGTACTGGAAGTAGTAGGCGAATATGCCTACTTAGGACAGGTAGTAACCGCAGATCCGGACCATGAAAAGGAAATAACAAGAAGAATAAGATTGGGATGGAGCGCATTTGGCAAGCACTCGCAGATTATGACTAGCAGCTTACCGGTATCGCTCAAGAGGAAAGTATACAAAAGTTGCATCTTGCCTGTACTCACCTATGGGGCTGAAACATGGAGGCTAACCAAGAGAGTTCTACTTAAGTTGAGGACAACCCAGAGGGCTATGTAACGAAAAATGGTAGGGGTAACATTAAGAGACAGAAAGCGTGCTGAGTGGGTCAGAGAAATAACTCAAGTTACCGACATTCTAGTAGAAATTAAGAGAAGAAATGGACATGGGCAGGACATGTAGTGCGAAGAGAGGATAACCGATGGTCGCTGAGGGTAACAAACTGGATTCCAAGGGAAGGAAGGCGTAGCAGGGGGCGGCAGAAAGTTAGGTGGGCGGATGAGATAAAGAAGTTCGCAGGGGTCAAGTGGATGCAGCTAGCGCAGAACCGGGTTAAGTGGAGAAATATGGGAGAGGCCTTCGCCCTGCAGTGGGTATAATCAGGATGATGATGAAAAATTCCGCAGAGCGCAGTATGGTGATAGTAGCTGCGGGGCTAAACGATGTCCTAAATTGTGACGCTGCAGGAGTGGTGGAAAGTTTAGCTAAGGGAGTTGACGATTTCAGAGAGATAGCACAGCAAGCGCAGATAGTTGTATGCACAGTACCAGAGGTGCTAGGATTGAACGGAAAGCTGGAAAAGGACGTGGTGACAGTTAATCAGGACATAAGAAAGTTAAGCCTGGAGAAGCGTTTCGAAGTGGTTGAGGTAAACAGGTATGTACATAAAGCAGGTTTTGGTAGGGCTTTTCAGCGAGATGGCATTCATTTTAACAGAAGGGTGGGAGCAGAGATCGGCTGGCGCCTCGCAGGCAGGGCTGTAGCTTTTTTTGGGGGTCCGCGAGGACTCCGTGCAGAGAGGTAGTTAGAAGTGAAGCAGAAGAAAGTGTAATAATGGAGGCTGAGCCCCCCACAATGGCAAAGACTAGGTCGAGAAAGAAAAGTACAAAAAGAACTTTAGCACTAGATCAGCTACATAAACATGCAAGGAGGTAGAAAAAGAGCGAAATGGCTAGAGATAGAACAGCAGTTGAAGGATGACAAAATAGGTGTGTACGCTCTTTTCGAGACTCATCTCAGGCATCTAGAAGATCCGCCGTTTATAGAAGGCTACGTCTGGGAAGGGTGCAATAGAACGAGAACGGAAAAAAAGGGTGGAGGGGTAGGTATGTTGATACACCAGGAGACAAATTGGCAAAGAATTAAATCATCTTGTAAAGAACATATCTGGGTATCAGGAACAATTGCCGGATAAGGACATGGCTAAGGGTAGTTTATTTAGGAAAAGGACATCAATGCAGGCAAGAAAACAAGGATCTTGTTGAATGTCTCAGTGACGATATAAGCCAGTTTGGAAACAGGGCAATTATTATTCTGCTGGGGGACATAAACGGCCACATCGACGATCTGGATGGATACACGGAGTATAACGGAAAGCTAATGCTAGGTTTCTGTGAGCGACACGATCTAGTTATAGTAAATAGAGAAACAAAATGTGAAGGCCAAATCACGTGGGAATTCCGCAACAGGCAGACGACTATTGACTACTGTCTAATGTCGCAGTAAATTTATAGCAAGGTCACAAAAATGGAAATAGACGAAGAAACGGAGTGTAGTCTGGGAAGTGATCGTAAACGCATTAGTCTGCAGATGGGGCCCTTGATGAAAAGAGAAATGGAACTTGGACAAAAAGTAAACGCGAAATTAAACGACGATCAAATAGCGCAGACAGCAGCAGACATAGAGGAAGCAACAGAGAAAAGCCCCATGGAAGACTGGGATTATGAACGGGTAGAACTACTCATAAGGAGTAAAATTCAGGAGGTTAAAGTAGCAAACCGCTAGAATGGAAAGAGGAAGCCACGGAGCTGTTGGAATAAGGAAATCAGGGAAGCTATTGAACAACGACGGGCTGCTTCAAGGGAACACCGAGTGCCAAAGAAAGCACAGGTATCTCAGGAGGAAATCGACCACAAATTGGAATCATATTGACAAAAGAAACTTGAGGTACAGGCCCTTGTCCAAAGTAAAATAAAACAGTCCACTGATCGCTGGATGGCTGACATACACGATACCTCTAGAGGCGGAGCAAGAAAATTCTGGAACCATATAAGCTGGCTAGGGAAAAGGAATCAAAGAAAGCAAGATCGGATTCAAGATAACGAAGGAAATTGTTTAAAGGGAGACAACGCAGTGAACTACACTACATCAGTTATAGCCGAGTCATTTAAAAGCGACGATAGGGTAATATCCGCAAATCAGGAAACAACACAAGGTAGCAGAATACAAAATAGCTTAGAACTGAGCAATCTAAACTGGAAAAAGGCAGAAAAAAGTATTCCTAAAAAACATCTACAGGAACAGATGGAAATTCGATCAAGCTGATTAATGAACTTGGATGCACATTAATGAAGGATGCACATAAAATCCTACAGGCCGATTACCATAACATTTGTTATGTACAGGTTGTCCATGCAGGCGGTGAAATTAAAGGTGCAAGCATGGGTTGAAAGTAACAAGATACTCGGAGAACTTCAGAACGGCTTTAGAAATGGTAGGCGCTTAGATGATAGCCTATTCGTGCTTACCCAATGCATCGAAATGTCTAGACTGGAAAATAGACCTTTGTATTTGGCCTTCCTGGACATAAACGGGGCGTACGACAACGTAAGCAGGGAACTCCTGTGGAACATATTAAAAGAAGGTATTGGTTATGAGATAATAGAGTTCCTACAGGATATTGTCACGTAGTGGTGACGAGGTCGACGACACAAATGAAGGGGTCGATGATTGCACTAAAGAAACCTTTATTTGGGCTGACTTGCGCCCGCAAAAGAACTAAGCAACTCGGCGGCGGCGATAACAATAAACGCGCTCGTCGGTCGTCGAACAAAGAATGCTCGTCACACTCGTCAACGCTCAATTTAAAGGCTGCACAGAACAATCTAGATAACGTCGCAAACAGCTACCAGCACGGGCTGGAACATTGTGGAAAGACACCCGAGTGGCCGGAACCTTCGAGACAGATCTCGGTGCATCTTGCGCTACAACAAAACTGATAAAGGTGTGACTCGCGACATCGAGCATTCACAAACAAAGATTACGGAACTGATACGCGGTCCAGAATCAGAGTGATAAGCCTGTATGCCGGCGGCTGCTAAAAAACAACAAATACTGTTTTGAAGGTTTCGCGGCATTACTCCCCCCTTAAAAAAAACATCGCCTCGATGTTTCAAAACAAAGAAACTTAAACATAAGCACTGCAAAGTTTAAATACCACAGATTCTTTAACGCGCGTAATATGGCTTCAGTCGTACAACATGTACAATTTCTGGGCGTGCGCATCGCCGTTGTGATGCTGACGTTCCGTCGGGAATGACTTCATAGTCCAGTGGTCCGACGCGGCGAAGGATTTTGTATGGCCCAAAGTATCGACGCAACAACTTTTCACTTAATCCGCGACGGCGAATCGGTGTCCAAACCCACACTTGGTCTCCTGGATTGTACTCTGCGTGGCGTCGTCGCAAATTGTATCGTCGGCTGTCGGTGCGCTGTTGGTCTTTAATACGCAGCCGTGCGAGTCGTCGGGCTTCCTCTGCACGCTGCAGGTAGGCGGCGACGTCAAGGTTGTCTTCGCTGCTTACGTGCGGCAGCATTGCGTCGAGCGTCGTCGTGGGCTCCCTGCCGTACACAAGCTTAAACGGGGTCGCTCTGGTCGTCTCCTGGACTGCCGTGTTATACGCGAAGATCACGTACGGCAAGATGGCGTCCCAGGTCTTGTGTTCAGCGTCGACGTACATAGCGATCCTGTCCGCGATCGTTTTGTTCATTCGCTCCGTAAGGCCATTAGTCTGGGGATGGTACGCAGTTGTTCGTCGATGGCTTGTGTGACTGTATTCCAGGATGGCTTGCGTCAACTCTGCCGTAAACGCCGTTCCCCTATCCGTGATGAGCACTTCTGGGGCGCCGTGTCGCAAGAGAATTTGTTCGACAAAAAATTTGGCGACTTCTGCCGCGGTACCATTTGGTAGTGCTCTTGCTTCGGCGTAACGGGTAAGGTAGTCAGTGGCCACGATGATCCACTTGTTACCCATAGACGAAGATGGAAAGGGGCCGAGGAGATCCATCCCAATTTGTTGAAAGGGCAGGATTGGGGGCGGAATCGGGTTTAGTAGTCCTGCTGGTCTGTTCGGCGGCGTCTTGCGTCGTTGGCACTCACGACACGTCTTCACGTAGTGGCCAACTTCGGCAGGCAGTCGCGGCCAGTAATACTTCTCCTGGATTCGACGCAACGTGCGCGCAAATCTGAGGTGGCCTGCTGTGTGCTCATCGTGCAACGCCTGCAGAATTTCTTGCCGAAGGGTTTTAGGCACTACGAGAAGCTGCGCGGTCTTGTTGGGTGCGAAGTTCTTCACGAGGAGGCCATTGCTTAACGTGAAGGATGATAAATGTCGCCTGAACACACCAGGAGGGGAAGCGGTCTTTCCTTCCAAGTAATCGACTAGCGCTTTCAGCTCAGGGTCTGATCGCTGTTGTTCTGCGAAACTGCTGGCGCTTACCGGTCCCAAAAAGGCGTCGTCGTCATCGTCCTTCGGGGGAGCATCGACGGGAGCGCGGGATAAGCAGTCTGCGTCGGAATGCTTCCGGCCCGACTTATAGACTACAGTCATGTCAAATTCTTGAAGTCGTAGGCTCCATCTGGCAAGGCGGCCGGAAGGATCTTTCAAATTAGCCAGGCAGCAGAGCGCGTGATGGTCGCTTACCACCTTGAATGGTCGGCCGTATAGGTATGGACGAAACTTAGAAGTGGCCCAGATGATTGCAAGGCACTCCTTCTCTGTCGTCGAGTAATTGACTTCGGCTTTTGTGAGGGATCTGCTAGCGTAGGCGATTACTTTCTCCTGTCCGGCACTCTTCTGGACAAGAACGGCTCCTAGGCCCACACTGCTCGCGTCGGTGTGAATTTCGGTCTCGGCATTTTCATCAAAGTGGCCAAGTACAGGAGGGCATTGCAGGCGGCGCTTGAGTTCGTCGAAGGCTTCACCTTGCGGCGTTTCCCATTTAAAAGGTACGTCAGCCTTTGTAAGCTGCGTCAACGGTTCGGCAATCCGCGAAAAGTTTCTGACAAATCGTCGATAATAAGCGCACAGCCCAAGGAATCGGCGCACAGCTTTCTTGTCGGCAGGCGGTGGGAATTGTGCGATTGCAGCTGTTTTCTCCGGGTCTGGGCGAATACCGTCTTTGCTAACGATGTGACCTAGGAACCGGAGTTCTTCGTAGGCGAAGTGACACTTCTCTGCTTTTAGCGTTAGTCCCGATGACTTGATGGCTTCCAGCACTGTCTGTAGTCGTTTTAGGTGGTCTTCAAAGTTTGACGAGAAGACAACAACGTCGTCCAAATATACCAAACAAATTTGCCACTTCAAGCCTGCCAGGACTGTGTCCATTACTCGTTGAAACGTGGCTGGTGCGGAGCAGAGGCCAAATGGCATCACCTTGAACTCATAAAGGCCGTCCGGTATGACGAATGCGGTCTTCTCGCGATCTCTTTTGTCGACCTCAATTTGCCAATATCCGCTCTTCAGGTCCATCGATGAGAAGTACCTTGCATTGCAGAGCCGGTCGAGAGTGTTGTCGATGCGGGGAAGCGGGTAGACATCCTTCTTCGTTATGCTATTCAAGCGGCGGTAATCAACGCAGAAGCGAAGTGTGCTGTCTTTTTTCTTGACCAAAATGACTGGCGCCGCCCAGGGGCTGTTCGAGGGCTGGATTACGTCATCACGCAGCATTTCCTCAACTTGATCGCGAATGGCCTGGCGTTCTCGCGGCGATACACGATAAGGGCTTTGGCGCAGAGGTCGGGCTTGTTCGTCCGTTATAATGCGGTGCTTGGCCAGTGGTGTTTGTCGTACCTTCGATGATGACGAGAAGCACTCCCCGTAGCTTCGAAGAAGACTGAGAATCTGGTCTTTCCTGCTGTGGGTCAATGCCGGGTTGATGTCAAATTTGGGCTGACGAAATTTGTCCGGTGCGTCTTCCAGCGTTTGGTCGTGGAGGGCGAATACATCTTTGAGGTCGGCTAATTCGTCGAGAAAAGCGATCGTCGTGCCCTTGTTAAGATGCCGGTATTCTTCGGTGAAGTTTGTTACCAGCACCTGAGCTTGACCTCTCCGGAATTTCGCGATGCCTCTTGCGATGCCGACACCTCGTTCTAAGAGCAATTGGATATTTCCTTCGACGATGCCTTCAGCGGTTTCGATGTTTGCGCTACCTACGCAGACTGCGATGCTTGATCGGGGCGGGACGGTCAATTCTTCGTCGAGGACGTTTAGAGCGATGTGTTGCATCGACGTCGTCGTAACAGGAATGGCTTTGTCTGCAGAGAGCTTGATGAGCTTGGATCGCAGGTCGATGATAGCCCTATGTTCATTTAGGAAGTCCATGCCTAAAATCACGTCGCGGGAGCACTGCTGCAAGACCACAAAGCTGGTGGGGTAAGTACGCCCATTTACGGTTATTCTTGCAGTGCATCGTCCCGATGGAGTAATCAGGTTGCCACCTGCGGTGCGAATCAGCGGGCCATCCCAAGCGGTGGTAACTTTTCTGAGCTGAGAGGCTAATGGTCCACTAATGACTGCATAGTCAGCTCCGGTGTCTACTAGGGCAGTGACTCTGCGACCGTCGATATCAACTTCAAGGTCACTTGTTCGCGTCCTCGCATTGCACGTGGGCCTCAGTGTCCGATCTCGGCTCCGTCGTTTCTTCAGGTCATGGCCGGGGCATACCGTAGTTACTGCGCTGGCCGGCGTGGTCTGCTTGCGGTATGGTCGTGATGTCGTCGATGACGTCGTGTGGAGCGGCGGTGGAATGGCTGCGTCGTCGTTAGTGGTCGTTGGCGGCGGAGGATGTTCGTCTTTTCGCCATTGAGCAACCTCACCTCCAAAGGTTGCTCTGTTCAGTTTCCCCTGCGCGGGCTTGGGGACCTTCCGCGCATACTCTCATCATAGGTACGGCCTGGCGACGCAAAGCGGGCCCTGTACGGCGATGGAGATCTGAACCGACGGCTTGATGGCGCAATTTCACCGCTACGCAGATAGTTGTCAATTTCTTGTGGTCGTTCACCTGGGCGTGGTCGTGGAGCGTCGACTGCAAATCCGCGGAGACCGATTCGTCGGTACGGGCAGTGTCGCAGATTGTGGCCGGCCTCACCGCAGTGGAAGCATAATGGCCGGTTGTTCGCTGTCCTCCATGCGTCGCACTTCCTGGGGCTTGGTGGTCGTTGGTAGGCTTGGCGGGCGGGGGCCAAGGGGCGGCTTTCAGGAACAGGACGGTAGCGGCGAGGGCTCTGAAAGCCATCACGTCGGGGCGGAGGGCGACGTAATGCACCAGCGTAGTTTATCGCTGTTGCCTCTTGTGCTGGAACTGTCGCAGCCATCGCTTTAGGAACGCCCAGCGCCTGCTGAACTTCTTCACGGACGACGTCCGCGAGCGTCGAAACCTGGGGTTGTTGCGATGATGGCAGCATTCGGCGGAGCTCCTCTCGCACGATCTCCCTGATTATGTCCCGAAGGTTCTCTCCGCCTGCAGATGCGGTGGGGTAGTGGCATGAGTAGTCTGGTTGAAGTGGTCGCTCGAAGTGGCGCATCCGGGTGTCCAACGTCTTCTCGATGGTCGATGCTTCACTTTCAAATTCTTCCACAGTTTTCGGCGGGTTCCGGACAAGCCCCGCAAAAAGCGACTCTTTAACTCTTCGCATTAGGAATTTCATTCTCACCTTCGGTCATGTGAGGGTCGGCGCGGCGAAAGAGGCGCTTCATTTCCTCTACGTAGACCAGGACGGGCTCGTTTTGTAGTTGAATTCTTGATTGGAGGAGGGCCTGAGCTCTTTCTTTTCGGACAGAACTTGTAAAGGCCGTCAAGAACTGTGCTTTGAATGTCTCCCAATCCTTGAACGAAGTCTCGTGATTTTCAAACCAAATTCGGGCATGTCCTTGAAGAACAAAGTAGACCTGCCTGAGTTTCGCAGCGTCGTTCCAGCCGTTGAAATCTGCCACACGGTCGAAAAGGTCCATCCAATCTCCCGCATCTTCATCCGGTAGTCCATGGAAGCAGGGGGGCTCACGGGGTTGGACGAAAACCACCGGTGCTTTAGGCTGGGCCATCGTCGATGCCTTCCGAGATCGAATGTGGTCAGGCAGTAGACCGTGTTCAGGTTGTAGGCCTTGAAGTCGGCGGCTGGCTCGGTGACCTGTAGGCTGGTTTTCCAGGTCGTCAGGAACACGGCTTGGGTCTTCCTTTGAAGGATCAAAGGCAGCACCTCCACCAGATGTCACGTAGTGGTGACGAGGTCGACGACACAAATTAAGGGGTCAATGATTGCACTAAAGAAACCTTTATTTGGGCTGACTTGCGCCCGCAAAAGAACTAAGCAACTCGGCGGCGGCGATAACAATAAACGCGCTCGTCGGTCGTCGAACAAAGAATGCTCGTCACACTCGTCAACGCTCAATTTAAAGGCTGCACAGAACAATCTAGATAACGTCGCAAACAGCTACCAGCACGGGCTGGAACATTGTGAAAAGACACCCGAGTGGCCGGAACCTTCGAGACAGATCTCGGTGCATCTTGCGCTACAACAAAACTGATAAAGGTGTGACTCGCGACATCGAGCATTAACAAACAAAGATTACGGAACTGATACGCGGTCCAGAATCAGAGTGATAAGCCTGTATGCCGGCGGCTGCTAAAAAACAACAAATACTGTTTTGAAGGTTTCGCGGCAATATATACCGGGATAACAAAGTAGAAATTACCTGGGAAGGGATAAGAAGTACGGAAGATGTCAAAGTATGCAAAGGATTAAGATAAGGCTGTCCTCTATCACCGCTGCTGTTCATGCTTTATATGATAAACCTGGAACGGAGGATACAAGACAGTAACCTAGGTTTTAACCTGCCATATAGTTTAGGTGGAAAGGCGGTAGAGCAGCGCCTCCCCGTTTTGATGTATGCAGACGATATTGTGCTGCTTGCTGAGAGTCTGGAAGAATTGCAAACTCTAGTTGAGTATTGCGGAGACGAAGGGGAAGCTCTAGGCTTCAGTTTTAGCGCAGTTAAGTCGGGTCTGATGATTTACAACGGCTCAACTGATCAGGGTCTTAATATACAAGGCCATGAAATACCCGCAGTAGCAGAATAAAAATATCTGGGAGTATGGGTAAACGAAGGACTGGCATACATTGGAAAGCATGAGCAATCTCTTAAAGCCAAAGGACGAAGGAATGCCGGGATAATGAAGCATAGGGCATTGTGGGGATACAACAGGTATGAGGTTTTGAGGGGTATTTGGAAAGGAATTATGATGCCCGGACTTACTTTCGGAAATGTGGTTTTGTGCCTAAAATCAGAGGTACAGTCGACATTAGAAATAAATCAGAGCCGTTGGACGATTAGCACTAGGTGCCCACGGCAAAACCATAAATGAGGCGGTACAGGGAGATATGGGCTGGGCATCTTTCGAAGTACGGAAAGCTCAGAGTAATATTTTTTTTATATGGAACGCCTGAAAAAATTGGACAGTACCAGATGGGCAGCTAAGGTACTTAAATACCTGTACTTAAAAGACGTTGACTCTCAATGAAGGAAAAGAACTAGGAAACATGCTAGTCACAAGGACGGAGAAAAAATATGGCCGATTTGAATAGTTAATAAAATACGAAGTAGGTGCTTAGCACCGCTTATCCCCGCTATACCTTTCATGCATACACTTCAGCGATTTACACTCTTTCCAAAATCTTCCCTCAGCTCACGCAAGAGGGGGCCAGCAGTCACAAAGACAAACAGCGCCGGCGGTTACGCTTCCAAAACACACAAACCTAAGGCCCAAACATTGCGATCGCTGCCCTTGGTCGGTTGCACCTGGGCGGCGGTTTCAAAGGGACGTATGTCCAGGCATCTTCCCGAGAAGGCACCGAAAGCAGCTCCCTCTGCCGCGCATTCTCCACAGCCCGTGTTTCGCCGCGTTTCGGAGATTATGGCCTTCGCGCCCTTTCCCCTCAAAGCGAGAGACAGAGCACAGAGCAGTTAGCGACGAACCGGAACACGTGCGCGACCGAGACACTTCCGCATTCACGCCGACGCTGAGTGTCTAGAGCCGTTTCGTGAGCACGCTCGGCATGTTTCCTCGTTCTTTGTGCTTCTAAATTCTTGCACCGTTTTGCTGCAACACCAAATTCAGTAGACTCGCGTTCCCGCTGCCTTCGTAATCGTTGTGCTTCAGCACGTCGAACCCGGCAAACCTGCGCCGCAATGCCACATGGACCGGCTTCGTCCATTGCGACGCGAAGCAAACGCACACACGCTTGTGCAACGCTGCCCTGGCACGGTCGCCACGTCCGCAACTGACACGCCCCTCTCTCACTGTCTTACTCTCTAACTGGGTGCATCATGCTGTCGCTCCGCCCCCTCAGTGTTAGATCGCGGGATGTAGTCGTCGCCACTTTCACTTCCTCCTCTCAAGTTCGGGGAGATTTGGATGGACAGATAAAAATAGAAGCTTCTACTACACCTCCGCGGCTGCTCCACCTCCTCAATGCTGAGACGCGCGCGTAGCCGCCTTCTCTTTCTCCGCTTCAAGTTCACGAAGAGAGAGAGAGAGAGAGCGGCTTCGGAGAGACCCGGCGAAATCCGTGATTGCGGCTAGTAGTGCTACGCACTAATAAAGAGCATTAAGCAACAGGTGAAAAACACAGAAGGTAAAAATTGGATAAATTTGATGGAAAAGAAACAGAGTGTGGAATTATATTGAAAGTGGAAAATGCAGATCACGAAGGAGGCTTTCTTTGATAACTCAAGAGGCAGTGCCCTACTGTTTGAAGCTAGATCAGGGTGCCTTAGAACACGCAGCTACAAAAAGAAATTTAACAATGGAGATGACGCATGTGCTGTATGTGGTAACTACAGTCAAACAATTGACCATATCATACTCGAATGTAATGGTATCCTTCCGGAAGTTGATGCAGGCGCAGTCACTGTTCCTGAAGCTCTGGGGTTTAGAGATACCAGTGGCCGGGTGAATAAACCGGCGGTGGAAACTAGCAAAAAACGACTGGAAGATCGATGGCTTACAAGCAGAGAAGTGACATAATGTTAGTAATGTAGAAACAAAAATTTAATAAATAGAATGATGGTTTAGTTGACCAATCTAAATAAATAATTAAGATATAGGGAGAAAAATCAGCATGATAGTTACTGCTGCCACCCTGTTTCAAAGGGGATGCTCCTATATTCTATCCATCCATCCATCGTCAGCGCCCTCCATGGAGGCCCCGTCAAAACCTCTGCGCAACGCGGCCGCGTCGTCTGCTCCCCGCCGCATCGAAAAGCATGCTGTCCTCTTCTCCGCGCTGCTTTCCAGTACGTGTTCGCGCGCGAGCTCGGTTGTTTCCTCCTCCGGCCGCGTTCTGGCCACCGTCGCTTCAACAAAGGGGCAAAAACTGGAATGAAAAAGTGACGGCGCGCTTTTTCGCAAAACTTGTGTGGAAACGGTAACGGGATGGTTGTCGGCTTTTTTTTTTAGGTATCTCGTACCGCTCGTATCTCGCACCTCTGTTTGTATCTGGCGGTGCCGCAGCAGCCATCGCGGAACCAAGTCGGCCTCAAGAAACAGATATACGTCAATAATGCCATCACTTGGTGCTTGTAAAGGAAAAACACACACGTCAATCGTTCTATCCTCATACGCGATCCAGCTTCGGGAGCTCAAAACTGCGCATTCGCTAGAGGAGATAACTAGGAAATGCACATCGTAGCTGTGGAATTAAGCAGACAAAGATTTACTTGGAGAGATATCCCCGCCTGCATGGAAAGTCGTCAGGCATTTCCTCGCTCTTCGTCTCGTGGAGAGAGGAAACTGCCGTAAAAATGGCATCCCTCTGCTTCTCGTTAGGCCGTTAAGAAACCCCTCATCGTTAAAGGTAGATAGGTCATTGATTTCGGATGTCAGCGCCGCAGCAGCGAACTCCCCCTGACCGCTGTGAGCAGGAACCAAAGGGTAAGACGGCATGCTTTGTGCCTTTGTAAGGAATGCGTACTAAACGCGCCGAAAGCAGGCACCACAGCGCCAGTAGCATCGCCTAAAGCGTCTGTCCACAAAGAGTTGAATAGGCCCCTTTCAAGTGAGCAGTCACAAATGGAAAGGAAGCTCCCCAACCAGCGCCCGGAGCACTTGTCGCTCTGTACACTGTATCAATTCTCAATGAGAAGGCTGGACCCTTCATTCTCTGAACAACATGGACAGAGACATCAAGAGGTGCCGTCTCAAGTCCTTCAAAATATCTGTCGCTTGCCTCTGCCTTCCAGTAGCGAATTAGCGTTCATGTTTTCTTTTTAATGTCTGATCCTGCCAACAAGCACTCTTTAAAAACAATGTCCGTGACGATCAAATAATCATAATTTCTCGCTTTCGAAAGCACCGATAAAAAACATGCTTCCAGCCAGCCTCTATGTCAGCCGGGGCACAGAAAAAAGCAAGAACAAGAAACCCCACTGGCAAAGAGCGCCGGCTTTGCGCGCGCAGACGCGCGCCCATCCCACCTCGTCCTCGCCCTCCTTCTCCCGCTCCACGTGCACGCGCGGATGCCTGTGGCACGCGCTCCCGAGCGAGCGGGCTGCGCAGACTCCGCAGACAGCCGTGCGCAGCGCGGGCGCGGAATCGCGTAGCCATGACCTTCGAGATCACCTCCGCGAACACACGCGCGGGGGTGATCTCGGAGGCCATGGCGTAGGCTTTGTAGTTCCTCTCCCCTCCGCTAGAAACCGAGCGCTGGCGTCGCGGAGGAAACTCCAGCTTTGGTTCCCTCACGGCCGGTCTCGTGGGAGAGAGCGCGCGCTATTTCTTAGGGCCTTCTCAATCGCCGCGTGAACAATGGGAACTTTTCTCCTTGAGTCACGCTCTCCGCCGCCGCAAGGGGCGCGACCTGCTCACTGTTCGCTCCGCATCTGCTTCAGTGGCGGCGGGTGGCTTTTGCCTGGTTTCGCGCTGTCGCCCGCGGGTTTCGTGGTGAGTGCAGCCCCTAAATGAAAAATTACAGAAGGTAGATGCTGCAGCGGCATCTTGTCAGCGTGCTACGCACGTGAATGGAGTCTTTATATTAAAAAACACTGTCGCTTAGCAAACGCTCGACAAGCATATGACATGTATTGCGGCATGGTATCTACTTTTGCTCATTTTAATCTTAATTTTTTCCCAAGCTTGTACAAGAAGAGGAATAAAAAAAGTGAATGAGCAGTGATCACATCGAAGCTTCTTCAAGGCAAACATAACAGCAACAATGGCAAAACCGTCTTTCAGCGCTAGATGAGAAACCATCGAGGTAACACCGAAGATGAAAATAATTGTATAAAAATGTAATGTAAGTTGCACAATGCTTACATGACATAAAGTATTAGTATAACGTCAGAGTAAACGCTTTTAAGTTTTGTTTTCAATTTTGCTATAATTTATAGACCAGCAAATGTTTTATGTTGTATTATAAACATTATTTTAATTTTGCAAATAAACGTTGGTTTAATGAAATGTTTACATGATATCATGATTATTTCATGAAAACAACAGGAAATCTATTTCAAGCACTAATTCCTAGCAATATTTTCATTCTTTTTCTAGTATGTTTTTGAACTAATAGTTCCTTGTAACTATCTGTGCAGTAAGGCCTGCCTTAGAGAGCAATCGCTGCCCCATTATTTTGGTAGAATGCTTTGCTTATTACACATGCGCCACTGTTACTCAAGGGACACTCCTCAATAATGGATATAAAAGCTTTTCTCTGTGCTATTTATTCAACGGTGACTATAGGAGTTGTATGTCGCTCTGTATTGCGCGCCTAGGCACCTAGTGTCGACACCGACGAAATCATTTCAGCTCTGCCGCAATCAGTAACCGAGGAACTGAAAGAAGTGATGGTATCTCCTGTCATCCCATTACCCACTGTCACGTATTCTGGTTTAGCTTACGTCGCTGGATACATTGTGAAGTTAATCAGTGACTTCGGGTTTGACGCTTGTGCTATCCTTCTTGAAACCAGCGAAAGAAGCAGCCCCATGTACACTATTCTGCGAGGACAAGCTTCTAGCGGACCGCATTATCCAAAACCAGAGTTTGTAGCTTTCTTGGACAAGGTTGTGTCTCTTTTTGAAAAAGCTGTCGTGCACCTACCATACACAAATGTCCTTGAAGTCCGACAAATCTTAATCCAGCCAGCACTTAAGGACTCACCTTGGCTGAGTTGTCCGGAAGGCATTGACAATTGCCATGCTATAACGTCCGCTTCTTTAATATGTGAGAAATTTCTCAGAATACTTCTTGTCAATTATGCTAAGAAGGTGACAGACAGGAACGAAAGGCCAGCTCCTTATGTGCACAAACCGTCCAGAAAGATTTTGAGACTTTAATTTTCTAGCCGCATGTACCGTTTTGATCAATGAGTGCAATGAGTCAACTTTGAAGGACATTTTTTTTATTGCTTGCTGCAATTTTTAATTATGCACATCTGCTTACGCCCATTTCCTTGATTAAATGTCGTTTTTTTTATCACTGTATTAAACTATGACTGTCTACGTGTGCGTCATTCGCGAGACTACGTATACATCTGCTGTCTTTCAACCTACTGATTTGTTTTAAACGAAGCTAGAACAGCCCACTTCACTAGACAACTGAAATTTTAACTGTATGCGTAAATGTTTGATCCTTACTCTGAATCTGAGACGGGCTATGAATTTTCGTCAGTGCCTCTTTGCTCTGAAAGAAAACGGCAGCGGTTGACAGAATATCCATCGAACAGTTTGCCATGCACTAGCGTCAGGTCGCGTTATACCAGCTTACAGCTTTCAAAAGCACACTGCATAAAATGGTACATATAGTTTTGTGAAAAATTTAGGGGCAAAAATTGTTGATGTAAGTGCACCCGAAACTTCATTCGACCGTGCGCGACAGCACTGACGAAGGCGCGCTCATTATTGACTATTTTATTGCTCATACACGATAAATCAGACGCTGATTACGGCTTCTTCCTATAAGCCATAAGGGGTGAAATATCAGAACCTGCCGGTTGCAACCGATGCGGGCGGAGCGAAGAGCGAGCGCGCGTTTCCCTTGCGCGTGAACGGCTGTAGCGGAGGAGCAGCAGTGGGGCGGTGGCGACCCCACCGAGGCGCGGCGGGCGGTGGAAACAGACCCCATTGGAGAGGCCGTAAGAGAAGAGAGAAACGCGCTCTCCCTCGAGACCGGCTATGGTTCTCTATTGGCCTCAAGATCGAGCAGAGTCGCCACCTTGCTGCTCAGCGGCGAAACCTACTCAGTGTGGATGCGTTTTCCCATCGCGTGCCAGCCCGCAGTGATTTACGCGCGCGCATGCAGCGTGTACAGCAGTGTGTTTGTTTCGCAGTTCCTGTGAGCTTTTGCTTACCTATACGCCTCTTGCAAAATAAATATGAACGCTTCATTAAAAAAAATATACTTGTCCGTATCGAGCATGTCATGCTTGGATAAGGACATCATCCATCGCGGTCTTTGGCGCTTGAGACATGCAATCCTTTGACATGCAATGTCTCAAACGACGTGGTGCTGTCGTTACCGCCGTGTCAAAACAAAACAGGTCGTTTCCGTCAATAAACGTTAATTCAAACGCTCAGAAATCGCATATTCCTATTTCTGTTTGGAATACCGCAGCTTCTAAAACATATTCCACCGCAGACTGCTTCATATAGCAGAACGCAGTTTGAACAGACCACTCTATGCATGCTATGCCGTCTGTGTGCACGATAGAGTTGTGTGAGTACTTTGCTTTTTTTTTTCCTTTTTCTTTTTTTTGCTTTTAAACCTCTGTCGCGATGTCTCAATGGTAAGGGCGCTCGACTGCTGATTTCGAGAACGGGGGATTCAATCACATCCATTTCGAAAGGCGTTCGTCTGTTGCGGGATTTGACTGCACTATAAGCAATCCCACGTGGTAAATGTGGAGTTAATAATGAAAAAAAACGACACCGAAACCAGCCTCTGCAATCATCCTTCATAGCCGATGCCGCTTTCATGCGTTAAACCCGGGCCAATATGCATTTCTTTTCTTTTCTTTTGTTGTTGAAGGCTTCTGTGCATCCGTAAAAGTTTTAGTGAGCACATTTTGCTTTAGAGAAATGCTCGAATGTTTGGGAAACATATTCCCTGCACCTAATTGTCACCCTAAATATTACATAACACACCTAGATCAATGTACTTCACTGGTAGCCTATTATGATCTTTATAACCCCTTTTCGTCCAAGTGCTGTCTTCCGACAAAACTCATCATTTCTGACAAGGGGACTAAAACAGCTTCATGCGGGCTTGAATATCAGTGTTTAGTTCGGGAATAAATACATTTTTATAGTCGCATGATAAGATGACCTCCATTTCTTTCGGAATAGTTTTATATCTGGCATCTGTTTTGGAAGCAACCCTAATATTTTACTTCGCATAAGATTTAGTCACTGCTAAATAATTAGTGATAAAGAAATTTTCAGCCTGTAAAATTGCTTCCCAGAACATGACAGTGCCCATGCGCAGTTTATAACGATGTCCTCGCAGCGAGTAATTCGTAGCTTGCACTTTAACGTTACTGAAAATTAATCGCTGATTATTGTAAATTCTGTCAAGTGTGTAAAAGTTCTCTGAAAGGGTAAAATTTATTTGCATTACAAAACAAAATAATTACACTACTAATTTACCGTTAAATATTAACATCACACACATCAGAAATACCTTATACTTTCCTCGGTTTCAGGAAATCATTTACAGTTAGTGGCTCATGCATTATTACACTATCGCATTCTATGACTGTGGCCGCAAAAAGCATCTCGGCAAATTCAATCCACTCAGCGCTGTATACGTGAACAATTAGCTTTCTTGTGCGGCGAGGTTTCTGTATAGGGTCGGCGTGATCTCATTTTTGGGGAATACTTGTGCGTGGTTGTCTGGGCCAGAATTGATGTGCACTCAGTCTAAAGCAACTCGCCATGCAGTGCGCTGCCAATGCTACATTTAACCTGCTTAATCCTCGAGTCAAGTACGATATAGTGAACCAGGCTGCCTCGATTCAATGTAAATTACTGCAGGTCAGAGCACGAACCTTGTATCTGCGTGGGCTTGACACTAAGTTCGCCGGTCTCACTCGCATGAGACACGTGCAAACTGTTTAAAAGTCGATAGAGGAAAACAAAGCTGTCGTTAGGCAGGCGCGTGAGTGCGGTACAGCGCAAGAAACGTGCAAAGTAAATCTAGAAGACAGATGGTTGCGTGCTGTGTTTTCCTAAAATCCGCTCTTCTCCTGCTGCATTGGCGGAATTTTCTGCAATATTGCAGAAATACTGCTGAAGACACGTTTTCATCGCCAACAAACCCGCCGTAAACTCGAAAGCAGACCTACGCAGCGTGCGTTTCTGCGAGCGCCGCCGGCTGCCGATCCACACTGGATCGATGGAAGGAATATAGGAGCGTCCTCTTTGAAACGGGGTGGTAGCTAGCTATCATGCTCATTTTTCTCCATATATCTTAATTATTGATTTAGAATGGTTAACTAAACCATCATTCTATTTATTAAATTTTTGTTCCTACATTACTAACATTATGTCACTTCTCTGCCTGTAAGCCACCAATCTTCCAGTCGTTTTTTGCTAGTTTCCACCGCCGGTTTATTCACCCGGCCACTGGTATCTCTAAACCTCAGAGCTTCAGGAACAGTGATTGCGCCTGCATCAACTCCCGGATGGATACCATTACATTCGAGTATAATATGGTCAATTGTTTTACTGGAGTTTGCACATACAGCACATGCGTCATCTCCATTGTTAAATTTCTTTTTGTAGCTGCGCGTTCTAAGGCACCCTGATCTAGCTTCAAAAAGTAGGGCACTGCCTCTTGAGTTATCAAATAAATCTTCCTTCCTGATCTGCATTTTCCACTTACGGTATAATTGCACACTCTGTTTCTTTTCCATCGAATTTACACAATTTTTACCTTCTGTGTTTTTCACCTGTTGCTTAATGCTCTTTATTTCTCCGTCCTTGTTACTAGCATACTTACTAGTTAGTTTCCTAGTTCTTTTCCTCCATTGTGAGTCAACGCTTATTAGGTACAGGTATTTAAATACTTTAGCTGCCCATCTGTTACTGTCCAATTTCCTCAGGCGTTCCTTATATAATATTTTATTCCAAGCTTCCCGCTCTACGAAAGATGCCCAGCCCATATCTCCCTGTACCGCCTCATTTGTAGTTTTGCCGTGGGCACCTACTGCTAATCGTCCAACGGATCTCTGATTTGTTTCTAATGTCGACAGTACCTCTGATTTTAGGCACAAAACCGCATTTCCGAAAATAAGTCCGTGAACCATAATTCCTTTCCAAATACCCCTCAAAACCTCATACCTATTGTATCCCCACAATGCCTTATGCTTCATATTCCCGGCATTCCTTCGCCCTTCGGCCTTAAGTGATTGCTCATGCTTTCCAATATATGCCAATCCTTCGTTTACTCATACCCCCAGATATTTATATTCTGCTACTCTAGGTATTTCAAGGCCTTGTATTTTAAGACCCTGATCAGTTGAGCCGTTGAAAATCATCAGACCCGACTTAACTGCGCTGAAACTGAAGCCTAGAGCGGCCCCATCGTCTCCGCAATACTTAACTAAAGTTTACAATTCTTCCAGACTCTGAGCTAGCAGCACAATATCGTCTGCATACATCAAACCGGGGAGGCGCTGCTCTACCGCCTTTCCACCTAATCTATATGACAGGTGAAAACCTAGGTTACTGTCTTGTATCCTCCGTTCCAGGTTTATCATATAAAGTATGAACAGCACCGGTGATAGAGGACAGCCTTGTCTTAATCCTTTGCATACTTTGACATCCTCCGTACTTCGTATCCCTTCCCACGTAATTTCTACTTTGTTATCCCTATATATTTCCTGTAGGAACTCTATTATCTCATAACCGATACCTTCTTTTAATATGTTCCACAGGCGTTCCCTGCTTACGTTGTCGTACGCCCCGTTTATGTCCAGGAAGGCCAAATACAAAGGTCTATTTTCCAGTCTAGATATTTCGATGCATTGGGTAAGCACGAATAGGCTATCATCTAAGCGCCTACCATTTCTAAAGCCGTTCTGAAGTTCTCCGAGTATCTTGTTACTTTCAACCCATGCTTGCACCTTTAATTTCACCGCCTGCATGGCTAACCTGTATGTAACAGATGTTATGGTAATCGGCCTGTAATATTGTATGTGCATCCTGTCTGCTTTCCCTTTATAAATCAATATCATTTTACTCTGCCGCCAGCTGTCCGGAATTTGCTTATTCGTTATGACTGTTTCCAGAGCTTTTAGCAACGTTTCCTTACTTTTTGGACCGAGTTCATTAATCAGCTTGATCGGAATTCCATCTATTCCTGTAGATGTGTTTTTAGGAATATTTTTTTCTGCCTTTGTGCAGTTTAGATTGGTCAGTTCTAAGCTGCTTTGTATTCTGCTACCTTGTGTTGCTTCCTGATTTGCGGAGATTACCCTATCGTCGCTCTTAAATGACTCGGCTATAACTGATGTAATGTAGTTCACTGCGTTATCTCCCTTTAAACAATTTCCCTCGTTATCTTGAATCCGATCCTGCTTTCTTTGATTCTTCTTCCCTAGCCAGCTTATATGGTTCCAGAATTTTCTTGCTCCACCTCTAAGGCATCGTGTATATCAGCCATCCAGCGATGGGTGGACTGTCATATTTTACTTTGGACGAGGGCCTGCACCTGAAGTTTCTTTTGTCGATATGATTCCCTTTTTTGGACGATTTCCTCCTGAGATACGTGTGCTTTCTTTGCCATTCGCTGTTCCCTTGAAGCAGCCCGTCGTTGTTCAATAGCTTCCCTGATTTCCTTATTTCACCAGCTCCGTGGCTTCCTCTGTCTATTCCAGCGGTTTGCTACTTTAACCTCCTGAATTTTCCTCCTTATGAGTAGTTCTACCTGTTCATAATCCCAGTCTTCCATGGGGCTTTTCTCTATTGCTTCCTCTATGTCTGCTGCTATCTGCGTTATTTGATCGTCGTTTAATTTTGCGTTTACGTTTTGTCTAAGTTCCATTTCTCTTTTCATCAAGGGCCCCATCTGCAGACTAATACGTTTATGATCACTTCCCAGACTACACTCCCCTTCTTCGTCTATTTCCGTTTTTGTGACCTTGCTATAAATTTCCTGCGACATTAGACAATAGTCAATGGTCGTCTGCCTGTTGCGGAATTCCCACGTGATTTGGCCTTCACATTTTGTTTCTCTATTTACTATAACTAGATCGTGTCACTCACAGAAATCTAGCATTAGCTTGCCATTACAATCCGTGTATCCATCCAGATCGTCGATGTGGCCGTTCATGTCCCCCAGTAGAGCAATATTGGCCCCGTTTCCAGTCTGGCTTATATCGTCACTGAGACATTCAACAAGATCCCTGTTTTCGTGCCTGCATTGATGTCCTGTTCCTAAATAAACTACCCCTAGCCATGTCCTTATGCCGGCAATTGTTCCTGAAACCCAGATATGCTCTTTACAAGATGATGTAATTCTTTGCCAATTTGTTCTCTGGTGTATCAACATACCTACCCCTCCACCCTCTTTTTCCGTTCTCGTTCTGTTGCACCCTTCCCAGACGTAGCCTTCTATAAACGGCGGATCTTCTAGATCCCTGAGATGAGTCTCGCAAAGAGCATACACACCTATTTTGTCATCCTTCAACTGCTGTTCTATCTCTAGCCATTTCGCCCTTTTTCTACCTCCTTGCATGTTTATGTAGCTGATCCTAGGGTTAAATTTCTTTTTTGCACTTTTCTTTCTCGACCTACTCTTTGCCATTTTGGGGGGCTCGGCCTCCATTATTACACTTTCTTCTGCTTCACTTCTAACTACCTCTGTGCACGGAGTCCTCGCGGACCCCCTAAAAAAGCTACAGCTGATCTCTGCTCCCACCTTTCTGTTAAAATGAATGCCATCTCGCTGAAAAGCCCTACCAAAACCTGCTTTATGTACCTGCCTGTTTACCTCAACCACTTCGAAACGCTTCTCCATGCTTAACTTTCTTATGTCCTGGTTAACTGTCACCACGTCCTTTTCCATCTTTCCGTTCAATCCTAGCACCTCTGGTACTGTGCATACAACTGTCTGTGTCTGCTGTGCTATCTCCCTGATCTCGTCAACTCCCTTAGCTAAACTTTCCACCACTCCTGCAGCGTCACCATTTAGGACATCATTTAGCCCCGCGGCTACTATTACCATACTGCGCTCTGCGGAATTCTTCAACAGCCTATTTTTACTCTCTTTTAGCACTGCCCTCATTGTTCTCCCTGGGAAGGCTCCAACCAACGCTCTCTTATCACCCCTTACACGTTCCAAGATATCTCGCTTGCACCTGTTCATGTTAGACTCTCCGCTGATAAGCACCTGGGCCTTCTCTCTCCTTCTCCCAACTGTTGGCTCCTGCTTTCGGTTATCTGTGTCCTTATCTCTGGGATTTTCATTCTTTCTTACTTCTTCCTTTTTTTCCGGCTTCTTAGCTGCTTCTAAATAACTCTGACGGTTCGGATCCGCCTGACCTACTTTGCTTATGCCTTCCATGCCAGTGCTGGCCCCTGCCACGTGGCCCGCATTGGAATGTTCGTCCTCGTTGGCTCGAAGGATAAAGTCGGCCCCTTTTTTTTCAGTTTGAGTAAGCTGTCCAAGCAGTTTCTGATTTTCCGCTCTTAACAAACTTACTTCATTTTCTTAATCATCCACACGAGACACTAAACTGCCCCTTTCTTGATCAAATCTATCTAGACGCGCACTCAGTACGCAACACCGACACAAAAAGTCGCTGCCTTCCGCTTCACCTACAGAGTCAAAACTCGTTTCCTTGAGATTAACCTGCGCCTCACACTGAGTACACTTTACCTTCTTTTGATTGCCCATCTTAAGCGCTCATCGACTGAACTATATCTATTATGAATTCTCAGAATATACAGATTGCCAAAAGAAGAGACAAGAAACGACTAGCAAACACGCGTTAAAAACCAATTCTGCGAATGCCAATAGCCTAGAAAAAAATATTTATCTAAACAAGATAGCTAAATAATAAACGCCAAGAAAACCTAGCTGCCGGCAAGAAAAGCCAGGCCGCTAGGACCAAGAGCTAAAATCTATTCTTTTGGCTGCACCTAACCTAACTAGCTGAAAACGAAATAAAGTTAATAAAAGAAAGAACTCATCTGTTTGACGCTTCGGAAGCTCCCGCTGTCGCCAGTCCGTCCGTTTCCGGTAGCCACGTGCAATCGGAGGAGCGATGGAACACGCGTCCGCACCACAGGGCTGTCAAGCGCGGCGCGCCGATCGTGCCATCTGGCGGAGCTCGGCTGAAGCGGTTGCTCAGCTCGGCTGTTCAAGGTCAAGCGTGGCGTCCGCCGGGGATACGCGACGGCTCGAACCCTGGCGCAGTATTGCTATCGCAATAAAACCCGCGGGGAATGCGCTTTAAAAAAGCCAGTAGAAAAGTAAACACCGAGGTGGTTCTAAACAGCTTGATACTAAAGAAGTGGCGCGACGATAATTCCGTCCTCTCTGTTTCTGAAAACATGCATTCCACCCGCGTATTTATTTTCAGTGCTCCTAACGCGCATTTTGGCCGTCTGGCTGGTAGCCCCTGTGTCTTTACTGCCCGTAAATCAGATATTTTTATCGAATGAAACGCATAGTCGGCTGTCAATGCAGCTTTTAAAACCAAATACTAACATCGGGAAATGGTGCAATGCTTGGAAATTATTGGTAGGGATCTTCGCCGTGTAGCTTGATTTGGAAACTTCGCCTGCGGACGATCTGCCTACAGCGCCCCACTCCGAACATGGAGAAGCTGAGGCTTGACAAAATGACAGCGTGACGCTACCCTGCGACAACCAACAATGCGAATCCAGGCAAGATCAAGCTCCGCCAAGGCCTCAACGTGAACGTCGTCCGCCGATACGGTGACCCTATCTAAGCTGGAATGGATATTGTGTGCGGAAACCGACGCACAGTCACACTGTCTCCTAGCAAACGGACACATGGCCGCTTCTTGAACGTGCGAGCCGGCCACTTCGGAGAGGTCCCCCTGTCCACGCCGACGACGACGCGCGGGCCAACGAAACCCGAGCCGTGCGTTTCCTTGGAAATGGACCGTCCTCGGACCATGTGCGCGACTGAGGAACCAATGCATTCTTTACAAGCGCTCGCATTTCTCTCTTTCCTTCTCTCTCAACGCTCAATGAACGCAGTCTCTACCCAGCGACCGCATCTAGAGGGTCCTCTTTCACGGGGCTCTCCCGCCCCAAACATAACAGTAACTCTATTGACTTTATTCCTTTGCGAATTTCTCGCGTTTAATCTGTTCGCACAGTTTCGGTAAAAGGTGTATCACGATGACATACATTTCTACTGTAAATTTTTCAGCAGATGCCAGGATTCGGCATTCTCTGCTGTGTGCCCTGGTGAAACAATTATAGCATACGTGCAAGAGGTCCGGACCAATATCCCGCATTTCACGAGTCAACAGGTTTGAGCTTTTACTTTCGGCTTGCCATTTCACGTGACTTAATGTACACATCAGGTATTTCTACAACGATATAATAGTTATTCAACATGGAAAATGTGTTAATATTCATGAAATAAATGCGCAAATGTTTCCTGAAGTATTAATATCAGTACATATTTTCACATTCCGACAAATTGACCATCTCAGAACATTGCAAGATAATCATGATTGGTTACTATTTACCGTCCCAAAGAGACCCAGGCTATAACGACGCTCATAATAGAGGAACCATTCTTATATTGACGCTGTTGGGCATTCTGGCTGTGAATTTAACGAGTGCTACTTACTTTGTCATTGTAAAATGAATACAAAGCACTTTGTAACATGAGTCAATGTTTGTTTTCCAGCCTATTTCGGGCTTACAGAATATTTGTGATTAGGAACCCTTCAAACTTCCTGAAAAAGGTGATGCTGAGGTTGAAAGAATTTTGCTGGAATTTTTCTGCCAATGTCGTATCCAAAAACACGTGATGGTATGTGGAAGGGTGCGCATTTAAGCTGAAAGCAATGTGTCTGTGGCATAATACCAAAGACGACTTGAATTATATTTGCTTGAAGTCTGTGTTCAAAATAAAAAAATACAATGGTTCAAGGCTGCTGAACCAAAGATTGAGCGAAAGCATTAGCTGCGGGTGACCGAGCGTTCTTCTTCTTCTCTTTTTCTTCTTCCTCAGCCCACATATAAAGACCCGCTTTATCCAAGCCGTATGAACGTGCCTTAGTGGCCTAAAAGGGTAACGTGGATGCCAGGGTTCTAGCAGGCGGATTCTGACAGAACCGTTCCATGTGAAACGAGAGATTCAAGTTGGCAGCACCTGCCAGCCGCTTGAGTTGGTAGCCCAGCTTTCACCCTAGAATCACGTGGGGTGTGACGTCACAGCGTCACGTGGGTAAGACGTGGCTACCGGCCGCGCTACGCTGAAGGCTCGGAACCTAGAGTAGTATTGCTTTCTCAATAATGCAGAGTATTCTGAGGCAGCCGCAAATGTATTTTGAGCTATTTGCTTATGTATAATTTTCCATACCCAGTATATATGTATGTAATGCTACATTTGTTTACCCATGTATTGTTTCTTGCCTCGTGCAATTTTTTTTCTCACTTTTTTGTAATGTAGACATAGGCTGATGTATCCTACGTTTTGTCTGCCTTCCTGTTTGCTTTCGGGCACCTAACTGTGACAGAATTGTATTGGTTTTGCTTTTGTATGAAGCAAAATAAATGTTCATTTCACAGAGCTCCTGGCATCTTTCCTGCAATACTGCTGTTTGGCAAAGACTTTGATGCAGCTGCGTTGATGGCAGTCAGCAGTAATTGTGACTTAATTTTACATTTAATTACTGAAAGTAAATAGAAAAATAATACCACACCTTACAGAACAGAAATAATGTGCCAACAGGGCGTGGCAGTACGGCAAGCGCTTGCTAGCATTCGAACTGCGCGCTATGGCGCAGCGCATTTCAGCATTCAAACTGCGCGCCTTTAATGAGAAAGAGAGAGAGAGAGTAAACTTTATTTGTTTAACGGAGTAGCGTGGGTGGTTTCCTCAATCCAGGATACCATTGGCCTGGGCTTTCTCCCGGGCCCTGGTGAGCAGGCTGCGCTGCTTAGAGATACACGTGTGGGCCAGCTCTGCCTCCCACTCCGCTTGGCTGAGTCATCATCATCATCATCATCAGCCTGATTATACCCACTGCAGGGCGAAGGTCTCTCCCATATTTCTCCACTTAACCCGGTTCAGTGCTAGCTGCATCCACTTGACCCCTGCGAACTTCTTAATCTCATCCGTCCACCTAACTTTCTGCCGCCCCCTGCTACGCTTTCCTTCCCTTGGAATCCAGTTTGTTACCCTCAGCGACCATCGGTTATCCTCTCTTCGCACTACATGTCCTGCCCATGTCCATTTCTTCTTCTTAATTTCCACTAGAATGTCGGTAACTTGAGTTATTTCTCTGACCCACTCTGCACGCTTTCTATCTCTTAATGTTACCCCTACCATTTTTCGTTCCATAGCCCTCTGGGTTGTCCTCAACTTAAGTAGAACTCTCTTGGTTAGCCTCCACGTTTCAGCCCCATAGGTGAGTACAGGCAAGATGCAACTGTTGTATACTTTCCTTTTGAGCGATACCGGTAAGCTGCTAGTCCTAATCTGCGAGTGCTTGCCAAATGCGCTCCATCCCAATCGTATTCTTCTTGTTATTTCCTTTTCATGGTCCGGATCTGCGGTTACTACCTGTCCTAAGTAGACATATTCGCCTACTACTTCCAGTATTTCTCTACCTAATGTAAACTGCTGTTCCTTCCCGAGGCTGTTGAACATTACCTTAGTCTTCTGCATATTGATTTTCAAGCCTACCTTTCTACTTTTACTGTCTAGGTCATCAATCATTTTTTGCAGTTCATCCCCCGAGTTGCTTAGCAAGGCAATGTCATCAGCAAACCGCAGATTACTGAGGTATTCTCCATCTACCCTTATCCCTAACTGCTCCCATTCCAAGTCTCTGAATACTTCCTCTAAACAAGCTGTGAATAGTACTGGGGAGATTGTGTCTCCTTGCCTAACACCTCTCTTTATGGGAATTTTGTTACTTTCTTTATGCAGAACTATGGTTGCGGTGCAGCCACTATATATATCTTCCAGCACTTTCACGTAAGGCTCGTCTACCCCCTGATTTCGCAATGCCTGCATCACCGCCGAGGTTTCAACTGAGTCAAATGCTTTTTCGTAATCAATGAATGCTATGTATAAGGGCTGGTTATATTCCGAGCATTTTTCTATCACCTGATTGATGGTATGGATATGATCGATAGTAGGGTACCGTTTCCGAAACCCTGCTTGATCCTTCGCTTGATTGCAGTCTAAGGTTGTCCTGATTCTATTAGCGATTACCTTAGTAAATACCTTATACGTAACAGACAGTAAGCTGATTGGTCTGTAATTTTTAAGGTCTTTAGAGTCCCCCTTCTTGTGAATGAGGATAATGTTTGCATTCTTCCATGGTTCCGGTACCGTCGATGACACCAGGCACTGCGTATACAGGGTGGCCAGTTTTTCTAGCACGATATCCCCCCCGTCTTTTAGCAAATCTGTAGTTATCTGATCCTCTCCAGCTGATTTCCCCCTTTTCATAGTTTCTAGTGCTTTCTTGACCTCGTCCTTCGTCACTGGTGGAACGTCTGACTGTTTTTCCCTACCGCCAATCTCATTACGGTCCTGACTACTTTGGCTACTGTAGAGATCTGTATAGAACTCCTCGGCTACTTTGACTATCTTGTCCATATTAGTGATGACGTTGCCCGACTTGTCCCTTAGCGCATACATCTGGTTTTTCCCTATGCCCAATTTCTTCTTTACCGCTTTAAGGCTTCCCCCGTTCTTTACAGCATGCTCAATTTTCTCCATGTTATACTTCCTTATATCGGCCACCTTGCGCTTATTGATTAGCTTTGATATCTCGGCCAATTCGATCTGGTCTGTTGGATTGGAAGCTTTCATACTCTGGCGTTTCTTAATCAATTCTTTCGTCTCCATAGACAGCTTACCGGTATCCTCTCTAACTATCCTACCGCCTACTTCTACCGCGCACTCAGTAATGATATCTCTGAAATTATTGTTCCTTGCCTCTAGGGTAATGTCGTCCCCCTCAGTTACAGCTGAAAACCTATTCTGTACCGAGATCCTGAACTCTTCTGCCCTCCCCCTCACCGCTAATTCGTTGATGGGTTTCTTTCTTACTAATCTGTTGCGTTCCTTCTTCAGATTTAGCCTAATTCGGGACCTCACCATCCTGTGGTCACTGCATCGCACTTTCCCGATTACCTCTACATCCTGCACAATGGCGGGGGTTGAACACATTATGAAGTCGATTTCATTTTTAGTCTCTCCGTTAGGACTTTTCCATGTCCATTTCCGGTTCTTCCGTTTGCTGAAGAAGGTATTCATGATTCGTAAGTTATTGCGCTCTGCAAACTCAACTAGTAACTCCCCCCTGCTATTCCTAGAACCAATGCCATAGTCACCTACTGCCTTGTCTCCTGCCTGTTTTTTCCCTACCTTGGCATTGAAGTCGCCCATTAGTACAGTATACTGCGTCTTTACTTTTCGCATTGCCGATTCTACATCTTCATAGAAGCTTTCAACTGCCTGGTCATCATAACTACATGTAGGTGCATAGGCCTGTACAACCTTCAGTTTATACCTCTTATTAAGCCTAATTACGATGCCTGCCACCCTCTCATTAATACTATAGAATTCATCTATATTACCTGCTATATACTTATTGACAAAGAAACCTACTCCTAGTTGTCGTCTCTCTGGTAAACCTCGATAACACAGTACATGCCCATCCTTCAGTACAGTATGTGCCTCATTCGGCCTCCTAACCTCACTAAGCCCTATGACATCCCATTTCATGCCCTCTAGTTCCTCTAACAGCACTGCTAAACTAGCTTCACTAGCTAGGGTTCTAGCATTAAACGTTGCCAGGGTCAGTTTCCAATGGCGGCCTGTCCAGCGGAGCCAGGCTTTCTTAGCACCCCCTGCTGCGCCACAGGTCTGACCGCCGCCGTGGTCAGTTGTTCCGCAGCCGCTGGTGACTGAGGGCCGGGGTTTTATGGAGCTTACCATAGGAGGTTGTGGCCAATTACTGCACCAGGGTGGCCAACTCCTGTTCTGGTGAGGGAGTGCGTTGCCGGAGATGTTCACCGGCATCAGGTCGCACCCCAAACCTGTGTATGCAATTCCATCGACACGCGGATTTTTTTTTTTTTGTCATCCGGTGGAGAATTGCGCGGCACCGGGATTTGAACCCCGGTCCTCTTGCATGCGAGGCGGATGTTCTGCCGCTACGCCACCGCTGCACCGCTGCTTGGCTGAGTGCTCGAGCTTTATATTCCTCTAATTGCTCTTTGCAGTTCCATATCATGTGAAGGATGTCACATGATATGGAACAGCAAATTTTGATATTTTCGGGCCAGATTTTGTGGTATTGGGAATGTCCTAGCCTGTATGTTCCTCCAGGTTACTGCCTCCTGTCTGCTGAGATCTTTGTGCGGTTCTGCGTATCGTTTTCTTTCTAACTTGAAGTACTGTATTAGTTCCGCGTATGTGAGAGGGGCTTTGTATGCCCGTTGCCGTCGATTCCCTCGTGATTATGTGCTTCTCTTTTTTTCCAGCGTATGTGCGTCGAGCACCAGCCGCTTTGGGCCCCATGGAAGTGTCCCTATGACAAAAGCCTTGCTTTCGATGCGCTTATCTTCCTTCCCAGCCGATAAAGCCCCAACGACTGCCAGCTCGATCACTCGCGCTGCTTGGGCAAACACCAATGCAAACAGGAAAAAGCGCGCGTGGTTTAAAACAATGAAAGGGGCCTTCGGGCCCCACAGTAGTGTAACAAGGAGAAAAATACGTATGGCGATGCAAAGTCACATGACTGTATTTGACCACATGGCGTAAAGTTTTTTCCCCTTTGTTGTCGGTTTTTGTTTTGCGTTTGTTTCGTGCTAGATGAAGAAATGTCTTCAAACAAACTAGTCCGTCAGTTAACTCTAACAGCTAGGAGCTTTTCTTTTTTTTGAATGGCCAATCAATCTTGCAATCTTTTTCTGGCATTTGCATCACAATCTAACTAAAGTAATTTGTTTACTGCATGAAACTTGCTCCGCTCAGTTCTTTCTCTACATCAACTGCCTCGGTTTTGCAGGCACCTGTTACCGGGCGACTTTCGGAATTTCCACCGACGAGCAGCAGTCCGCATGGCTTGTCGAGCTCTGTTGGCCTTTGTACTTCCTTGTGAGTACTCGGATTACGTAGACTTTCATTACATATGGATAGCTATGATATCAACATGAAATGAAGGTTGAAACAAAAATCTGCCTATTGAAACAAAGCATACCCTGCTTGCCTAGCACAATAGCTCGAACTTTGGGAAAAAAACTTTGGGAAACTTTACGAATTTCCGGTTACGAGGCATTTCCTTCGCCAACACTCAACAGACCCAGCAACGTCGTCGTCTACGTACGACGTGAACTAACACATGTGCTCCACTCTGTTCCCCCGAACAATGACAACCAGTATATGTGTTTGACCGTGAAGTGTTGCGCCCTGACATTTACGCTAGTGGCTGCATACCTGTCACCATCAAGTCACTTCGACGATGACAGATTAAGTGATCTTACAGCCATCACTTCTGGACCATGGATAATCACAGGTGACTTTAATGCTCACCACCCCGTTTGGGGAGGCGTTCGGATGAACTCTAAAGGCAGAAAGCTTGTGTCCTTCGCCTCTGACAATGGTCTACTCTGCCTTAACGATGGAACGCCGACCTATATTAGAGGTGTTAATTACAGCAGCTGCTTGGAATTGACTTTCGTTTCACATTGCCTTACGAAACATGTCCGGTGGTTTACAGATATAGAATGGCAGCGACCATATCCCAACCTACCTCAACATTACCGGCCATTCGACACGTATGCGGCGTATTGATTGGACACATTTTAAAACTATTACGGAAGATACTTGCACCCAAGACTTGTCCACAAGTCTCGAACAAAAAATTAAGGACGCTATGGAGAGTGCAACCTGTACCTTTAACCCTGTCGCAAACTACACAGATTTTGACTTTGAACTACAGCGACTACGATCGCTTCGGCACAGGGCGGAACGTAGATACCGGCGCACAAAGTCTAGACCTCACATACGCAAGGCGCATACAGAAAAAGATCCAGCGCAAAATTCAATCCCTGGAGTCGAACCGCTGGAGTACATTTTGTGAAACTCTCGACCCACGGAAGTCATTGTCACGTATCTGGACTGTCATTCGCGGCCTTCGTACATCACCTCAACAACGACACCCTTTCAAATCAATCGCGCTTCACCAGGGATGCAGTGAGGTCGACGTAGCCGAAGAATTCTGCGCAAGAATAACAGGACCTTCAAACACACTCGCGCCACAGCAGTGTAGTGATGTTCCGCCATCGAGGGATTCACGGATGGATCTACTGTTCACACTGGAAGAACTTGACGCTGCTCTCGCTTGTTGTAAAAGGTCATCTTCGCCAGGGCCAGATGGTGTGACGTACTCTGCGCTTGCCAATCTAGGCCAAGAGGCTCGACAGGCTCTCTTGCAGACATACAACAGGTCATGGAGCGACGGCAAAGTTCCTAGTGAATGGAAGACAAGTCGTATCATTCCACTTCTAAAACCCGGAAAATCACCGCTCGATATTAATTCATACCGCCCCATTGCGCTCTCCAGCTGCGTCGGCAAAGTAATGGAAAGGATGCTATTAACACGCTTTGAGTGGTCCTTGGAACGACACGAAAAATATCCAGATTTCATGTCTGGGTTTCGACGCGGCCACTCCTCTATAGATAATGTCGTAGACCTGGTTACGTCAGTCAATGTCCAAAAAAATCTGAAAAGATTGACTGCGGCATTGCTTTTAGACATTAAAGGTGCCTACGACAATGTAACGCATGAAGCCATCCTAGATGCACTGGAAACTGCTGATATCGGAGGACGAACTTATAGCTGGATACGCAGTTATTTGTCAGACAGGTCACTGTTCATCCAGACAGAGGACGGACGAACATCCTCACATAGAACCTCTCGCGGAGTTCCGCAGGGTGGGGTACTGAGCCCCACTCTATTCAATCTTGTGCTCATCGGCCTAGTCGACCTGCTGCCTCAGTCAGCTCAGATCTCCACATATGCGGATGATATTTGCATTTGGGCCTCAAGCGTGACTCGACCCCAAGTTCGTGCAAGACTACAAAAAGCGGCATCGATTGTGACGTCATATCTTCGTGTACAGGGTCTTACTATCTCAACAGAGAAGTGTTCTGTGGTGGCCTTCACACGAAAATCAATGTCACAATACGCAGTATACATAAATGGCAAAGCTATTCCTTATGAAAAGAGTCATCGCTTCCTTAGAATCGTCATTGATAGGAACCTCTCATGGAGTCCACATATCAGTGGTATGAGGAAAAGACTGACGGCGATTGCCCATGTTCTCTCCTTTCTAGGAGGCAAGTCCTGGGGTGCGTCAGTGCACTCTATGCTGCAACTATACCGTTCACTTTTCCTGGGTTACATGCGGTACAGCTCTCCAATATTGAATAATATTGACACATGCCATTCATAGACGACGAAGATTTGAACCGGCGATTCGGAGAAGACGACGAAGCGAAACGGTGCCCCGCTTTCGTGCTGCCCTGACTGGCTGTTGGTGTCCTTCGGTGTCAGAGTGCCAGAGCGCCTTCTGTGTAACGTTACGTTACAAATCTGGTGGAGGTGCGGGGTATCGATCCAGTCCTGCAGAATCAACCTGCCAATACGGAGCTTACCCCCGTACATCAACGCCGCGGCCGCCGCCTACGTGGAGAGCCCCCTGAATTCGGACCCCTTCCGGCCGCTACCAGGACGACACACCCTCAGACGGCCGTAGAACCTGCTGCAATGACATCTGAGAGCAGGCTTCCCAGCCACATCCTGTGTCATCAGCCGCGAACACCCCCCTCCTTTCATGGCGACGTGTTCGAGGACGCCGAGGACTGGCTTGAGAACTACGAGCGAGTTGCTCGTTACAACGGGTGGACTGATGAGCGCAAGCTCCACAACGTGTACTTCGCCCTTGAAGAGTCTGCACGGACATGGTTTGAAAACCATGAGGCTGCCTTCCCATCCTGGGCAGCCTTCTGTCGTGATTTCAAAGCCACCTTTCCTAGCGCCGACCGCCGGGAGCGAGCATAAGCTGCGCTACACTCGCGCAATCAGCGCCCGAACGAGAGCGTGCGTATGTTCTTTGAGGACATGACACGCCTTTTCAAGCGTGCAGACCCACAAATGCCTGAAGATAAGAAACTGCGTCACCTGATGCGGGGCGTTAAACAAGAGCTTTTCGCCGGACTGGTGCGCAGTCCACCGCGCACTGTGGCGGAGTTTCTCAGCGAGGCAGCGACCATGGAGACAACGCTGCAACACCGAGCCCGTCAGTACTACCGTGACGTAAACATCATTGGGTCCGACGCACCTCCTGTGCATATCGGCAGCGACATGGACGCAGTACGAAATCTCATCCGTTCTGTCGTGCGGGAGGAACTGCAAGCGCTCCGGATGCCTTGCAACGCAACAGCTTTTCCTTCACTGGCGGAAGTCGTCCGGGACGAGGTGCGTATGGCAGCTCAGCAAGTTGCTGACGTTCCCCAGCAGCGCGTTCCCCACCAGACGATCGACGCGAGGCCCACCCCGCCGGATCATAGTATCAACGCCGCAGCTCCAGCAATGGAGCCGCAGGGTCCTCGCATGCAGGGACTCGCATGGAGCCGCATGGGGCCTCACTACTCCCCTCCGCCAATCTACCAGCGACCCCGTCAAGTATGGCGGCCCCGGGACCGTCGCCCCCTGTGCTATCATTGCGGGGAAGCCAGTCACCTTTACCGGGCGTGCCCGTACCGCCGCGTCAAAATGCGGGGTTTCGACTCGGAGGAACTCCACCCTTGGAATGACGAACGGCCTACTGAGATTGCAAGCGACCTTGCAGCGCGACAGTATCCCGTAACGTCCGGTTACCAAGAGCGTCGGTCTACGCCCCCGACGAGCTACCGCTCGACAAGTCCCCACTCTTCCCGACGCCGCTCCTCTCCCAGCCCTAGCCGGGAAAACTAATAGCAGCGGCCTTCGGAGGCAGGGTCGCTGATGTCGGGAAATGTGAAGATCCTCCGTCATCGTCAGGCCGACCCGAGGAGATTTCGCTTGTGTCAGGTAGCGACAGCATCCAGCATACTACCTCCGATTTATGTGTAACGATTGATGGAGTGGATGTCACCGCGTTACTCGACACTGGTGCCGATTATTCAGTAATGAGCCGTGGTCTCGCCCGAGAATTGAAGAAAGTTTTGACACATTGGTCCGGCCCGAAAATTCGCACGGCGGGAAGCCACTTGATCGAACCTGCAGGCAAGTGCACAGCGCGGATCGGCATCCGTGGTTTTGTGTATGTCGGAGAATTTATCGTGCTTTCTGAGTGTTCGAAAGACTTGATCCTCGGTCTAGACTTCCTGCAGACCAACGGCGCTGTCATTGACCTGAAAGAAGCGCGTGTTTCCTTTTCGACGAAACGAGCCGTGGCGCGCATTGAAAACGAAGATCCGGGTCTGAACGTTTTGCGTATAGTCGACGATGACGTGAGGGTTCCGGCACGTTCTAGTGTGTTGGTTCTTGTAAAGCATGACTTATTCCACGATTACGAGGGCATCGCGGATGGGCACCTTCCGCTACTACTCGAGAAGGAATTAGCCGTTGCTCGAGGACTCGTACAACTCCAGAGCAGTTGTGCTACTGTCCTCCTGACAAATTTTGCAAAGGAGATGCGGCATCTCGCCAAGGACACGGCTGTTGCCGTCCTTCACGATGTTACTGCCTTGCCTCATTTATGTACCACCGGAGCGAACCCTAAAGAGGAGGTCGCACCTTGTCATGCTCTGCAGACCGTTAAAATTAACCCCGACTTGAGGCCCGATCAGAGGAATCTTCTTTCGGCTCTTCTGAGCGATTTCGCAGACTGCTTCGCCACAGGCTCTAAGGTTGGTCGTACTCCTGTCGCCAAGCACCGAATCATCACCGATGAGACCACGTTACCGGTATGCCAGCGCCCGTACCGGGTTTCTCCTAAAGAACGTGACGCCATTAAAATGCAAGTGGATGAAATGCTTGCGGACGACGTGATCCAGCCTTCGACGAGCCCATGGGCATCGCCAGTGGTCCTTGTCAAAAAGAAAGATGGCACCTTGAGATTCTGTGTCGATTACCGAAAGTTAAATAACGTGACTAAAAAGGACGTCTATCCGCTGCCCAGGATTGATGATGCCCTCGACCGACTACGCGACGCCAGGTACTTCTCCTCATTAGACCTCAAAAGCGGATACTGGCAAATTGAGGTGGATCAGAGAGACCGAGGGAAGACTGCATTTGTGACGCCCGACGGCCTATACGAGTTTAAGGTGCTTCCGTTTGGTCTTTGCTCTGCACCGGTCACGTTCCAACGTATGATGGACACGGTTTTATCAGGTCTAAAGTGGCAGTCGTGCTTGGTGTACTTAGATGATGTCGTTATTTTCTCGCCTACTTTCGAGCAACACTTGGACCGGTTGCGCATCGTGCTTCAACCACTCAAAGGCGCGCAACTAACGATCAAGCCTGAGAAATGCCACTTTGCTTTCAAGGAACTACGCTTTCTCGGCCATGTTGTCAGTGCACAGGGCGTTCTCCCTGATCCCGAAAAGACTACCGCAGTGTCAAATTTTCCACGCCCCACCGACAAAAAGGCACTTCGACGATTTCTAGGTCTTTGTTCATACTACCGACGCTTCGTCCAAGATTTTTCTAAGATAGCTGAACCACTGACAGCACTAACCAGAGAAGACATACCCTTCCTGTGGGGAGACGATCAAGAACAAGCCTTTCAGGAGCTTAGAAGCCGCCTACACAGACCCCCAAAACTCGCCCATTTCGATGAAGACGCCGTAACAGACGTACATACTGATGCCAGCAACGTTGGCCTCGGCGCGATACTCATTCAGTGGCAAGGCGGAATAGAACGGGTTATCGCCTACGCGAGCCGAACACTCTCACGATCAGAGGCGAACTATTCGACAACAGAGAAGGAGTGCCTTGCGGTAATCTGGGCCATCAGCAAGTTTCGACCATATTTGTATGGACGACCCTTCCGTATTGTCAGCGACCATCATTCCTTGTGCTGGCTGGCAAGCCTTAAAGACCCGTCTGGACGCTTAGCTCGTTGGAGCCTCCGTCTTCAAGAGTATGACGTCACTGTTGTGTATAAGTCGGGACATAAACACCAAGATGCGGATTGTTTGTCACGCGCGCCATTGGACTCCACTGTAGTGGAAAAAGCCGACGATTTTTCCTTTATTGGGGCCATTACCCAATCACATATGGCTGACCTTCAACGCAAGGACCCGGAGCTGGCGCCGCTCATCGATTATCTGGAAGGACACGGTGGTAGAGTACCGCTTGTTTTTCGTCGTGGCTTGCAGTCATACGCTTTACGAAGTGGAGTTCTCTACAAGCGCAATTTTGAAAGATCCAAAGAGACATTTCTACTCGTAGTGCCTACGCACCTACGGCCTGACATCTTAAGCACTTGTCACGACGAACCGTCCTCCGGCCACTTGGGAGTTAGTCGTACGCTTGCAAGAATTCGGGAGAAATACTATTGGCCGAAATTATTACCTTCAGTGCGATCTTACGTAAAAACCTGCCGTGATTGTCAACGCCGAAAGACTCCACCCGTGAAACCAGCTGGATTTCTTCAGCCGATCGCTCCACCGAAAACTCCTTTCCAACAAGTGGGGATGGATCTTCTTGGTCCTTTCCCGAAGTCAAGTAATGGAAAGCGTTGGATTGTTGTCGCGACAGACTACTTGACCCGATATGCTGAGACCGCGTCGCTCACAAATGGAACTGCCACCGAAGTCGCAGAGTTTTTTGTCCACGACATCGTGTTGCGTCATGGCGCTCCGGCTGTTATCATTACCGATCGCGGGGCAGCTTTTACGGCCCGCCTGACTAAGGCTGTACTGAACCTTACACACACTAGCCATAGACGGGCCACGGCATACCACCCACAAACTAATGGCTTGGTGGAAAGGCTAAACAGAACTCTGGCTGACATGCTGTCTATGTACGTGGATATAGAGCATAAGACCTGGGATCAAATCCTCCCATATGCCACGTTCGCATATAATACGGCACTTCAGGAGACGACGCGGCTCACACCCTTCGAGCTTGTCTTCGGCCGTCGAGTGACCACTCCACTGGATACAATGCTGCCCGTATACACCGACGACGAAGATGAGCTTGACCTGGACATCGCTAGTTTTATCCAGCGTGCGGAAGAAGCACGGCAGCTGGCAAGGCAGCGCATATACCTACAACAGCAACTAGACGCTGACCGTTACAACAAGGGACGGCGCTTCGCTGCCTACGAGCCTGGAGACTATGTCTGAATTTGGGCGCCCGTTCGTCATCGTGGGCTGTCTGAAAAATTGCTGCGCCGGTACTTCGGCCCATATCGTGTCCTCCGTCGCCTCAGCGACGTTACTTACGAAGTTGAATCCGCGACCCAAGATCCCTCAAGCCGCAGACGACGCAAGTTCACTGATGTTGTACACGTCGTCCGGATGAAACCCTACCACGATCGCCCCGCTGACTATTCTTGAGACTGATGGTGCCCCGTTTTGTGTTGTGGTATCCCACACCAACCTAGCATAACATCTGTCAGCTCATCGCATCAAGCAGCATTTGCAGCATCGAGGCGATGCTGCCAAGAAGGGGGGCAATGACACATGCCATTCATAGGCGACGAAGATTTGAACCGGCGATTCGGAGAAGACGACGAAGCGAAACGGTGCCCCGCTTTCGTGCTGCCCTGACTGGCTGTTGGTGTCCTTCGGTGTCAGAGTGCCAGAGCGCCTTCTGTGTAACGTTACGTTACAATATTAGTAAGACGAACATGGAGATCCTCCAAAGCATGCAAGCTCAAGCTCTCCGCATCTGCCTTGGTCTGCCAAAATGCACCTCAACGGCAGCAACGGTTCTTCTCTCCCGCGGGCATCCCATAGCTACATATATTGCTGTTGAAACCATGAGGACACATATATGACACCTCACCTGGGTTTCCCGTCACCACCTGGCAACTATCCCAACAATTAGACCACATACTGCATTTGCCAAAACCATAGCAGCTCATCGCACCTACCTTCCTTCACAGTTCACTCCAGCTTCAAGACCGAGTTTACCCATATGGAGCCTACATGAACCGAAAGTTTACCTATCTATTCTGGGAGTAAAAAAGAAAACGGGTGTACCATTGCCTGCCTTGAAGCAAATGACGTTGGGTCACCTGTATTCTATGCACAATAATCGTGAACACGTCTACACCGATGGCTCAGTTGCTTCAACAAGCTCCGCGGGGTCCGTAGTGATACCGTCGAGGTCCATCGTGCTGAGGATCAAGACGACGTACCCCACCTCTTCAACTGGTGCGGAACTGGCTGCCTTACGTGCAGCTATTTAATACATCGGCCAGGAACTTCCAGGTGTCTGGCCCATTTTTACGGACTCGAAAGCAGCGCTTCAAGCCGTTCAAGCTGCGCTACGTCGTGGATCACATGAACAACTAACTGCAGAGATCCGCGTGCTATACCACGACGCTACATCAAAAGGTCATGATATAATTTTCCAGTGGCTACCTGGACATTGCGGTATTGAGGGAAACCACCAGGCAGACCAAGCTGTCCGTTCTGCACACAACGACGGAACTACAGTGAACATTCCTATACCTAGAGTTGATGCAGCTTGTCGACTTCGTTCCTTAACGGCGGAGCTAACGCTTTCAGCCTGGAACAAAGGAGAATTTCCAATCGACGGCTCAGGGAACTAGACCCTGGGCTGCGCCTTCGTGTTCCCCCTAACAAAGGGCGGCGCGAAACAACACTGATGTGCCGCATGTGGCTCGGTGTTGCATTCACCAAAAAAATACGCTTATGTGATGAGAATGGCGGATAGCCCTAACTGTGAAAGATGCGGCTGCGAAGAGACCACACAGCATCTTCTTTGCGAGTGCCCTGCTTTTTCAAGCGAAAGATATGCGCTGCGTTCGGCTCTGGACCATCTTGACAGCCGTTCTTTCACAGAGGAGAAAATCCTCGGCCCATGGCCACAGAAGGCGTCTAACGGCAAAGCCTTCAAAGCACTTATGTGTTTTATGAGAGACACAAACTTGATTGAGAAACTGTGACTGTGCTCCTCGCCGCCTTACCTTTCCTATCATTCTCTTCTATCTTTCTCCTTTAAACTCCTCATTCCCCTTCCCCAGTGCAGGGTAGCAAACCGGAATCTTTCCTGGTTAACCTCTCTGCCTTCTCTCTCTCTCTCTCTCTCTTGGGAAAAGGGTAATTTGGAGACTGCAGCAATATATGGATCAGTATTAGTTCATTGTATTTGTTATTCTAATTAAACAAGTCTGCTACACTCACAGCTGGGAGTATATGCCAGGCAACCTGATTCAAATTCGAAAATATGTGTTATACCCGTCTCAAGGACACTTTCAACGGCTGTTGAGTCAAGAGCATTCAAGATTGGGAATCGCTACCAAGCTCGAAGGAGTTGTGCTGGTGCTAAACAACAAACTTAGTCACCATCAACAGAACCCATCAGCTCGGACCAAGGTGTTATGGTGCCATCATTGCCGCAATATTTTGCATGCATGTAAGCAACCAGCCTACAAGTTTGACCCGGAAAGATTAAACAAAAATATTTGTTACAGTAATAATATTCTCTCTTGAAATAATTGTCGTTTTGGAGAAGCTGTATAGAATTCTTATACTTTCCAGGACTGAAGCTGCAGTGTTGGTTGTTTTTGTATCGCTGGCAGCCATGATATCGCGCTTGTTGCAGCATTGTAAAGCCTGGCCTGTTTTTTTTTCTGCCATATTCTAAAACTGTTATTGACTTGATGGCCGTTGAAACGGCCCGTGTAGCACTGCTAAATGACATTTTATTCGACAAACTGTTGGTTCGCAGGCCTTCGAAGTGTCCATGTGGCAGCGATATTACTATCTGTATGGTAAGTTTAAGGACTGCGTATTCATAGAAGTGTTTACATAATATATTCCTTTATTTATTAAGAACACACAGTGAAGCGACGTACTCAGTGTGAATGTGCAATAGGTACCACTTCCAAGATCAGAATCAAGTTTCCCCAGCTGTGTTCTTTTGTGATTAGTTAATATAATCCTGCATAATCCTCACCCATTTGTTTTCAATATTAATGTCAAGACTGATGCTTTTCAAACCTATTAGTAACGTGTGTTACTATTAGTAAGGAGGCATCTCAATCAATTGTTATTGCTGTTTGCCTCAGTGTCCCTTACGTTATGCACATCTCATGACTTAGCTGCAGACGGATTTGGGTGGCAATTTCTGAACTGCGTCGGGGCTGCGGATGAAAAACATGTCCAAATTAAAGCCCCCGCTAAGTCTGGCAGCATGTATTTCAATGACAAGGTATGTTTCCAATGAAAGGTGTATATTGCTGTATGTAATACGTGCTTCAGGATACTGTGCTTATACTTTGTTAACTCAGCGTATTCCCAGCAATATGCAGTCTAAATGGGAAAAATAACTGGGGAAGAACAGGCAACTGCATGTTTGTTGAGAGATAGCGGAGACACTGTGCTATACAATCTTGCCATCTTATATACAAAGTGCCTCATGACCTCACTATACGATGAATAGTATCTTATGATGAAAGTTTAAAACAGCTTTATCTTACTGGTACTCGCCTATGGGGAAAAATCAGGGAGGCTAATCAATAGAGTGAAGCTCGCACTGAAGACAATGCAATGAGCAATGCAAAGAAAAATGATAGGAGAACAGGAAGTGAGTAAAGTGGGCCAAAATAGGGAGTAAATGGGCATGAGCAGGGCATATATGTGAAGGCAAGATAGTCTAATGTCTTTTAAGGTAACATTGGATTCCAAGTGAGGGCAGTGTACCATTGGTCGTCAGAGAATTGTGTGTGGATAAATTGTCAAGTTTGCTGGGATAACGTTGCCATAGAAGGCACATGGAATGGTTAATTGGAAGGATATGGGAGAGGCCTATATCCTACAGTAGACATAGTCTTGCTGCTGCTGCTGATACACTACGTTTGAAAGGTGCCCGTTAAACTCGTTTAATATGCTGTGGAAGATTGTGCACACTTCATTAGCTAAGAATTTAAACTTTTTTTTTTCATTTCAGGGCACCTTCTCCACAGTTCTGCTTGCCATAGTTGACTGTGCCTACAAGTTTGTTGTTGCAGATGTTGGCGCTTATGGCAAGCAGAGCGATGGAGGGGTACTGCAGGTGTCCACGTTTGGAAAACGACTGTAAACAGGGCAGCAAGATTTGCCTAGAGACCTGCGTCTGTCTGGGAAAACATCAGTGCGCCTTGCGTCTTTATCAGCCACGAGGCATTCCAGCTGCGCCATAATGTTTTGACGCCAAACCCTGGGCGCGGTTTGGAGGCCAGCAAACGGGTCTTCAACTATCTCCTCAGCCGAGCAAGGTAACTGAAGTTGTTGCTCCTAAAATGTATATGACTTCAAAAATTGCTTGTTGCATTTTCACTCCTTAGTTTCAGTCAGGGTGTCTACCAAACTGATGTTTCCAAATTCCCTGAGCTTTCCAGGTTTTACCTGAGTGCATTTGGAAAATTCCCGGAGTGAAACTTTACTTTGTTTTATGCTAAAACGGGCTGACACAATGCTGCCTGATGCTATTCCTCTTCAGAAACCTTGTTAAACACAATTTAATATCATTTGAATAGTAAGAAGCGTTTATTTCATTAGAGAAGAAATCAGAACGAAGATATTAGTAAAAGGCATAAGGAACGGAACGGAATATCTTAAAAAAAAAAAACAGTGCTAAACAAACTGCGAATCGAAGCGAACATTTTCATATCAAATGAAAAGAAGATGCATGTGGAAACACATTTCTATCTGCTGACATCGGCGACACTTGTATGGGAACCGAACTTTAGCATCGCAAGTGCGATTTTCTCTCAGCAATCATGAAGTCTATTCAGACAAAGTTGCACATTATAGAAATCTAAGTTAGTTTGTATAACCAAGTGAGTGACAAATCACAAAGGAACACTGGAAAGTCAACCTCAACCAACCTTTCTGACATGTTTTCTGTACACGCAAAACACCTCAGTGTTGTTTCACTGCTTTAGAGAGTTCATTTTCATTTGGATGGGGAACGCTTCCATTTCGGCGTCAGCCACAACTTTGTTTTTTTGAGCTCAAGCTCTTTCACAGAAGCGGCGGCACGCTTCCTTTTTCGTTCCTTTCTCAGTGCATCGGCCTTTATGTTCTCGTCCTCTCCAGCTCCTTTTTCCACCGTGCATTAGCCACACGCAACATTTGGAGTATCGTTTTGGTCAGCTGTACGCTGGCAACTCCTCCAGAAGAAAACACAGCGTCAAAGACGATTCGTTGGGCGACCAAAGATTGCTCTTTCTGATTTTCAACAAGTACTCCTTGTTAACCGAAAATCCCCGCTCAACAGCCGCAGTTCTGCGCGAAAGAGTGAGAATTACGTTCACAAATGTTTACAGTTCCTTACTTGAAGCACAGATGCCCGACCAAAAAGCGTACAGTCAGTGCGTGCTGCTGTCGAAATTTTTCAATGCCTTTTGCGTGGAGTCTAGGGACCATACATGCTTATAACACCGCATAGCCCGATTGGCTTCCGTTCCTGTCATCCATTGGTGCTCTGTTAGAACTTCCAGTGCATAAGTTAGACGCCTTTCTCCGAGATCGGGAATCAGCGCGCTTGCGGGATCCAGAGATGATGACTCTCTCTCAAGCTTGAACTTGACAGGCGACTTCTCCATGATCGTTTGGCACAGTTCTCAACAAAAGGACATATAATATGGTGAGGCTTCCCAAAAAAAAACAAAATATTTTGCCTCTGCCCATGCCACTAGGTATAACGGGCTTTCCACAAAAGGACAGCCAAATCTGAAAGTGAGCAAAGTAGAGTTCTGGGCTAGTTGGTAATACATGATAAGTGGGAGGCTTAGCGCGGAACAAACAAGGACAAGAGAGGCACACAGGACGAGCGCTAACTTACAACTGAAAATTGGAAGGGAAAATGTACGAACTCGAGGAAAAAATATGTGCGCATGCTCTATAGGAAGCATTGTTTTTAAATGCTGTGTAAGTTTTTGTATGCTTCCGGTATTACTTCTCTATCTCTTCTGTTTTATCTGCCTTTGGGTGGCCCTAGATTATCTTGAATTATCTTTCCAGTCATGCAAATTCAGGGCTTTATAGAGCATGCGCACATATTTTTTCCTCGAGTTCGTACATTTTCCCTTCCAATTTTCAGTTGTAAGTTAGCGCTCGTCCTGTGTGCCTCTCTTGTCCTTGTTTGTTCCGCGCTAAGCCTCCCACTTATCAAATCTGAAAGTTTCGGGCCCTTCCGTAGCGCATTCTTTGTATCAAAGCCAAAGTCAACCTTGGCTGTCGCAACAACGTTGGCAGTCAGGTCCATGTCCACCTTCATCAACTTTAACGGCCTGTCCGCCGCCATTATCACTTCTTTTTTCACTATTCTACTCATTAGTGAACCGAAAATGCTCTCCAGTGCTGCACGAAGAAATGGAAGCATTGGGGAATCGGTCTAGAACTGAGCCAGGAACGGTTCCTCCGCGATGCCAAGCATAAAGGTAAGCTTCGCAGACATCAGGGGATCGCCGTTTCGATCATGCTCTGGACGGTCGGTTGTCCTCGTTTTGACACGAGTCGAATCTAAATAGCTCTTGAATTTACACGAACATTTTCAAGCCCCCGCACAGCGCAAAACTTGAAAGGGTAAATGTCGCTCCCATTCATGCGTGCGCATTTAGCGCGTCGGTCAGGTACACAATTGAACAAGCTGTACAAGGCCCGAAAAATTCGACGAGTTGCCACCCTGTTGCCGCGTGTCCGGTTTTGAAAGCACCGTTTACAGCATGAAGGCCACAGCTTCCAACATCGTGTTTATGACGGCCGTCACTGGATTCACAAAGTTCTTGCTTGACTTCACGGAGAAATTTGATGTTTACGCTTGGCCCATTCATTGATATCTGAAGAATTTTACATCGTGACGGTCCATCAGTGGCATTTTAAACGCTGATGCCAATTCAGCTCTCATGCGCCCCAGAAAGCAAAATGTCTGTTAGCGCGTTTTCACGCCCTGATCGGACCAAAAGCGAATCAACATCTGCTCTTTCCCTGCAGCTTCGTTTAACGATCCTTCAAGCGCCACGACGATGTGGGATGCTGGGCTCACTTCCGACAAGAGGTTCGCCTTGAAGAAAGGTGCAAAAGCATCATGAACAGCCTGACTATACCACTGCAGGGCGAAGGCCTCTCCCATATTTCTCCAATTAACCCGGTCCGGTGCTAGCTGCATCTACTTGACCCCTGCGAACTTCTTAACCTCATCCGCCCACCTAACTTTCTGCCGCCCCCTGCTACGCTTTCCTTCCCTTGGAATCCAGTTTGTTACCCTAAGCGACCATCGGTTATCCTCTCTTCGCATTACATGTCCTGCCCGTGTCCATTACTTCTTAATTTTCACTAGAATGTCGGTAACTTGAGCTATTTCTCTGACCCGCTCTGCACGCTTCCTATCTTTTAATGTTATCCCTACCATGTTTCGTTCCATAGCCCTCTGGGTTGTCCTCAACTTAAGTAGAGCTTTCTTGGTTAGCCTCCACGTTTCAGCCCCATACCTCTTGAGCGATACCGGTAAGCTGCTGGTCATAATCTGCGAGTCTATGCAAGAGCATAGACAATAGTGTATCCTACCTGGTATTTTCCAAAGCTGCACTTTCTTGGCTGCAGCTGATGATGGGAACATCAAAGGGAACAGAGAAGCCGATGCCGCGGCAGCACGGAGTGATGTGTGCGTCATAACAGCACGTAGACACCAAATCATCAAAACATACGCGAAGTTTGGCTTAGTCTCTGGTTCAGTAATGGGAGTGACCAATAGCATCTTGTAGAAGGCTTTGCAACGGGGAAAAATCCGATTTGGAGCAGTTTTCTCATATTTTGTATTAGGAGCTTTAGTACTGAGAAATGTGGATGCAGATGTAACGCTGTTTTAGCTTTGTGCGGAGCTTTCGGAGATTTACATGCGTGAGCTTTAGAATAGTGCAAGGGGTGCAGGCAGTTGTCCTAACCTACAGGTGCCTGTTAATGGACCATTCTCGGTGTATCCTTCTGCGTTGGCGGATTAGTCAGGCTATTTGCTTGACCAGTGCTGTGATGTGAACAGAGCGATTTATGTGCCTATACTGGCCACATAGATCTATGCGTATTATATTAACGCACAGCCCTCGCAGCCGCCCAAGTGACCTCTGCGTCGTGCCGTCATGGCCGGCACGAGAAGCAGTCGAAATTTGCAAACTGTGGAATTGTGCAACAGCTTTGCTGGATAGACTGTTCAATAAGATGCATACTTGTCGGGGCATTTTTTTAATGCTCCCTTACCAAATTAAAATAAATTAGCTATGGCACCATTAACTTGAGCGCAAAATTTTCTACACTCTTAATCTGGCTCCACATAAAGTTCCAATTAGTAAGGTTCCGCTTATATATGTGGGACAGTGTTCGAGATAAAAATATTTTATTTATTTATTTTATTTAGAACATACTGCAGGCCTACAGTAGGCCCAAGCAGGAGGGGCGAATACATAATATATGCAAAAAGAACAGGATTAGCAAAATTGAAAGATGTTAAATACAAGTTGTAACACAAAATACAACAATAAATACAAGGCTCAGATGCAAAATACAAAAGTAAACGTAGAAATAAATGGCTCTCAAATTAAATGCTGTGAAGAAAACATCGAGTCAAAAGAATCAGCTCTGGTTAAAAGATCTGGCGGACACCTGTTCCACTCCTCAATGGTGCGTGGAAAAAATGAGTATTTAAAGGCGTTAATCCTAGCACTGTAAGGGGTTAATGATTGTGCATGATGATTTCGTGTTTGGCGCATAGTGTTAGGCTTAAGGAAGGGGTCTGCATTCATAGACAGTTTATGGTTTTTTAGTAAGAAAAGTAGTTTCAGTCTTTGAATTTTCCGGCACAGCTGTAATGTTTCAATACCGTGAGTTCTCATGAGGGTCGTTGGTGAGTCAGTTACACGATACTTTGAAAAAATAAAACGGACGGCTTTGCGTTGAATCATTTCAAGGGCCTCGATGTTACGTTTAGTGTAGGGATGCCAGACGGTGCACGCATATTCTAGTGATGGCCTTATTATTGAAAAGTAGGTTAATTTTTTAAGTTCTGGTGGGGCAAGTTTTAGTTTATGTTTAAGAAAGCAGAGTTTATGAAAGGCTGAGGAGCATACGTTTAAAACATGTTTATTCCAGCGAAGGTTTTTCGTTATTGTAACTCCTAGATACTTGTACTCGCTGACTTCGGTCAGAAGGTGAGATGAAATATTGTAAGGAAATGAGAAGAAAGCCTTTTTTTTAGTTGTCTTCATGTATACAGTTTTCTCTAAATTTAGCTTCATGTCCCATTTATTACACCATGTATGTATGTTCTGAAGATTGGAGTTTAGTAAAACTTGATCATCTTGGCAAGTAATTTGGTGAAATAAAACGCAGTCATCTGCAAATAATCTAATTTGAACAGGGGTAGTTAAACGTTAGTAATGTCATTGATATATATCAAAAAGAGGAGAGGTCCGAGGACGCTTCCCTGTGGGACGCCTGAAGTGACCGGCAGGTGGTTTGAATAGCAATCATCAATACAAACAAATTGTGTGCGGTGAGAAAGGTATGAGGAAATCCAACGAATTATGAAATTAGGAAGACCAATAAGTTCAAGTTTGTAGATTAGTTTGGCATGAGAAATAACATCAAACGCTTTGCTGAAGTCTAAAAAAATAACATCCATTTGACCAGCGCTATTTAGTACACTTGCAAAAGTATAAATGAATGAAGCTAACTGAGTGACAGTGGAAAAGCCTTTTCGAAACCCGTGCTGATGGGGGGTAAGCTCCTTGTTATCGTTTAGAAATGTAGTTATGTAGTTAGCTATGATATGCTCAGCAAGTTTGCAACATGTGGAAGTTATTGATATGGGACGATAAATAGCAATCAAGGCAGGATCACCCTTTTTCAGTACGGGCACAATCCGCGCGCTTTCCTCCAATCGGAAGGAATGTTTCCTGTTTCAAATGATTTGCGGAAAATAACAACCAGGAACTCTGTGATGGCTTCTGCATAACGGCGCAAAAAAATATTTGGTATCCCGTCAGGTCCAGTGGAAGCTTTAGTTTTGAGGTTGAGTAGCATGGAGAATACGCCAGATGAAGAAACAATGTCGGGGGTCGAGTTGGGAGACATGGTACTGGGTTGAACAAATAAACTATGATGGGAAAACACACTCTACAAATACTTATTGAATGCCTCAGAGATTTGTGATTTATCAGCAAGCTGCACACCTTGACATGAAATGCGCGTAATTGTTTTTTTCTTCTTCGATAAAAATTTCCAGAACCTTTGTGGTGAGTCACGAAGGAAATTTGGCAGGCTATACTGAAAGTAATTTTGTTTAGCCTGCCGCAAAGCGCTTGTGAAGTTAGCCTGATGTATTTTAACTATGTTTCGACAGCCACCCCCCCGCTTCAGTCGTTTGATTTTTCTTTTCAAATGTATAATTTCTCGCGTGATCCAAGGAGTTTTTTTACACGTTTTCTTTGTTCTATTAGGAATGTAGTTATCAATGCAGTACGTACAGATTTCTTTAAATTTATTCCAGAGTTCATCAACATTAGTTCCTCGAAACATGTCAAAGTGTAAGCTGAAGTAATCTAACACACTTTCATCATTAGCTCTGGAGAAGTTTTTCACGGAAATAATTTTTGCTAGTTCACTATCGACATTTTGTTGAATGGGACAAGTAAAAACCACCATGCAGTGATCAGATAACCCAGTTTCAACTGATACAGTAAAACGTTCTGTTTCTTGGCTGAGAAAGACAAGGTCGAGAATAGATGCAGCTTCACCGTGTATGCGCGTTGGGTGCTTAACTCCCTGTTGCAAATTATGCATCAGCATAATATCACACATGTATGAAGCATTTATGTCATTGTTTGTACTAGGGAAGGGACTATTCCAGTCAATATTTGGGAGGTTAAAATCACCGACATCATCATCATCATCATCATCATCAGCCTGATTATACCCACTGCAGGGCGAAGGCCTCTCCCATATTTCTGCACTGAACCCGGTGATCGGCCAGATCAGATAAATATTGAGGTGGTGAATCAGGTGGTCTGTATACAGCAAAAAGCACAAAAGTCACACTTTCATGGTTAGCTATTTGCTGCAACGTGTGTGCCTCTGTGTTTTGATTCACTAGGACCGCAACTCCCCCTCCACGTGTTGCTCTATTACGGCGAAAAACTTGATAAGAGCGGGGGAAAACAGTTTCATCATCAATATCATCTCGCAGCCAAGTCTCGGTTATAACTACGGCGTGTGGATTGTGAATAAACAAGATAGCCTCCAAAGCCTCCGATTTATTTACAACACTACGTGCATTTATATTAAGTAAGCGAAATTCTTTAACGCGAGGTTGTGAAAGTCAATCTTTGCTTTGATAACTGTTTTTATCACCGAGTTGAACTCTGCTGTTATCGCTGTCATCCCAGGCGTAAAGCATTTTTTCGATTCGCAGCTTGTCATTTATCAAGGTAACTTTTTTCCCTTCATCATTTTCTGTTTTTGCGCTGTCCCACAGTAATTTACGCTTCCTAAGTGTGTTCCGTGAATAATCGTTCTGTATTGAAATATTACTGCCTTTTAGTTTATTGCAGTTTTTAAACAGTTTTTGCTTTTCGTTATAGTCCTGGAAGAACACGATTACAAGGCGGTTTGTTGCCTTTTTGCCCAGCCTGTGTATTCTGCCCACAGAACTGCAAGATACTTTAAGCTTTTCTGCAAAAACTTCAGTTAGAACCTTCTTTTTCATGTCAGCCTCAGATTCCCCGGGTTCTTCTTTTACTCCAAAAACAATAAGGTTTGAGCGGCGGCTCCTGTCTTCTAAATCAGTTATTTTCGCCTGGAGTTCATATATTGTTTGTTCTAGAGTGTCAATCCTGTTTGTCTGCTTCTCCAAGGCTGTAAACCTTAGTCTCATATCATTCATGAGTTTTTCCATATTGCTCTGTTGCTCTCTCAAAGCAGTCACTTCAGTGGCTAGGCCTTTTTGCCCTTCAAGTAATTCTTTCAGCATTTCATTATTATCCGGACCGGGATTAGTTTCAACGTCTCCACCTAGGAGCAGTTTGCACATACAAAAAGCATTGTAGGCAATTTGAACGCACTGCTGTGGGCACGGCAGGACCAGAAGACAGCGGCAATCACTTTTAACAGAACAGTAATCGGTACTAACCTGCACAAGGCAGAAGAGAAGCTTGTGAGACCACATGCCTACGCTGGTTCCGCCGCGCCCACTGAAGACAAATTCCTGTTGACGTTCTTTTAAAGGCGATTTGGACAAGGTCACGTGGTGGCTAGGTGGCGTTCCAGGCTTATGTCACGCGGGAATGGACAATCAAAAGGAAGAGGCTCCAAAGGTGATGGTGCAGCCAGAAAACACGTGTCGATTGCTGATCCATTTACTGCAGTCGTTGATGCGGCAGAACTGGGCAAAAAAACCTGCACAAGGCAGAAGAGAAGCTTGTGAGACCACATGCCTACGCTGGTTCCGCCGCGCCCACTGAAGACAAATTCCTGTTGACGTTCTTTTAAAGGCGATTCGGACAAGGTCACGTGGTGGCTAGGTGGCGTTCCAGGCTTGATGTCACGCAGGAATGGACAATCAAAAAGAAGAGGCTCCAAAGGTGATGGTGCAGCCAGAAAACACGTGTCGATTGCTGATCCATTTACTGCAGTCGTAGATGCGGCAGAACTGGGCAAAAAAACCTGCACAAGGCAGAAGAGAAGCTTGTGAGACCACATGCCTACGCTGGTTCCGCCGCGCCCACTGAAGACAAATTCCTGTTGACGTTCTTTTAAAGGCGATTTGGACAAGGTCACGTGGTGGCTAGGTGGCGTTCCAGGCTTGATGTCACGCGGGAATGGACAATCAAAAGGAAGAGGCTCCAAAGGTGATGGTGCAGCCAGAAAACACGTGTCGATTGCTGATCCATTTACTGCAGTCGTTGATGCGGCAGAACTGGGCAAAAAACCCTGCACAAGGCAGAAGAGAAGCTTGTGAGACCACATGCCTACGCTGGTTCCGCCGCGCCCACTGAAGACAAATTCCTGTTGACGTTCTTTTAAAGGCGATTCGGACAAGGTCACGTGGTGGCTAGGTGGCGTTCCAGGCTTGATGTCACGCACGAATGGACAATCAAAAAGAAGAGGCTCCAAAGGTGACGGTGCAGCCAGAAAACACGTGTCGATTGCTGATCCATTTACTGCAGTCGTTGATGCGGCAGAACTGGGCAAAAAACCCTGCACAAGGCAGAAGAGAAGCTTGTGAGACCACATGCCTACGCTGGTTCCGCCGCGCCCACTGAAGAAAAATTCCTGTTGACGTTCTTTTAAAGGCGATTCGGACAAGGTCACGTGGTGGCTAGGTGGCGTTCCAGGCTTGATGTCACGCACGAATGGACAATCAAAAAGAAGAGGCTCCAAAGGTGACGGTGCAGCCAGAAAACACGTGTCGATTGCTGATCCATTTACTGCAGTCGTTGATGCGGCAGAACTGGGCAAAAAAACCTCCACAAGGCAGAAGAGAAGCATGTGAGACCACATGCCTACGCTGGTTCCGCCGCGCCCACTAATAAACTGTATATGTGCAACAACGTTTCAGATAAATGGTAAACGTTTTATGTGGGACATGCATGCATTTGGAACACCGTTCGACTTATTCTGGACGGTGTTTCAACCTATCTCATGAATTCTCTCCTCGACATCGCTGCCCAACAGGGGTGCCCAACTTGCTTAGTAGTTGAGCTATTCGATGGTTGCACTGCTCGAAGTCGCTGCCCGGCAGTAGTGCTCAGCTTGGTTGATTTTCTTGATTGCTGCTCGACATGACTGCCTAACAGGGCAGCCAAACGTGCTTGGCTGAGGAGTGCATCACACTGCAGTTTCTTGGTGTGCTGGGGACACGGATACTGATTCAGTCTCAGGCAGCAATTAACGGCATTACAAGAGCTCTCGTACATCGTTTCCACCGCCGGCATTAATTAGACACTGAGAGGTATAGTGTTTAGTGTTTACGTGACCCCACATCTGTTCAAAATTGTCTTATGTTAGCGATTGCTGAAGTACTTGCAGTCTCAGGTAACATTCGTGCAGGAGTTTTGTGAATAACAGAATGAAATAATTATAATTATGTAGATCAGCTAGAACGATCAGCAGAACATAGTACACAGTATCAAAGAAAAGCGAACAAGCCTCCGTTCGCAAGCCAATGTTTAGACATGACCTCTCTTTAGCTGGGCATGACAACCATCACTGGCACGGTTTATGTTGGTTTCGCCCCAAAAAGAAGAAATGTGGTTGAGGGCAGAGGAGCACGGCAAAAATGAATGTTTTCTTGGGGTGATATTTCAGTACTAAGAACCCGTGGTTGAGTGATTTGGAAAATAAAGAGGCAACATCAGGAGAAAATCTGCGTCTAAGTGCAGTGTGACGTACAGGCGGCCATAAAAGCTTACAGGATGGCGAAGTTACAACAAAAATGGAATTGCCGCAAATCTACGCACATAGCAAGGACCTGAAAGGTATTTTGATCGCTGCCTTGTGTGACCTTTACAATCCATCTCTCAAGGTCGGGCAGATCATTTATATAAGACAAATAATATTTGGCTTTTTATTGTTACACCAATTCCGAAAACATTTTACATGTCCTTGCTGCTGTTGCCTTTTTATTTTCCTTTTCAGGTAATCATATTCTTCACCCTGCGTAAGGTCAAGTAATAGTTTTTGGAAACAAGTTTTTGAGAACGTTTGAGTTCACCTTATGATGCTTTCTATAGCCCTGAGTTCTGTTTTGAAAGACCAGAACCATTATATGTAGTGAGGCACTCGAGCTTGAAATAAATGAAAGCTGCACATATGGCGCTCTTTATTAAAAGCTATGTAAACACATTTTAGTCATAAGACTACAAATGCTTGCACGTGAATTATAAAAAATATGAGTAAATAGTTGAGCGAATGAAATCTTAACTTTTCGTCATGTCTGCGATAGCAAGACCGAAGAGGTGACACCAGGAATAAGCCTTGAAATGGGGTTTTAACTGTTGTGTGCATATAAAAAATTTTTACCGTTAAATTACATTACTTTCGCTAAGCGATATAGAGATATTTACGGTACGTTTCGTGATTTCAAGAAATGAGATGCGATATAATTGAAAAGGCACAAGGCAAGCTGGGAAATGGGCTTAACCATGAGGGATGTAACACTGAGGGAATAACATGAGGAAACATGCAAACTAAGGAAACAAAAGGGATACTATGTAGTGGCTGGCTTGCTGGTTCGTGACACAGAAGTATACAGGGCAATAGCGGAAGGAAAAAAAAGGGGATGCAAACACAGTGGCTGTGTGTGCGCCCCCATTTTTTGTTCCTGTGATTAATTACCGTATACTTCTGAACCAGAAAGAAGCATGAATTTATTAAAGTAGCTATTCTTGAAACAATTTGAGTAAGAATTTAAAGGTACGTTTACCAAGATACTTTGTTGGGCGAGTTGGTACTTATTCATTATTAATTTAAACAGCGCGAACACGAAGACAAAGGAGAAGATAAAAGAAAGCCACAGTACAAGCGCTGACTCTAAACTATGCCTAAGCCCTTTACTCCCAGACCCAGAAAAATAAACATGAAGAAAACGAAACAATCACGTGAAACAACTCCTGGGTTCACCTGCTGCACAAAAAATCACTTCAAAAAGACACCTCTTTGCTTGAAAGAGCAATAGAAGTCTTGCTGACACACTTATTGTCCTTTGAAATAAAATATGATTACACTATCTCTCTCGCAATATTCTCTTTGTGGCGATACAAAATCCTAACCTTGTCAAACTTAGGAGTGCACTTCTTCTTCTCCTTCTTCATTATTTCACATGAATGGCAATGTGATACCAGAAACGTTTTGTCCTTTTCACTTTCCAAGTTGTTCTGGTGTTCCTGTAGTCTCTTATATAGAACAAACAGGACGATGTATTAATAACAGGCTCCACAAGAGGGTGGAAGCCTGTACACAACACCTGTCTTGCATCCAACAAATGGTTTTCTATGTTTCACCCCACATTCTTGATTCTTTGCTTCTCTTTCCCTTTGAATAGCCGGGCAAATCCTCTTCATCTTGAGCGGGGCGGTCAATGCGACGTCAACACCACACCTCTTGCCTACATTTTTGAGGCCATGTGAAATTCTATGCATATACGGTACCACTGCAACCTTCCTCTTCAGTCTGTGCGTTCTTTTAAGGCTCTTCAGTACCCGGCAACTGGCCTCATTAATAACCGACTCCCGATAACCGGCCTTTGCAATTCTTGTCACTTGTCTTTCAAAACTCTTGCCCATTCCGTGGTAGCAAGATTTCTTCAACGCATTTACTAAGCATGTGTTGATCATCCCATTCTTCACTAATCTGGAATGCCCCGAATTGGAGCTTAGCAAGGGCTTCATCGATCTCGAGTTGCATTCTCAACAAACATGATCATCACCGAATTGAATCAATAAATCTAAATACTGTAACCGATCGTCCACTGGTTCTTCAACAGTAAATTCCAGCCCGGATCCACACTCAGTAAAAACATCTATAATGTCCCTCATTTGTTGATTGAATCCTTCACGGTCTGTGAATACTAAAACGTTGTCCACATACCTGAAGGTGGAATGATGTAGGCCCTCCAAGTTATCCTTCAGGTGTCTGTCCACGTACATTAAGAAGAAGTCACTCAAGACCGGTGCAACACTCGACCCAATGCATACTACAGTCTTCAGCGTATACAGCTTGTTCTTCCAGCCTATGAAGGTGGACTCCAGGTAGAACCTCAAAAGTTCAAGGAAACTTCCAACACTCACACCTGAGGCGTCAATGAAGTCACATTCATTATTGTCTTCAGTAATGAACATTTGAACACTCTTAAGGAGGCAGTCATGGGGGAGGCTATAATACAAATCCTTGACATCCATGCTGAAGCCAACACATTTTCTTGGGTTGTGTTCTTTGAGGAATTCTGAAGCCCTTGTTTAATTCCTGTGTGTGCGTGACGAACACAAACGGAGAAGCTCTTCCACGGCATCTGCCGTAAACTGGCTACCTCGGTAACTGATGATCATTCGCGGAGGTCTATTGCGCAGGATGACGGAACGGAGCAAGAACATGGACACGTGGTGAGCGGTGGCTGAAGGAAGAGCGGCTGTTTCGCAGTAGCGGGTGAGGTAGTCGGCACTAACTACGATCCAGCGATATCCGTCGGAAGGCTTCGGGAAGGGACCCACAAGGTCGATTCCAGATTTCTCGAATTCACCATGAGGTGGAATCACAGGATGCAGTAGGCCCTGTGGCGTGGACGTAAGACGTTTGTGTCGTTGACACTCAGTGCAGCTCGCCACATATCGCTCAGTCGTCTGGCGCATTTTCGGCCAATAAAACCGGTTGCGGGCATGGTGGAGCGTTCATGCAGAGCCCAGGTGACCAGAAGTGGGGTCGTCGTGCATGACACGCAGGATGCACGAGCGGTAGCTCTCGGGAACCACAAGTACAAAATTCGTTCTGGTGCTTGACTAATCCTTTTTGTACAGAAGGCTATCACGGAGACAAAATGGGCTGGGAGCAGTGGAATCCCGCGCCACCGCAAGCAGTGGCTCCAGGCTTATGTCGGTCTCTTGCGTAGACCGCAGAGCCGAAGTGCCGGGAAACTCGGGCACCACAGAGGCGATGTAGTGGTCGAAGTCAGCAGAGTCACATTCTGTCGTAGGAAGGGGAAGACGTGAAAGACAGTCTGCATTGGCGTGTTTGCGGCCACTCTTGTACGAAACAGTGAAGTCGTACTCCTGCCGACAAAGGGCCTAGCGTATCAGACGACCAGATGGATCACGAAGGTTGACGAGTCAACACAGGGCATGATGGTCCGTCACAGCCGTGAAATGGCGTCCATATAAGTAGCACCGAAACCGCTGAACAGCGAAAACTACAGCGAGGCACTCCTGCTTCGTAACAGTGTAGTTACGCTCAGGTTTGCTGAGAGAACGGCTTGCATACTCAATTACATGCTCGTCGGTTGCTGAACGTTGCACATGCGCAGCGCCAACACCAATCCCACTTGCATCAGTGTGGACTTCCGTCAGAGCGGAGTGGTTGAAGTGCCGTAGTAGAAGATGTGACGTAAGCAGAAACTTTAGCTGGTGGAAAGACGCGCGTCACAAACTGAGGTCCAGTCGAAAGGGACGTCCTTTTGTAGAAGGGACGTCAGAGTGTAAGCGACGTCGGCAAATTTGGGATGAATCGTCAAAAGTAGGAGCACAGCCGCAGAAAACTGCGGAGCTCCTTTTGAGTCTGGGGTTGTTGGAATGCTGCAACTGCTGCAATATTCTGTGGATCTGGCAGAACTCCATCGCAGTTGACAAAATGTCCGCGTACCAGTGCTTGACGCTCGCCAAAACGGCACATTTTAGAATTCAGGATAAGGCCAGTCTTCTGCAGGTAATCTAAAACAATAGCGAGTCACGTGTTATGTTCTGTAAAAGTCCGGCCAAAAATAACAACATGGTCTAAATGCAGATGCAGATTTCCCACTTGAGGCCACGCAGTATTGTATGACGGCGCATGACATAGGCCGAAAAGCATCACATTAAATTCAAATAGGCCATCAGGCGTGACAAATGCAGTTATTTTCTTTGTCAGTAGGGTCCACCGGAATCTGCCCCGATCGCAAATCAACCGAACAGAAATAAGACGCAGAGAAAAGGCAATCTAAGGCATCGTCCATTCGCGGGAGAGGATACTTTTTAGGGAAGGAGTTGAGGCGCCGGTAGTCGATTCAGAACATCCACGTTCCGTCCTTTTTTACGAATATCATGGGTGCAGCCCAAGTACTGGAAGACTCGTGAATGACGCCCCTGTTCAACATGTATTTAACTTCTATGGTGATCACCTTGCACTCTGACGGCGACACGCGGTATGGCTTTTGGCGGATTGGATGGGAAGATCCTGTTTCAATCCTGTGGCATGCACGTGACAGCGGAAAACGTTGTGAAAACGTCGGACTGGGAGAAATAAAAGACGGACACGTCCTGGGACAAGAGGTTCTTCAATATCAGTAGTTGTGAGATGTTCAACGATGCGCTGATCATCGGAAGAAGCTTCTGGTCAGCAGGTGAGTTAAGGAAGGAGTAACGAGAGTCACATAATTTGGGAGAGTTGCGCTTTATGGAGCTAGTTTAGAGCCAGCTGAAAAAACAACCGGTTCCGGCGAGCTATTTAGAGTCCACAGTCCGGTACGGCCTTCTGTCACCCAAACCAAACGATTCGGCAAAACACATGTTTCTTTACGCGCTATAAATTCAGAGGCGCCAGAGTAGCCTCAAATGAGTCGCTAATAGCATGGGAGCAGGACACCCAGACGCACACTGCAGATTGTGGTGATATGACGACTTCATCACACACACACAAAACGTCTTCATAATTTGACGTCTCTTCCAAACGTTCACGAAGAAGAGAACACCTAACACTTAGCGCTCCCATTCGACAATCAACTGTAGCGCCGCACATACGGAGAAAGTCAATTCCCAAGATTACGTCGTGTGTAGATCGGGGCAGTACTGCAAACTCCGCCGGAGATGCTGTGCCCCCCCCCCCCCCCCCCCCCAAAGAAACGTTAACGCTGCATACCTCAACCGGATACAATAACTCTCCACTTACTCCATACAAATTCGCAGTTTTGTCCCAAACATAACTTTGTTCTTCGAAAGCTTCTTAAAATCTAAACTCATTACTGAAACAGTAGCACCAATGCTTACCAACGCCATCGTAGGCAGACCATCAACAAGCGCCTTTACCTAACTAGTACACAGACAGAGGAATAATAGGTAGCAGTGCACATTGTCCAGCGACCTGACTTCCATTGGCCGCGCTGTTTTCCTGCAAGAGTGTCGGAGATCGGCTCCATGGTGACGGGAAACGGCGCACACGAAATGAGGGATGCGGTGTCACACTACGGTCAGACGCTGGAGAATGGCTTCGGAGCCCTTCGCTTTGCAAACGGCCTTTCCGGGGAGGGTGTTCTGGCCGATAGCTGTCGGTGTATGGCTGGACGGCGCGTCGGTTTGATGCCGTCGGGGGATTCCTGAACTATGCGCGCCGATCTCAGTAGCGGGAAATGTGACCCGCGACTCCACACTGGTAGCACACGGAAACAGGCCGATCAAGAAGCGGCGCTTCATTGAACTCTTACAAAATAGGACGCGACGAATATTCAAATGTAGGTTCCGGGTCGACGTAGCTTTCCGGCGGTAGGCGCAGTGTACGGCTGGAGTAGGACCGAGGGTCTCTGCGCATGCGCGAAGTCGTAGCGGCGACCGATGGAAACACATTGGACGGCGTCGACGGCGTTTCTCGGCGCCGCCAGTGCACGGGGGCTGGTGGCACCGGGCGGCACGGTGACCGTCATAGGCTTGGCAAAGCGGTGCTAACTATACTCCGTTTCATACATCAAGTGCAACACTGCCAAAGCTAGAGCCCTTGTTTGCGCTCCCGGCATCCGTGATGAAAAATAGTGCCTGCTCTTGACGAGAGGAAATAATAGTTGCTTTTTCTGAAAGCTTAATAAATCTTACATTTGCCATCAACTCCACTACAAGCACCCTTTTTAAGAAGAAAGGATCGGATTCGGTGAGTTTGTATGTTTTTTTTTTTGTCGTTTTCGTTTGTGTCGAGTTTTCGTCCGTGTCACGTTCTCGCTGCCCCGCAACCCTGCCAGCGGTGCCCTCCACTCAGCGCAACGCAGCGATCTCGACTGCCTCTTCGGAGCGGATTTTTTCTATAAGATCTGCGCTGCAAAGATGTCCAGGCACGCGAAGCAAGTTATTGCAAACTTACATGCTCGGAATAGAGCTCATTTCCGCAGAAACCACTCGGCCACGAAATGAGCGCGTAGTGATACGCCTTTTTTTTCTTGCGGACTACTTGCGTAGCTTTCGCTGCGTTGCACCTGATGTATGAAACGAAGCATACATCTGCCGCGTACGGTTGCCACTCTCTAGGCATGCCAGGATGCAAGACGCTGTTTTTAAGGTTTCCTTCAACAGCAACGGCGTGAAGCTTGAATTAGGGTCACCAAGCGTCAGGATGTGAATAGCCGACTTCAGCTACCTACTGCGTACTCTCGACTGTGCGAAAAACACTTCGTTACAGGTATGTATGCATCTAAAGGAAATGTGCATGATGAAAAGTATCTACTGGAGTTTGCACCAAGCCTGTAACCCACCAGTGATAGCCGCAATGAGCATTTGTTCGGCGCATGTTTGCTTTATGTGCGATGCAGCCTGATGGCGATGTATTTTGTCGTTTGTTTTCTTTATGCGCGAAAGGGCCGGGTAGCGCAGATATCACAGGTGGCTGTGTGCGCTAAACCGTAATATTGTCACGCCACTGACGACGAGGAAGAATTGTGCTGATCTGGGAGAAGAAGAGGAAAAAAACGCGTTGGTGCCTGGGGGCTAGTAGGCTTCACCTTGTCCTTGATCCCATTACCATATCACTGTAAATAAACACCCCTTTGCTATTTCACCGTAACAACTTGGTGGAAGGTGCTCCGTTCGATCCCTAAGTACGGCGCAGCAAGACCAACTGGAGTTTCGACGTAGTCGCCGCCTTGCTGGACTGCCACCGCTTCCAACCATCATGGACAACACCGAGTCTAACCGTGCCAGCCGCGACGCCGCAAGCCAGGCTGGTGACAGGCCTGCCCCCTCCAGCTCTACTATTCCCTGCCAGCCTTACAGGGAACCACGACCGTTTGCTGGAGAAGACGGTGAGGATGTTGAGAAGTGGCTACTTCATTATGAACGAGTTAGTCGGTACAACCGGTGGGACCCTATCACCATGCTCACAAATGTCGTTTTCTTTCTAAGTCACACGGCTATGACATGGTTCGAGAATAACGAAGACAATTTGAAAACTTGGGAACGGTTTGCCACCGAGATAAAACAGCGTTTTGGTGACTCTGTACCGAGCAAAAAGCGGGCTGAGCAGACCCTTGCTCAAAGAGCTCAATTGCCGGATGAAACGTGTACCACGTATACAGAAGAGATCCTCAGATTATGCAAATGTGAGAATTCCAACATACCCGAAGAAGACAGAGTCGGCCACATTTTGAAGGGCATCGCGGCTGACGTGTACAACTTTTTAAACGCTAAAGACACCCTTGAAACCGTCTCCGATGTTATTAAACACATACGCGCTTTTCAAGCTCTCAAAACGCGTCGTATTGCGCCAAAATTTGGGCGGCTGGCCAACGTGCCTACCGTGGCCAGCCTTGATGACCATGCGCAACTAGATCTTCCGTCGACGATCCGACAAATCGTGCGGGAAGAACTCCTGCGGCTCAATCCACTTCCGCTGCACGAATCTGCTGAGGTGTCTGTCCAGAGGGTATCCAGACGGCCGGATTCACCACCACAAGCGATTACAGTGCAGCCTTTCGCTCAAGCTCCTGACGTTGCAGCTTCTATTGACTACCCTCTTGTGCAGTTCGCCAACCGGAATGCGCCGATGCCTGACGCCCCAAGGTATGACGTCGCCCCAAGTGCACATAGGTCTTCCATTCGATCTACCAGGATTTCTGAGCAGTATGAGCATTCAGCCAGACCTACGACGCGCCCAGCTGTTCCTTGCTCTTATCCACAACAGCATTTTCTACCTTCCCCGCCGATATGCTACCGCTGCGGCGTCGAAGGTCACATCGCCAGGTACTGCCGCAGTAGGTTCCCGCCACGCTATAACCGTCCAGTGCCTCCAGCAGTACCCAACAATCGGCAATACAGCCCCGTTTTCCAGCAATCCAATACTCCCCGTGGGTACTTCAACAACATCCAAAACGGGAATCTCCGCGACCATTCCCCAGCATCTGAGCGAAGTGTTACTCCTCCACCCGCCTTCCGTGCACGTCGTTCTCCATCACCGCGGCGGCGCTCCATGACGCCCCAGCAGGAAAACTAACCAGCGCGACCGATGGGGGTGAGGCCGCTGGAAATGTGCTGTATGCCAACATCCCTCCAACTATAATGCTCAAAAACAAAATTCGCGTGCTCATTGATGGTTTGTGTACATTAGCTTTGGTAGATACGGGTGCGACTGTGTCTGTGATGAGTAATCAGTTTAGGCGCTTGTTGGGACGGAAAGTGATGTTTGAATATGACCGTGCTTCAACGTTTTGTGGTGTGAGTGGAGAGGCGTTGCGACCACTGGGTGTGTGTAGTGCGCAAGTGTCTGTGGGTGGTGCAGTTTTTCAAGCCGAATTCGTAGTCTTACCCCACTCTACGCATGACATCATTTTAGGAATGGACTTCTTGAAGTTTTGTGGCGCTACCGTGGACTGCCGAAGTCAAGAGGTTCATTTTGATGGCTCGCATCTGCCGACACTTTTTGAAAGTGGCCGTGATGAAGAAACAGTTTTTAGCATTACCGAAGACACAGTAGTTCCGCCCTTGTCTGCCATGTTCGTCCCCGTGTCCGTTCCACTTCTTGAGAAGGTTTCATTCCAGGCCATGGTGCACCCAGTTCACTCAGCATGCCTGAAGAAAAATGTAATTATCCCTCACTGTATGATATCCGTGCATCACGGTAGTGCCTCGTTATGGACCATCAATCCATCGTCCGAGCCCGCAGTTTTACCAACGGGATTGAAGCTTGCCTCCTGTGGACCCGATGCGCCCCACGTCGTTGCTTTGGTCACAGATGCTACGAGTGCCACCGTACCTCTGCCTGCTGATGAAACTTTGATCTTCCGCATGATCAGCGCCGATCTCAGCTCACCTCAACGCCGTACTCTTGTGGATATTCTTCTACCTTTTTCGCCTATGTTTGAGTTTTCTCAAACAGATGGACCAACCTCTCGCCCTGCACATCGGACCCATCATAGCATCGACACTGGTTCGGCTCGTCCCATTCGTCAAAAGCCATATCGCGTGTCCCCATCTGAGCGCAAAGTCATTCATGAGCAAGTGGAGGACATGCTACGGAAGAAGGTGATACAGGAGTCATCTAGCCGCTGGGCTGCCACTGTTATTCTTGTACGCAAGAAAGACGGTTCGTGGCGATTCTGCGTCGATTATCGGCGTCTAAATTCTGTTACGAAAAAGGACGTCTATCCTCTTCCTCGCATAGACGATGCCCTCGACTGCCTCTCTGGTGCGTCCTATTTTTCTTGTCTTGACCTCAGATCTGGCTACTGGCAAATTCCAATGGACCCTGCGGATAAGAAAAAAACAGCCTTCGTAACGCCAGATGGCCTTTATGAGTTTAATGTTATGCCATTCTGGCTGTGTAATGCGCCAGCAACATTTGAACGCTTTATGCAAACAGTTTTGCGCGGCTTAAAATGGGACATTTGTCTTTGCTATCTGGACGATGTCGTCATATTTGGGAAATCCTTCCAAGAACACAATGACCGTCTAGTACGTGTCTTGAATTGTCTGCACAACGCCGCCCTAATTCTTAACTCCAAAAAGTGCCGCTTTGGAGAGCGCCAAGCGCTGGTGCTAGGACACCTTGTCAATGGTGATGGTGTAATGCCGGATCCCCAGAAAACTGCCGCTGTTGAGTCTTTTAAACCCCCCCAGACAGTGAAGAAGTTGCGCAGTTTTCTAGGGTTGTGTTCGTATTTTAGACGCTTTATACGTCGCTTTGCTGACGTTGCTTACCCATTGACGTGCCTTCTCCACAAAAACTCTACTTTTGATTGGACACTAGACTGCGACGCGTCATTTCGTCAACTGAAGTTTCTTTTAATATCGAAACCCATCCTACGTCACTTCGATCCTACTGCAATGACAGAAGTACACACGGACGCTAGTGGAATCGGTCTTGGCGCAGTCCTTGTCCAACGGCACGATGAACGAGAGCATGTTATCGCGTACGCAAGTCGTACCCTGAGCAAGCCGGACCGAAACTACACAGTCACCGAACAGGAATGCCTAGCTGTAGTTTTCGCTGTGCAGCGTTTCCGTTCATATTTGTACGGACGTTCGTTTACTATCGTAACTGACCATCATTCACTCTGTTGGTTGCGGAACCTTCGAGACCCACGTGGTCGCCTCGCACGCTGGGCCCTCCGGTTACAGGAATATGACTTTGCCGTGGTGTACAAAAGCGGGAGGCGTCATGCAGACGCAGATTGTCTTTCTAGGATGCCAATGGCTACGACTGGGCCTGAAAGCGACGATTTCGACAATTATATATCGACCCTCGAGCCAGCGTTCCCCGACACGAAGGTTTTCAAAACGGAACAGCAAAATGATACCAATCTGCAGCCTCTCTTTGCCCAAGCCAACGTACCTACAAGCCGTTTTTGTGTGCATGATGGCCTCCTATGGAAAAAGAGTTATTCGCCTGTCGGCCAGCGATACCTACTCGTAGTTCCGAAGACGTTGTGCACGGACGTATTGCGTGTTATGCATGATGATTCAACTTCTGGGCATTTGGGATCGGTTCGAACATTACACCGTGCTCAAGAAAGATTTTACTGGCCCAGAATGCGCTCGATGGTTGAACAATACGTTGCCAGTTGCAAGCAATGTCAACGCCACAAACGTCCAACTGCAACTCCGTCTGGCTTGCTGCACCCTGTGAAGACCCCGACAGCACCGTTTGATCAAGTAGGCATTGACCTCGTAGGTCCGTTTCCGAAGTCCTTGGATGGAAATCGCTGGATTGTAATCTGCGTGGACTATCTCACACGTTACTGTGAAACCGCCGCTCTTCCATCTGCTACGGCGCATCAGGTGTCGCTTTTCTTGCTGCACTCAGTCATCTTACGACACGGGCCGCCACGAATTGTCATCACTGACCGAGGCCGACAATTCACTGCTGATGTTGTTGAAGAGCTCATGCGTTTATGCGCCGTAACTTTCCGACACTCGACGCCATACCATCCCCAGACAAATGGCTTGACTGAGCGCGTCAACAGAACGCTTATCAACATGCTAGCCATGTACGTGGACGCAGGGCATAAGAACTGGGACACCATACTACCCTTCATCACGTATGCATTTAATACCGCCACGCATGAGACGACTGGGTGCAGTCCATTTTTCCTGCTCTATGCCAGACCGCCACGCTACTCCCTGGATACTATCCTGCCCTTCACAAGCCGTGAAGACCCCTGCCTGGCTGAAACCCTCTGTCTCGCCGAAGAAGCTCGGAGAATCGCCCGATTACGGTCTGGTGCTTCACAAGAACGTTCTAAAGTGCGATACGATGCCAGTCACCGGCGGGTCACGTACTCTGTAGGTGATTTAGTCTGGCTGTGGCGTCCAATTCGGCGCCGTGGCCTACATCAAAAACTCTTGGCCCACTATGACGGCCCTTATGTGGTTGTCAAACGCATCAGTGATTTAACTTATGCAATAGCCCGCCTGACAGCATCGGGTCGTCGGTCTGCCAAAACCGAAATATGTCATGTTGCCCGCTTGAAGCCGTGCCAGCCTGGCACAAATCACGAACACGCCCAGAGGGCTTAGGCTGAAGAGGGGGGAAATGTCACGCCACTGACGACGAGGAAGAATTGTGCTGATCTGGGAGAAGAAGAGGAAAAAAACGCGTTGGTGCCTGGGGGCTAGTAGGCTTCACCTTGTCCCTGATCCCATTACCATATCACTGTAAATAAACACCCCTTTGCTATTTCACCGTAACAATATTTAGCATGTTTTATCGCAACTGCCGCCTAGCTAAAAAGAAAGAAAAAATTGGGCGTTTGTTGTGATGCACCGCCATTCGCGAGCAGAGTGGTTGAGCTGGTCATGAGGCTCGCGAACGGCAGTGCATTACAACAAACGCCGTATTTTTTTTCTTGTTAGTCAGGTGGCAGTCACGATAAAACATGCTAAATATTACGGCCTAGCGCACAAAGCCGCCTGTGATATCTCAGCTACCTAGCCCTTTCGCACATAAAGAAACGACAAAATACACCGCCATCAGGGCCCGGCGCAACTAAAGCAAACACGCACCGAAGAAATCCTCATTGCAGCTATCACTGGTGCGTTACAGGCTGGGTGCAAACTCCAATAGGTACTTTTCATCATGCATATTTCCTTTAGATGCATACATACCTGTAGTATCTGTGTTTTTGCCGCTCGGATCATATTACGCACTTGACACTCTTGCAAGACGCACACTATTCCTTTTTTTAACCTTACAGGCTCACCTTCGTGCTTGAGAAAGCATTCGAACTTTGTTCCTTCAGTGTACGCAATCAGATGCACTTTGTTAGAAAGCTTGGTAATCGTCGTCTTCGTCCAACCGTTTGCAAGGGCAAAGAAACCGCCCGGCACAAATGAGTATCCTGGAGGGTTCATGCTCGTTCACTTGCAGAGTGGATCGCTCTGGACGTAGAACAGCGTTGGTTCCTGACAGAGATGCGCATCCGATATGTAGGAGATGCACATGTGTCACCAAGTCGTTGATTCCGCAGAAATCGGGGCGGAAGCAGAAAGGTTGTGGATCCTTTCACAACAGAATGACCATTCTCTGTGCACCGAGAATCTTTTCACCACTGCGACCACATCCGTTCTGAGGGCAGAAACAGACTACAGCGCTAAATCATCCATTGCCAGAAAAATGCCGCGCGTTTCATGCAGGTGTGCATTCCGGCCGGGACAATGCCCTTTGCAGGGGAAGTGTATAAGTGCCTCTCTGCCAAGCTTCGTAGATGAAATCCTATAGCTGCATGCGTTTAGATGACGCAATGAGGAAGCGACGCCCACTGCACCATGCCGGCGCCGCGGTGACCGCATTGTGCTCGCTAACTCAAGACACACCACCATATGCGCCGCTCAGAAATCACAGGGGACGATTCAACCTAGCTCAGCAGCATCAACAAACCCCTGGCTGGTTTGCCTTTTGAGATCCCTCTCTCTCTGCCTTTGCGCTCTCCTGTCTGCCCAGAACCTGCACGCTAGAGCGTCTCATTCTGTCACGTCGAACACGGCCCACGCTACACGCTCTTACAATACGAAGACAGTATATGCGTGCGTTATGAGTGAATTGTGAAAACGCTGTAACATTCTCCCATACTGCGTGAACATGATATACTGCAATCACTGTCACTACTTTCCGCCCTGAGGGCAAAAAAGGGGGGAGCTTTCGCTTTCTACCTGCGTTGGCGTGGCCATTTCGTATGGTGTGCTTTCGCGTCGTCTTCTACACTGCCGTCAAATTAGTTTCTTGCCCGCTCCCGCTTGATGGCGTCACATCCTCCAGCAAAAGGCAGACTGCCGGTAAATCCGGTTGGGCCTTGGTCGTGGGTGTCCTGGTTTTCGCGGCAGGAGAAGTCGGTGTCATTGGCTGGTGTATAGCAGGACGTTGGTGAGCACGTATGTGCATGGATTGGAAAGGTATATGCTTCATCCGCGAAGCCAGAGGGTCGGGCAAGCAGCTTACGTCATAAAATTTAATCCCTAACTATTTCACGAATCGCGCACAGGAGACTTTGGGATGGAGATTCTTCGACGCTGGCCACAGTAGTGGCATTTGCCAGCCGCCCAAAGTTCGGTGTAATGCGGCGTGTCTTGAGGCCGTCAAATGTCCGGCAGTGTTGAATAACGTTGGTGACCGAACTCAAGTTGTCCTTGGCAATGAGAAAGTAGTAGACGTCTTCCGCAATGCCCTTGAGCAGATGGCCTACCTTGTCTTCCTCGGTCATCCAGCTGTTGACGATCTTGCATAATTTCAGTACTGTCTCGATGTATGTGGTGCAAGTTGTGGGTGATTTCTCTGCCCGAGGGATGCGCACGACAAACACACAGTGGGCCGTATGACAAACATCTTTAATCTCACAGGGATCGTCGAAGTCGGTGCTAGGTCGTCGTCCGGGGGGCTGCGGCCTGCGGGTCGTCCTCCGTGCAGAAGCTCCAGGCGCGAAGCAGGAACGAGGAAGCAGGGACCAAGAGAGAGCGAGACGACGGCGCGTGCCTTCTTTTATAGCCGCCTCGCGCGGGGCCGGTTATCCCCGAGCGATCGGGGAGAGGGAAACGGGCACCGCGCAGGGAGCAATGGGAAGTGGCGCGGCCTTCGAATGCGCGGCGCGCCACGAGCCCTACATCTTCCCTCCCCTCAGCGTCCGACCCGGGCTCCGCCAACAGCTGGTCCATGTCCATGTTCGAGCCCGGGTCGGCGTAAAATATGAAGGCTTGTCGCCTGGCTCTGGCGGGATGCCATCTCAGCTGGTCCGTGGGACGGGAGAAGCAGCAGGCATGGCGGGACTGTTCCGGCTGGTCCCTCTCCGGCAGCGGCCACATCCTCGGGGTCACAGCGCAGCTGGGCTCGGCCACGGATACGCCTGGCAGCGGCCCTGAGCTGCTGCTCTACATCGTTGACCCCTTTCCACATGGCGCCGTGCTGGATGCACATTGCAGCAGGCGTTTCCGCCCCGGGCACACCTGGCTTCCTGAGGACCGTACTCCAGGCCTGGGCAGCGGGCTCCAATCCAGATTTGTTGAAGACGGCCAGCATGGCCGCGCTGGTCACAATGATGGGCCACAAACCACTACAAACTAGGTGGGTACCCCCTGTTTAAGTGGCCCCTCCTTGAACCATGCGCTGGGTGCGGTTTCCCGCCCCAGCGACGGTGGTTCATCTGGCTGCTGTAAAATCTTATCAGAATGCATTCTGAAAGAAGCAAAGACGTTAGACAAAGTAGTGCACTACCTTGGCCTTAGGTTATAGCGTCGGTTGCGAACCGGGTTGCTACCCGTACGCCTTACTTTGGGGGAGATCGCTGCATCGCTTCGAGCTTCCCCCGCTTCGCGGTTATCGTCCTTGCGAAGGTGGTAAGCTTTCAGGTCTGCGACGTGCACCGGACCAGCGGTTTCACCGCTCTCCAACAACCGCAGCTGGTAGGTGAGTGGCGTAGTCCGTGCCGTAACTTCGAACGGTCCAACCCACTTGTGCGCTAGCGACGCGGCAAAACCACGCGCTGCGTTACTAAGCGGGTGCGTTCTTTTCAGTACCAAGTCGCCCGCGTTGAAAACGACGTGACGACGACCTTTGTTATACTGATCCGCTTGCTCCATGCGCGCGACAGCGAGGTTTTCACGAGCCGCGCGCTGCGCTGCCTCAAGGCGCTCGCGGAGCTTTGCCGCGTACTGCGTAAGCGGAGGGGGCGCGGGCTCCGCCGCGTCAAGTAGGGCGTTCTCTAGCGGAAAAGCGATCTCTTTCCCAAAATTCAAGTAAGCAGGTGTCATACCCACCGACCTGTTCACGGTTGTTCTAGTTGAGAAAGCCAGTTCGGACAGCCGTGCGTCCCAATCTCTGTGCTGCTCGGTCGTCGCGACCAGCATACTCTTAACATTCCGATTCACTCTCTTGGTTATGGTGCTCTGAGCGTGGTAGGCACTCGTTTTCCTGTGGCGGATTTGAAGCGCCCGACAGGAATCAACAAAGACTTTGCTTGTGAAATACGAGGCATTGTCTGTAATCAGGTCGGAAGGGAAACCGAAACGAGTGAATGTCTCCAACAGTTTCTCCCAAATCCGTTCTGACACAAGCTTCCTAAGGGGGAAAACCTCAACCCACTTGGAATAGTGGTCCGTTATTGCCAGGATATATTGGTGTCCGCGCGCGGAGCGAGGGAGGGGTCCCATGATATCGCACGCGACCACTTGCCACGGATAGTTGCTAACTACCGGCTTCATCATGCCAGCGGGTTTCCCCGCCCGAGGCTTGGCTACCTGGCAAACAGGACATGTACGGGCGTAACCCAGCACATCCTTTCTCATACCTGGCCAGGTCGCGACACGGCATAACTTATCGTAAGTCTTACTGCCGCTGCCATGGCCTGCCAGCGCTGAGTCATGGAAGTACTGGAGGAATCGTTTCCGCAACTTCCTCGGGACCACGATTCGGAAGGGGGATGCAATAGCCTCTTCCTCATCAAGTTGGGGGATGTAGCGGAGCAGTAAGCCGTCATCGCCCAGCAGATACGCGTCGTACTTGCCCTCAGCGTTCCCGGTACAAGCTGCACTACTCGCAAGCTCTGTCAGCATCCGCTGGCATAGACCGTCTGCTTTCTGTGCCTCAATTAGCTCTTCCCTACTGACCGCTACTCCCCATGACAGATTTCTCTCTGCCTCGCTTCTTGGCAGGCGAGTAGTCGCCGCCACCAGCTGCTGCGCCTTCTCTCTCTCGCAGCACCGCGCGGCAACTCTATCCGCCTCCTTTCTCTCTTTAACTACGCAGGGCGCGACACTCGCGTCCGCCCTCTCCTCCTCTCCACTAGCGGCGACGCCGCTTTCAGCAAAGCTGGTCTGCGCCTCTTCTGCGCTTTTGCCAGCCTTCAACGGTGCGCGCGATAACGCATCGGCCACCTTATTCATGCTGCCCCGGCGGTACTCAATGGCGTACGCGTAACGTTGCAACGTCAGCGCCCATCTCGCGAGTCTGCCTGCGGGGTTTTTCAGCCTCTTTAACCACGAAAGTGCCTGGTGATCTGTCTGCACGGTGAAAACCACTCCGTCTAGGTACATGTCGAACTTTGACAATGCGAACATTATCGCCAGGCATTCCTTTTCGGTCACGGAGGAACTCCGCTCCGCCGATGTGAGCGTGCGGCTAGCGAAAGCGACAGGGCGCAGCTTGTCCTCGTGTTCCTGCAACAAAACAGCTCCTACACCGGCATCACTGGCATCTGTCTGCAAGACAAACGGCTTGTTCAGGTCGGGGAGGCGCAAACTAGCGGTGTTCGGTATCGCGCGAGCCAAGGCAACAAAAGCGTCGTTCTGTTCCTTGCCCCAGACCCACTTCGAGCCTTTCCGCAACATCTGGTTCAACAGCCTAGCGAGCTCTGAACAACTAGGGATGAATTGTCTGTAGAAGGCAACCATTCCCAAAAACGTCTGCAAGCTTTTCACGTTCGTCGGGCAGGGGTAGTTCAGAATTGCATGCAGTTTGTCATCGTTCGGTCTCAAAGTGCCATCATCAACCACAAATCCCAAGAGGTTCACTCTCTTTGATGCCAACTGCACTTTCTTTGGGTTGATCGTTATACCCGCACGTCTCATTCTTTCAAGAACGGAACTCAAGTGAATGAGATGCTCTTCGAACGACTGTGAGAATATCACGACGTCGTCGAGGTACGCCATCGCGTAGTTGAACCTTGCATCGCCCAGCACGATGTCCATCAATCGCATGAACGTGCTCGGTGCATTAGACAAACCAAACGGGAGTCGAGAAAATTCGAAGAGCCCGCGGTGACAGGTGAATGCGGTTTTCTGAATGTCACCTTCCGCCACCTCAATCTGCAGGTACCCTCTGCTTGCATCCAGGACTGTGAAGAACCTTGCGTTCCCTAACGCGTACATTACAGCCTCGATCGACTGGAAAGGGTACGCAACCGTAGGCGTCAGTGAGTTGAGCTTTCGATAATCAACACACAGCCTGATCGAACCTTCTTTCTTTGGCGCTAGAACCACTGGGGACGCCCAAGGATTTTGTGAGGGTCTCACCGCGCCGGTATCTATCATCTCGTCAAGGGCGCTGTCGAGAAGCTGTCTCTTATGCGCGCTTAAAGGCCGCGGGTTACATCTGAAAGGGCGCGCATCACCCGTTTCGATCTCGTGCTGAAGCAAGTCGGTTCTGCCTGGTTTCTCTGTGAAGCAATCCGAAAACGGGAGTAAAGTTTCCACGATCCTTCGGCGCTGACTACCGGTTCCCGAGAAGGACGCGATAATTGCTTCTAATGGGCTGCCATTCAGTGTCGCGGGGGAGCCGTCTGCCACAAAAGCGTGGACGCTCGCTCGCTGAGCGACGCATTCCTTTTTGGGCGCGCTAACAAATGGAATGAGGGGGGTGAAGGGGCTGTAGCGATAGCCGTTCTCCCCCATGTCAAGCACAATGCCTTCTCTCGAAAGAAAATCTCTTCCCAGAATAACTGGTATGGCTAAGCCGGGCAGACAGACGAAGCGATGCCTCCGCTTCCTGCCGTCAAAACGCAGGACCAGACGTACCGCTCCCTCTGCTTTTGTCGTCCCTGCTGCTAAGCTCAAAGGGGTTTCTGCTGGCCTGACACGGATGTTACATCTACGGCAGGCCTCGAACACATCATCACCGACCAGTGACAGAGTTGAGCCCGTGTCAATGAGTGCCGAGTAGCTTTGACCAGCTAACCGCACTAGCATAAAAGGGCTCGAGCGCGACAACATTCCTTGCGCTCTACAGGCGAGGGGGACAAAAGCCTCTGCGCGCCCCCGGGGCGGTCGCCCGGTGACGCGGCGTGGGAGTACATTTCCCATTTTCCGCCGTGGCTACCACGAAATTCTCCCGCCGACGGCGACAGGCTGGTGTTACCAATTATGGCCGCCGGCGGTCCGCGTTTCCCTGCATACGCCTTGCTTGACACTCGTGCCACGTGGCCCGGCTGGTTCAATTCCAGCAAATCCAATCGTTCACCTGCCGCGCGGTCGGGGGATGCCGCGTTCCACGAATCGGCTGGGGACGTCTTTCCCCTCTCTCCACGCCTGTGCGGACGTCGCTGGCGAGCCCAGCTCGACGCCGCTGCTCGAACGCGTACGGGTCAAGAGCGCGAGGAATCGCGGAGCCTGCCGCTGGCCTTTCCTGCCCTACCGTCATTACGTCTGCGCCTCTGGCGCGCGGCACGGAGTCTTGGCCTCCGGCCCAGGCGCATCGCGGCTCTAGCGATTCAGCTGGCCTGGGGGGTGGCTGGTAGCGCAATTCAGCGAGTAAATCCGCCTGTGCTACCTTCGCTTCCTGTGCTAGGGCCTCGAGGTTTGCAAAACCACGTCCCCGCAAAGACGGCTTGAAGAGCGGATGGCATTGCCTCATCACGCGCGTGACCTGTTCTAGATCGGTTGCCGTGGGATCTGCCCTCTTGTAGAGCTCCTGCATTGCGCATGCATACTCGAGGAGGCTCTCCTCTGGGTGCTGTGTGCGCAACGCTAGCTCCTCAAGCATCCGGCGTTCGTAATCCGGCGGCAAGAACTCGGCGCGGAAGCGATCGGTGAAGTCTGCCATCGACTGGAAGGCCGGCTGACAGCGTCTCCATTCCGCCGCGCTCTCAACAAGTGCCACGGGGATTACCTGCGCTAGCACCACGTCGTCTGGGGAACCCAGTGCCGTCTGATAATCCTCGAGTTCTTGCAAGAACTCGTGGACTGACTTCACGTCCGTGTAGCCGGAAAAGGAGGGAACCTCTACATTTATCCGCGGACGCGAGACTGTCGCCGCAGCTGTGGCTTGGTTGGCGCTAGCCACCGAACCGAGCTGACGGGTGAACACCGACAACACTTCGTTCATCTGCCTCATCAGGGCGGCCGCATCGGTAACCTGCGCAGACTCTACCGCGTCCCTCACCTCACTTCCGGACGCACTGGCGTCCGAAGCGGTGGCCCTATCTGGCACGTCTTTTCTCGGAGGCATTGCACTCAACAACTAAGGCCGGCCGGGTGCCGCAGAACTGCTGCACGCCACGACTACCACCTAGCCCGCGTCAGGAGGCTAGTCACAAAGGCTAAACACTTCATAAAACTAACATATGCACACAAAAAAATTAAAACACAAACCGCCCGACACTAAAAAGCACACACATAACCCAAAACAAAATAAAACACTGTTCAAACACTACTATGCTACACTCCGCGTCATCTGCACACACGATAGCCCTAAACTCAAAATGGTGTCGCGCCTAACATACAAAGGACCGGCCCGTCGTGTTGCCGTGCGCTGCCACATTGGCAGAGAAATCGTCCACATGGGTGCTAATTCAGCCCCAGTTGGGTGCCATTTGTGGGCGATTTCTCTGCCCGAGGGATGCGCACGACAAACACACAGTGGGCCGTATGACCAACATCTTTAATCTCACATGGATCGTCGAAGTCGGTGCTAGGTCGTCGTCCGGGGGCTGCGGCCTGAGGGTCGTCCTCCGTGCAGAAACTCCAGGCGCGAAGCAGGAGCGAAGCAGGAACGAGGAGGCAGGGACCAAGAGAGAGCGAGACGGCGGCGCGTGCCTTCTTTTATAGCCCCCTCGCGCGGGACCGGTTATCCCCGAGCGATCGGGGAGAGGGAAACGGGCACCGCGCAGGGAGCAATGGGAAGTGGCGCGGCCTTCGAATGCGCTGCGCGCCACGAGCCCTACAGTCTCACCTGCTGTCTGAGTTTTCTGAGCAAGTGCCTGCTCGGCCTGCATCTTATTTGCAGTTAGATCACCAAAACACTCTGATACCCTATACAAAACCCTCCCAAGCGGTCTGAGAGTCTTCGTGGTTCTCGTACCACATCAAGGCGGTCTGCGTCAAGAATACCACATTCGCGAGCTTCGCCACCGAATCCCAGTGGTTGAAGTGGCTCACACATTCAAAATAAGTGAGCCACTCATCAACATCTTCCCCTGCTTGACCGGCGAAATAACGATGCTCTCGAAGAGCGTCGCGTTTGAGGCGGTAGGGTATACGTCACCAGACGGGCACAGAATGCTTCGCGTTGATGTTCGGGACTGCTCAGTTGTCTGCTGCATTCTAAGAGGAACGGGGGGAAGATCAGAGAGGCGACGGCTCCGGTGAGGTGCCAGCGGTTGAGGATGCATCGTGAAGGCCTTCGTGCCCAGCGCCTGCTACCAAGTTATTACGACGTGGTTTTGAAGTCGGAGCGCTGCACAGGTCGGGGAGGCAGAGGACTCAGCTGATCAACGGTTGCGAGTCCCATACGGGCACGAGAGTCCACGTTTTTCTGAGTCTTTTTCCTTGTCTTCTTCTGTGTTTCGCCTCTTCTGCAGGATTGCTACAATATTTTCGTGAGGTGTGCTGAAAAGTTCAGCTTCATAGCATGACAAAATTTAATCCTCAGAATTGCTCTCAGTAACTTTAGCATCGAAGGACGTATGCCGAACATTGCTTGGAGATCTGGGAAAGAAATAGCACACATTCATAATTTCCATCTTTAATCATGGTAGATGGGCTATTCCACTGGTTCACATTTAGCTGCGTCTTTATTACAACCTGTGATAAGGACGCAGCTAAATAACCTGACTCACAACATAATGTCTCAACTGCCATTTATGAAAACAAGCTTCTAACCGGCAAACTAGTAACCGGCCTCTCACATGCCGCTTACAAGCTTGTAAGCAGCATATGAGTGGCCAGCGTCAAGTACCAGCCACATATTGGCGGGAAGAGTAAGTATACGAAGGTTAGTATTTTCTGGCAGAGGAGAGGGACAGTCAGGATGCGGGGTAGCCATGTTTAGAAGCTAGCACCCATGAGCTGTACCGCAGAGGTGAGCCACCTGTCGGTCACTGTGAAAGGAGAGTGCAAAACGAATGAGAGTACCCAATGGCATGATGTTTATCAGTGCAGGTGGGTATGGGAAGACGGAGAGGAGCGTTAGAGGCCATGGCAAGAGTATCCACCTAGGCAAGCCTGGGTGAATGTAATATATGGTATAGAGTGAAGAGATGTGTTAAGACGCTCGTTGATAAGCGGAAGGCGTTAGGAGCACAGAACACTCTAAAACAAAAAATTGAGAGATAGAGAGGATTGTTGTACGTACTCGCTAGAGTCAATGACGCCCCGCAGAAAGATCATTAGATCTAAATGCGGCCACGATGACTTGGCATCTCCAGCTGCTGAGCCGCTTTTTTTCTTCAGATTTTTGAGTTTTCTAGCAAAGGTGTCCCTAAAATTGCGCCACCGCTGACTCACTGTCTTCACTTCAGCTGCAAACATAATGAAAATTATAAGAAATGATGTCAGGGAAGCAATATAACAATGAAAACTAGGACAGTGCAATCCTGGTCTTACTTATCCAGAATGCTCAGTTATGCGCTGTTAATGAAATGAGCTGAACATTTATTGCAGAGATTTTTCAAACTGCAAGGCTCTTGTGCAGTTCTCAAAGTCTGTCTGGCTGCACTCAAGGACATGAAGTATCACTAAATGTTATTATGTTGCTTTATTTCCTTTCCATAGTACCATTCGAGAGCTCTAAACAAGTGTGATTGGGCCTGTAGCTTACTCGTTCTTACAGGCCTCGTAAGTACGTACTCGTACTTACTCTTACTTACTCGTACTTACATAACAATACACTGCCTTTTGAGGCAGTGCAATGTTATTTTATCACTTTACTTTTTCGAGTACTTACCCAGTTATTAAGACACTATAATGTACAGTGGGTGTATTACACAGATGTAGAAATCGATTATTCTGAGTACAAATGTTTGAATAAATAGCTTTCTGTTCGAATGACAATAAAACTATTTCAACCTTAGTCAAGGCTCAGATGCACATAAAAAAATAACAGCATTATTTGTAGTTTTTTTCTAAAGCTGTTAAGCTAAACGTAGAACTTTCTAGATATTCAACTCCCCCCCCCGTCCCCACGCGCACACACACACACACACACACACACACACACACACACACACACACACACACACACACACACACACACACACACACACACACACACACACACACACACACACACACACACACACACACACACACACACACACACACACACACACACACACACACACACACACACACACACACACGCACAATGTACTGTTGGGGCAAGAAAAAAAATACTGCTTACTGCATCATATGAAATAATGTCTACACATGTCTCAAACAATCTAAATCGCCAAAGCGACGGCTTGGAAACGTATTTCCTCCCTGCGTGCTTTATATATTCTCCAAATGTTACCTTATAACATTCCAACATCATCTATCATGTGCATTGGGCTGCGCCATGAAGGTTAACTGCTAAAACGTGAAAGAATGCATGGTGCATTTGCTACTTTGTATTGTGTATTGAGGTGCTGACTGCACCATGCATCATCTCATCCTACACCCGTCTAGTTAATGTTGTCTTGTGCCAGTGACAGCTACACTACTGTAAATTCACCGACCTCATCCCCCCAATGAACTTAATGCTGCTGCCCACTACACTTTCCTCCTGAAATGATTTGTTACCCTAATAATCAGTTATTCTAAGCTTGATATAGTAATTAATTATTATGAACGTTTGGTTTTTGGTACCAGTTGTATATCATTTGTAGTATGGACATTTATTCTCTTGCTCTGTCTCTGATATGGCACTTTATAATTTCCTCTTAATGTTATCCTGTATACAGTGTTATTCATGTCATTGCTTGGGCCTCGTATGGTGCTTTAAGTTCATCAGAGCGGCTAGCCAGCAATGTAATTCCGCAATTCCAGCAATTCCGAGCAGAATCGCTCGCTCGGAAGTGAAATTCAGTCGATAACACATTTCTTAAATCTTGCTTTCTGCAGGCCCCTGTGTGCCTCCGAGAAAGCTCAGGGCAACCGCAGTCGTAGTCGTGCTGAGCGCGCGCACAGCCCGCTCGAGGCTTGTAGCTCATTGGTTGAAAATCAGCGCAAAAAGACGACGACGAAGATATATGAGCACACACATACACACACGCCATCCTATCCTCGTCCTTGTCATTTTGCGTTATTTTTTTAATATGCAACAACTCTAATCCGCCCAGCTTTCCATCCTTGTAGCTATATTTTTGTTTACTGCCCTCTTCACACACAAAGCAGTCTTGCACGGCACTCGCAATGACCGGTCACGGTAGCCCAAGGCGTGCAGCTGACACCGTGGAACGTAGTGCGCTTCACATTAGGTTGCGGAGGCCGCTGGCCCGAACGACTGACATGCAGACAAAGTAGCTGAAGAAACGCAAAAACAGGCAAAATATTTGTTGGCGCGTACAGCTGCAGTTTTTTTTAAATCGGTTACTTACCAATGGTTCCTTCGAGGCCCATCTCCTTAGCGACGGCAATGCAGCTAGCATATCGCCGGTCCGTGTCCTTGGAGTTTCTGTGGTCCCGAAGTGAAGGGTGCCTTCGGAACAGCGATATGAGAAGTTGATTCTCGCAGATACGGGACTGCCTGAACGCATTCATGATAGCACAAGCTCGAGTTTCACGGAGATAGCACGGCTTGGAGAACCGTTATGCAGTCTGCCGCCATGTTAGTGTTCGCAAACTCAACGTCACGATGACGTTGTCGCTCTCCGGGCTCCCATTGGCTGCCGCCGCCCGCCGCTGCGATTGCCTCTCGCGGCCCATCTGCACCTAACCTGCTGGATGCAGGCGACGAGCTGCAGCCGGACATTACGACGCCGTTCGCAACGACGCGCCGCAGCTAATCGCACTCGCTTTTCGCACATATGTCCCCGCCTTTAAGCCCCGGTCACACGGCACTTCTCTAAGGTCTTTACTACAAAGGAGGCTCTTCGCTCTAAAGGAGCAGCGGCGCAATGACGACGATTAGGGTGCCTCCTTTTTGCCAGGTGGAGTGATTTTGGGATCAGTGCCAACCTTCCGACCGGAGGCTGCGCTCCCCACTTTCGGCCACGACTCGTTGAGAGGGACACGGGCACGACGTTTCCTGGGGCAAAATGGCCGGCTTTTGCTTGCCTCAGTGCACGAACCAGTAACAAAATGACTAGAGGGTCCTCCAATTTGCGAGAAGACGGGGCTGGTAAAGATGAAGCGCGATAAATGGCAATCGGCTGATGGTTCGTGCTTGTGCAGCTTATGCGATTTCTGAATTCGCAAGGTTAGTCGTTTTTAGTATGCATTTGCCCGTATTGTTTGTCAATTTTTCATCCCTGATATTTGACACGTGTGCTTGCGTGTTTAACGCTGTAATTTGCGGATAACACAAAATGCTTAGTTCTTAGTCTCACGTTTCACACGGACGGCGAGTGCTTAAGGATCATACGTTGTGCGCTCTTTGCTACGAGTGCCTTGAGCAGTTTGTTTTCGTACGCAGTGAGAACAGCTTGTGTAAGCCGCAGTAGAACGTACGGTGAACTTTAAGATTGCCTTTCATCTGTTAAAGTACGGAGCGCTTTGAGCTAGTTTCCCGGCGTTGTTATTTTTGTGCCGTTGTCTAGTTCGAATGGCATGCGCTTACATGTTTTGTATGTGAAGATGCGGCGTGCAACCACGGCAAGACACATATGCGATGGCGCATATGACAAGCATATGATGTCAGGACGTATCATGACTGATTCAGTGACAGTTAATTGGTATTTACCGCTATGTACACAAGCCATATAACCATGTTTAGGTATTAGTCGTGATCACGCATTGTTTAGGCGTTCGCTTCTCTTTCCCCACTCGATGATCGGTGAGTTATCTGAACACCGGACAAGATATGACGGAATAAATTTTCATGGCTACGTGGCCGTTTAATAACAGAAAAGTTTAATAAAGATGACAAGATCAAAGGAAAAAGAAAGGTGCCAAAGATATTCTGGCATGATTTAACACTCATGATGGAAAATTCCATCATGAGTTAACCATCATTTTGCATCATGAATGTTAACCAACTCGCCCAACTTTCGACATTACTTAACATGATTTAACACATTGGTTTACCATCTCCACATTTAAAGTAACGCAAAAATTAAAATGTTCAGAACAGCTATGGAAATTTCGCATCGCTGAGGAGAAAACGTCCAAAAGATAATGTGTAAAGTAAAATGAAACCTAAACATGTGCCAGATGTAGTAAACTTTGTAGTAGTAGTATGTACTACCCTGCAGAAAAAAAGTATAAGGTATACGTTTCGAACTACAATTAAACATTAAAAGTAGCGAAGATGTATTGGCTCAGTGGTATATGGCGGCTGATCCTGGGGACGTAGATGGGACTAAGCCGAGTTTCTATAGAGGTTAAAAACACAGCGCCGAGTACTATTTTGATGTCGGTGCAGAAATTCAGACCTCAGGTGGTCTGAATTTCTGACGCCCTCCGTCACGGCCTCATCACAGCCGATGTCGCGAAATCACGAAAAGGGGCCGTGACAATAGATGAAGTTAGCAGTGGAGAGCTTCAGAGTAAGTGTCGATTAGATCTAAAAGATAAAATAACAAAAGTAAGCAAGTGTGCTTGCGACCTGCTGTCACGAAATCGGCCCATAATTGGCCGGCGTGGCGCGAGGCCCGCGCGGCGTCGCATGGAAGGTTCGAGAAAAACCTCCTTCCCCGCGGAAGAGAGGGCGTAGCTTTGTACGCGTCACCCTCTTTCTCATCACCCGGCGATGACTATGATTCATCAGTCCGGAAAATGTCAGACGTCTCTAGAACATTCTATGAGACCTAGCCAATGACGACGAGCGGCTCGACGGGAGGAAAAGGAAGCGCTCCAACCAGCGAAGCTAAGTGTGTGTGCGCGCCAGCTTTAGCGCTGCATGTTCCTGCAACAGAAATTTCAGGAGAGGACTTAACTGGAGCTAAGATATCTCACGAAAGAGAGAATGTGCCCTCCGAGGCGACAGACTGAGCAGATGCTGCGGAGATTGTCGTTGAGTCAGAAGGCTATTCATGTGCTCTTCGCCTGAAGAGGAAGGGCAAGATTCTAGCTCCACATCGGAGTGCATGAGTGACCCAGAGGAAGAGCTGTCGAATAGCAGACAGCACGAAAGCTTAGATGGAGCTTTCGCAAGCTTAGCGCAAGACAGTACTCTTCCAAAAATTCAAGAGCTGGTTTCGAGCGCTGGCTCGAATACCGAGGAGGTTCTTCGCACAAAGAAATATGAGAAACTCCTTCCCACTGAGGAAGATGAGAATGCCTTTTTCTCAGAGGAGATCCTAGACTGATAGATTCAGATATGGAAGGAATTCATGGAAAACTTTAAGGAACAAGAAGTAATTCAAAGCGAGGAGTCTCCAGTTTACAATGAGCTCTGCTTTAAGACTGGAGGTCGTAAAGAGAAAGAAAACTAAAAGGATTAGGACGCTCCTTTCAGGCAACAATGTTCTGAGTATGCGCGTAAAACCAAATCAAACGTTCCTCGGCCAAAGAAAATGAAAAGAATTCAGTCCCGCCCAGACAAGTGAAGTCGAGCAGGAAGGCTCGCGAAGAAAAGCGAGGAAGGAGTTCCTGAAGGACTGGAAGCGCAAGGAGAGCAGCCCCGGCCCAGAAGAAGGGAGACAGGAAACAGTACTAAGCATGCTAGCGGTAGCACGAAAGACAAGGGCCAAATTTCCAATCGGGAAGCAAATTGGAGTAAGAGCGGGAACAAATCGCGATTGAAAAGGCTCTATACTAAAAGAGAAGGGAAACAACAGAGCCTCGTTAAAATAGAAGTTGCTTACCTGAAAGGTGGAGAGGAACTGATAAGTTCTAAACAATTCATTGCAGTTTAAAATTACCACCTAAATAGACTTAGGCCTGAATGTGATATTCAAAGTTATATTTGCGCCAATGTTTGTTTTTCGCTTGCTGGTGTTCATGTTCGGGCTGCTATTTTAGGCATGTTAAGGGCCGTCTTTCCCGCAACGGACCTTTTTCGCAAAGGCACCTGATGTATGACGAGGTTATTTAAAACCCACCAATCGAAGGCCTGATTCAGTCGGATCAAACAAAAACACGACCAGACAGGCTGAACGCGCTCGTGATTAAACAGCGCAGCAGAGACACGGACGAGGAAGGAAACAGCCTTGCAACAAGGTTTGTTGGAAGGCACTTCAATATATACATGCGGCATGAAAAAAAAATAAATAAAAAGTACGCCTCGTCACATTCACATTAAATGTGTTTAAAAAAAACACAAGTTAAGAAGCGTTTAAGAGTATGGTTGATCTCTATTAGAGTGAGTGATAAAAAAGGTGCGCTAACTGGTGGTTTGTTTTTGCTATTTTAGTGGCCTCAAAAATCTCGCACACCAACTTTTCTCTGTGTCTGGCTGGAACAGCACAGCGCGTGAATTCTGGCTCGCAGAGTTCAGGATCTGGCAACCGCTTGCAATCATGACAGTGAATCATCAGATTCCTCCTGACAGCTTGGTTGACATCGTATCGGTGTTCTTTCAAGATTTCATTGGCGCACCTGCCTGTTAGCGTGCTAATCTGTCCTTACTTCTGCGCAGAACTATGTCCTCAAGTCGTGGCTCACAGTGGTTAACGTTGTTATCTTTACAAGTGGTAAGCACTGTGAGCCACGACTTGAGGACATGAAAATTCTGCACAGAAGTAAGGACAGATTAGCACGCGAATTGTCAGAAGCGTTTTTTTTTATCAAGGAAAAGGGCGAGACACGTGCATCAGCACCACATTACTCTCCCTGCGAGACACTGAATATAGATGAATAGATAAGGGATAGAACGTATCTGCTCTTCTTAATCTGCAAGTAGTTTGCTATACTCATGCGTGTGCAAATGTGGGATGCGTCTGTTTCAATAAAATTAGTTGGAGTCAGCTCCCGTTGTGTTTTATTCCAGTTTCCTCGTTGTTTATGTAGTGTTGAATATCTTTTTACGATATCAAGGCTACGTTTCACCTGTATTGCATCGTTGTCAAAGAAAAAAATCCCTGTAAAGTATTCCAACCTACTATTACAGCTAGTTCTGATGTGTGTCCGCTATTCCTTTCCCGATGCAGCATAAATCTGGAATGAATTGTCAAGCCATGTTTTGGAGGAGACAGATGCAGAAAAATTTAAATAGGTGCAAACACGTTCCCGTGAAGAGGACACACTGAGCACAGGCAGTAGTTGTTTTCAGTGTGTCTTTGTTTCTTGCGCTGCTGCTCTTCATGATGCCTCACCGACTGGCCCACACGAATTCTGTATTAACATTCCTGCAGAATTGCTGTGCAAATCTAATTTCCTTTGACTGGGTCTATTTTGAGAGTTGTGCTTATATTTGTATGTTTCTCTCTTTGTAATGACCCTCATTAGATGATTAACGGTATGATGAAATAAATAAATAAATAATAAGCATTTTGCCCAATGAATTTCCCCTCACACGAGTAGATGACAAAGGGTTTTTTATTGACGACAGTGCTCAATCTCTAGAAGAAAGGAAATAAAGAGTGCGTTGTTGAGCAAGTCGTTCAAGTGCGTTACATAAGAGGGAATTACTGCGCACAAAGGGGCAACGACGAGAAGGAAACACAAAAAGACGCGAGTCTGCGCTTATGTTCCATTTTCGTCTCTTTCTTCGCAGTTCCCCCTTTTATGTAGCATGAGAGAAGTTCCTGTCAGACGTGGTTGCAGGAGGCCAGCGTCGAGAACTGACTGCATTGACGGGTATTTGCCGCTGCTTTCTTGACTTGTAACTGACTTTGCTTAGAAGGGCATTTTATTACAGCGAATGTCTACAATGTGTTCGTTTCAACTTTGTCGGTCTGTTCGGCTCCGTTTTTATGCTTCAAATGACACACAATTTCCTCCTTCAACACCTCAGGTTTCCTAGCAAGTCTAGCCGTTCAGGAAATGTGGGCTACAATGGGACAGCTGTGCCCTCTAAAGGCCAAACTGACTCATTTCCGCACTCACCCGTTATGTCCGCGTTTCTTGGAAATTTTAAAAGCCTCTTTATTTATAGTCGCCATTCTTGTGCTTGTAAGTCTCATTTTGGAGGCACATCTAATCTTTCCCAGATTACTTGACTATCTTCATTCAAGCAAGGCCATTATGGCACAAAAGCCCCGATGCAGGTGCAGAACACATAGAGGCTCGCTCCGGCGACAGCCCTCAGCACGTATGGGCAGGCTTCCCGCATGGTGCAGCTGAACTGGAAGCTGTGCCGCGCAGCGACAGCATGGTCCAGGCGAGAAGGGGTGCAGCGCTCTTCACCAGACGCCGCCAGTCAGGATGCTGCGCATGAAAAAGACATCGATTAGGAATCGAGTAAAATAGTGCTAGGTGAGACGGGACACGTGAACGACAGAAACATGCGCTTTACTAGCAACCAAAGGATTTATTTCACGCCTCACCTAGCGCTGTTTTACTCGATACTTAAGCATGTACCAACCAGCCCGTATTTGCACTGTTCTGGAAGACACTCGCTTACTCCCAATGCAGGGTACTCCAGAAAACGTCCATATATGCATGTGTGTATGTAGTGTCCCCTTCAAGATGGGTTGGTGGCGGGTGCTGCCTCTCCGGATATTTCAGCACAAAGTTCTCGGCTCATTTTCCGGATGCCACAACGCTGCAAGCAACGGGAAGAATGCAGCGAATGGTGGGATGTGAAATCTACGCACAGTGAGCGGGAGGAAACGCTTTCACCCTCTGTATCAAGGTGCTCACAGTTACCAGGTGAGTGCACATCAAATTACAGCCTAATGGATAAATGCCCAAGAAAAAAGCCTAACGCAGCACATTAGCACATTTGTGCTCAACGTTTGCAGAAGGTGGCAATCGGATCTCGAAATGTTTCGGCAGTATGTATGTATGTGTATATATATATATATATATATATATATATATATATATATATATTGTTACGAGCGAGGTTCTAATTGACGCAGAAGAGACGTCGAAGACGCAGCTATGTCCACTTGCGAGCCGCACGAGCCGCTTCTTCATCGACCTCGTCTTCTCTTATCTCCATTTCTGGGCGTCACACTTCCCCCGACACGGCTGAAGCCCGCTGGGCGACTCGCGTGGTCGTTGTGTGATCGGTCGAGCGTCGCGTGATCGGTAAGGCTTTAAACGGACGACGTGCGCGACTTCACCTTTCGCAGACCGACGGCCGCTTTTGGTGAGGCGAGCGATGCGATAGTTGAGTTCGCTAAGTTGAGCAAGGACAACAAATGGTCCGTCGTACGGCAGCTTTTGCGACAGACCACGCTTCCGGATAGGAGGCTGGTAAATAGCGTGGCGGTGCTGGGCATCGTACCGTGCTTTCGAGCGACCCTGAGACGCTAAAATGAGAAGGTGAGCTTCTTCGGCAAAACGGTTGTCTCGGCTACTGAAAGATCTTCACTAGTGGCTGAGAACGGGAGGATGGTGTCTAATGTATATCGTGGGTGGCGAGCGTAGAGCAGGAAGAATGGACTAAAGCCAGTGGTCTCATCACGCTCGGTGTTGAAAGCGTAGGTAATGAATGGTAGGACACTGTTCCAGTTCTTATCATTTGCGTCGACGTACATGTACAGCATGTTGGTGATCGTATGGTTGTTGCGTTCAGTTAGACCGTTGGTTTGCGGGTGATAAGGCCATGAATGGCGACGATCACAGGCACACAAACGGAGCATCTCCTCCACGACGTCGGCAGTAAATTGGCGACCACGGTCGCTGATAATCACTCGTGGTGGTCCGCGGCGAAGAACTATCGCCCGCAACATACAGCAAGAGACATGGTACGCGTTGGCCGAGGGCATGGCTGCCATCTCACAGTATCGAGGGAGGTAGTCCACGCAAACAATGATCCAACGGTTCCCGTTATGGGAAAGCGGAAAGGGGCCAAGTAGATCAACGCCCACTTGCTCAAATGGTGCACGGGATGATGTGATGGGTTGAAGCTGCCCTGCTGACACGTTTCTGGGACGTTTGTTGCGCTGACACTGGTTGCAGCTGGCGATGTACCGCTCAGTAGTACTTCGCATTTTTTGCCAATAGAAGCGCTCCTGGATGCAGTGGAGTGTTCCTGCTGTTCAAAGATGCCCGCAACTAGGGTCGTCATGCATGGCCTGCAATATAGAATGGTATAGGCTCCTCGGAACAACCAGGAGGAAGCGGGGGCCGGTAGAGGAACAGTTTTATTGCGAAAGCAATACTACTCGCACTTTCAAGCCGCCTGGTCCAGGCGGTAGCCACGTTTGACCTTTGACCTTTAGACGACCCCATGCTGGCAGGAGCTGACAACTTGGGTCGCTCGTTTCACATGAGATGGTTATATTACTCGCACTTTCAAGCCATCAGCGTGGTCCCGGCGGTAACCACGTTTGACCTTTGACCTTTAGACGACCCCCGTAGACGACCCCAAGCTAGCAGGGGCTGTCAACTTGGGTCTCTCGTTTCACATGGGACGATTATGTCAGAATCAGCCTGCTAAGACCCTGGCATTCACGTTAACCCTATAGGCCACTAAAGCTCGTTCATATCGGTTGGTTAAAGCGGGGCTTTATATGTGGGCTGAGGGAGAAGAAAAAGAAGAACGCTCGGTCACCCACAGCTAATGCTTTCGCTCAATATTTGGTTCAGCAGCGTTGAACCCTCGTTGAGCACGCACACAAAATTGGTTTCCACCTGACCAATCTTGAGCCGCTGCGAAGAGAGGTTCCAAGGTGGGATCCCTCCGCTGTTCTTCCATAAACGTGGGGATGTCAGGAAAAGCTGGTGATACCGACGCGACACAGTTCTCGAAATCATCAGTGTCAAATTCCGTTGTAGGAAGAGGAAGGCAGGAAAGGCAGTCTGCGTCAGCGTGCTTACGGCCAGTTTCGTATGTGACTGTAAAGTCATACTCTTGTAACCGTAGGGCCCATCGTGCAAGGCGGCCACACGGGTCCCCGAGATTAACTAACCAGAAGAAGACATGGTGATGTGTGACAGCGGTAAACGGGCGTCCATAAAGATACGAGCGAAAGCGTTGTGTGGCAAAAACAACAGTGAGGCATTCCTGTTCCGTGACAGTATAATTGCGCTCCGGCTTACTAAGGGAGCGACTCGCGTACGCCACGACGTGCTCCTTGCTGTCGCAGCGCTGGACAAGAACCGCGCCAATTCTAACATCGCTGGAGTTGGTATGCACTTCTGTGGGCCCTGAAGGATCGAAGTGGCGGAGCACAGGTTGCGATGGGAGCAGAAATTTCAGGTGGCGGAAGGCGGAGTCGCACTCAGGTGACCACTCGTAAGCCACATCTTTATGAAGTAGGCTTGTCATGGGGTCAATAATACTTGCCAGCGGACTCCGACGACCTCCGGCGCTGCATGGTTATACACAAAAACAATACATAAAGATAATAAACCAAGACGTTAGCACAGATGATGCGCTCTCTACCGACTGCCTGTTTTTGTGGTACGAAGAAGAAGAAAGTTTCACAAAAAACGTGGGGTTAACAATATGAAGAAGTAGTGAACAAAAGATTCAGAAAAAATGTGAAGAAATTGTCATTACTTTCGTTTTATTTTCATTTAATTTAATATGAAGAAGTAGCAAACAAAAGATTCAGAAAAAATGCGAAGAAATTCAGAAAGAAAAAAATTAAATGAAAATAAAACGAATATAATGACAATTTCTTCACATTTCTTCTGAATCTTTTGTTCACTACTTCTTCATATTGTAAAGCGGTGAATAAATGAACGAAAGTATAAGAAAAAAAAAACAGGAACCTCTGTTCTTTGACGGACTGGGGTGGCTTAAAAGAGGCGACCGCTGCTGTCTTTGCGGGATCCGGTCCGACGCCGTCTTTATCGACGAGATGCCCGAGAACTAGCGCTTGACGTGCTCCAAAATGACACTTCTTGGAGTTCAGCGCGAGGCCAGCTTTGTGCATATAGTCCAGTACAAGAGCTAAACGGTCATTGTGCTCGCTGAACGTCTTCCCGAAAATCACGACATCGTCCAAGTAACAAATACACACCTCCCATTTTGAACCGCGGTGTATCGTGTCCATGAATCTTTCGAAGGTGGCGGGTGCATTACAGAGGCCGAATGGCGTTACATTAAATTCGTAAACGCCATCAAGTGTAATAAATGCAGTTTTCTCTTTGTCTGCCACATGAACAGGTATTTGCCAATAGCCCGATCTGAGGTCAACGGTAGGAAAGTAGGCAGAAAAAAGACAGTCAATGGCATCGTCTATACAGGGAAGAGGGTACACGTCTTTTATAGTGAGTGCATTTAGACGACAGTAGTCAAAGCAAAAACGCCACATGCCAGCCTTCTTCCTGACAAGAATCACGGGGGCAGTCCAAGGACTCGACAACTCTTGGATAACACCCTTGGACAACTCTTGGCCTTCGTTGGAGTGTGTGTGTATATATATATATATATATATATATATATATATATATATATATATATATATATATAAGAAGAGGTAGTGGCGCACGAACGAAAACAATAATTTATTTCTGACGTGTCGGTAGAAATATATATATATATATAGTGTGAGAACTGTGTGGCGCTTCATCTTCTACATGGCTGAACGTGCTGCTTCATCTTCAACCTGCTCCCTCTTGTAGATACCGATCGTCATCGCGGAGTCTGGTTGGCTGCAGTGTGCGACCAAGGCTTCAGGTCTGCGATAAAACCTGATCCCCCAAGTCCGACCTTCGCGTTACCTTACACGTGGTGGAGGTGCACCTTGATTTCCCCACTGCTTCGTCACCTGCATCCACCTGGAGCTCCGTTCTGGTCGCCGTTTGACCCCGACCACCATCGTCATGACCCAAGAGGGCCACTCCGCTATTCTGGCTTCTACCAACTCGACCCCAGCAACCCTTGCCACTTGGACTGTCAGTAGCCGTCAACGCGACGCGCAGATGTTCGCCGGTTTCCGCGGCGACGACGCTGATGACTGGCTCGACAGCTACGACCGGGTCAGTGCTTTCAACCGGTGGGACGATTCTCTTAAACTAATTAATGTGTCCTTTTATTTGACGGATGTGGCCAAAACGTGGTTCCTAAATCACGAATCGACGATTCCGGACTGGGCTACCTTTAAACAAAAGTTACGCCAGATTTTCTGCGTGTCTACTGTTCGCACGGAGTCCGCCAAGAATAAGCTAGAGGCCCGGCTTCAGCGGTCCAATGAGACCTATACCTCTTACCTAGAAGATGTTCTTGCACTTTGTCGGCGCATAAATGACACCATGCCAGAGACCGAGCGGGTTCGGCACGTCCTTAAAGGTATTGGGCTACTCGCCTATAACGCCCTGGCCGTGCAGAACTCTACCACGATCGACGCCATCATATCGACTTGTCAACGCCTTGACGAACTACAGTCAATACGCCTGCAGCCTGATCCCACTTCATTTGGTTTCACTGCCGACGCTGACCTCCGTGCGCTTATTCGCGGATTAATTCGTGAAGAGCTCTCGGCGCAAGGTAATTTGTGCCGCCCTGCATCTGAGCCACATCCTTCAGGTGCCGGCCTACGTAGCATTATCAAAGAAGAGCTGGCCTCAATGACCCCCCCCCCCCCCCAGCACCAGTCGCTCCTACCATCTGTCAGGTGCCAACGTACGCCCAGGTCACGTCCTTGCCGCCTGCAATTGGAGCTCCTACGCCACCAGCGCCTGCCAATGCTCATGTCGCTGCATTGGCACCACCTGCCGCGGCGCCGACATACTACCCCACCTGGCGCCCACCCCGCCCTGTTTATTACTGCGGGTACCGAGGCCACATTTCCCGTTTCTGTCGTCGCAGGCTCCAAAATGAACGCCGCGGCTACGACACATTTGAAGCAGACTACCCTCCTCGCTTCTCCGGCTCTAACCACCGTTCATTCCCTGATTATCCTCGACGTTCATCACCCCCGCCAGAAAGCCCCGCTCCGCCTGGTGGTTACAGGCCTTCAAGACGCCGTTCTCCTTCGCCTTTTCGCCGCTCAACCTCGCCTCTCCGCCAAGCTTCTCTGACGACCCCCCCGCCTATTGGAAAACTGACCATTGCAGTTTTAGGAGGGAAAACTGCATTCTTCGGCCATCCCAAAAATCCTCTGGAACATCCCTGGAATATTATTTTAGTTTGGGTTGAAGGATTATCTGTTGAGGCTTTGGTTGACCCGGGCGCCGCTGTTTCTGTGATACACACTGACTTGTGCTCCCGCTTGCGAAAAGTGAAAGCGCCTTATGATGGACCTGAACTCCGTGGAGCTAATGGTGCAATAATTGGTCTTTTGCTAAGTGTACTGTGCGAGATGCTGTTGACGGTGTCCGCCACTGTGTACAATTTGCCGTGATGTCACCGTGCGCTCACCCAATTATTTTAGGCTGGGATTTTCTGTCTGCCGCATCAGCCAGCATTTCGTGTCGTGACAGGGTCATTTACATGAACGAGAGCGATCCGTCTTCTGAACCTCCCGAGCGCCGTCATCGCCTGCTTGCCGCTACTGACTCAGTGTTGCCCCCTGGAGGCGAACAACTTGTCGCGCTTACTTCTACTGACATTGATAACGGAGATGTGCTAATCGTGCCTTCTGATCGCCATCTAACCCGTGGAATCGCGTTACCACCAAGTCTTGTTCGGTTTGAGCATGGCACAGCGCTTATCGCTGCTTCGAACACTTCCCCAGAGCCCATTGTGCTGACTAAAGGGACATGTTTTCCTTGTGCCCTGGACATTCACCCGGTGTCCTCTTCCTCACCAGCAGCTTCCGATGCTTCTCTCTGTGTTCTCTTTGGCACCATCAATCCTGACCTTCCTGCGACTCATCGCCAATCTTTGCAGGAATTACTTCGAAAACACCAAGCCTCCTTTGATGTCACTTCTCCGACCTTGGGGCGAACTTCTTCTGCACAGCACCGCATTATTACAGAAGGTACTTGTATTGTTAGCCGCCGCTCTTACCGTGTTTCCTTATCGGAACGTAAAATCATAGAAGATGATGTGAATGATATGCTCCGACGAGACATTATTCGTCCCTCAGCTAGCCCCTGGTCATCTCCGGTCGTCTTGGTCAAAAAAAAAAAAGGATGGGTCCGTGCGTTTTTGCGTTGATTACAGCGCACTTAACAAAGTCCCTCCCAAAGATGTTTACCCTATGCCACGAATTGACGACTCCCTCGACTGTCTTCAGGGCGCCGAATATTTCTCCACGTTTGATTTGCGTTCCGGTTACTGGCAGATTCCGACGCACGAAGCCGACAAAGAAAAAACCGCATTCGCTACTCCCGACGGTCTTTACGAATTCAACGTCATGCCTTTTGGACTTCGTAATGCCCCCGCTACGTTTGAGCGCATGATTGACACTGTTCTTAGAGGACTTAACTGGAAAACATGCTTGTGCTACCTGGACGACATAGTCATTTTCTCTGCGACTTTTTCTGATCATTTAGCCGCCTTGATCAAGTATTAACGTGCCTGGCATCTGCCGGTCTCCAGCTGAACACAAAAAAGTGTAATTTCGCCAAGAAAGAAATCAAGATCCTGGGCCACCTCGTCAGCCGCGAAGGCATTCGCCCTGACCCTGACAAGCTTGCTGCAGTTTTGAACTTTGCACGCCCTCAGTGGACTAAGGATCTACGCAGTTTCCTTGGCCTATCATCATACTTTCACTGTTAAATTCGCAATTTCGCTACCATTGCTGCACCGCTCCATCATCTCCTTACCGACCGTACTACTTTCCGAAGAATGCGAAAAAGCTTTTCAAATGCTGAAGAATGCCCTCACTTCGGACCCTGTTCTCGCTGACTTCGACGACACGGCTGCCACCATTCTCCACACAGATTCCAGCAGCCTCGGTATCGGCGCCGTACTCCTGCAACGTGATACCGCTTGTCGGGAAAAGGTAATTGCATTTGCCAGCCGAACTCTAACACCAGCGGAACGCAACTATACCATCACTGAGCAAGAGTGCCTCGCCGTCGTTTGGGCAGTTGAGAAATTCCGCCCCTCTCTCTCTAACTCTCTCTCTCTCTCTCTCTGTCTCTCTCTCTCTCTCTCTTTATATATATATATATATATATATATATATATATATATATATATATATATATATATATATATATATAATTATTAGTGTTATCATTTTGTAGTTGATCTTCACCAGCATTAGTCTTGAAATGATTTTAGGGAGAAAGACAATAAATGCAAAGCGGAAAGAAAAACAACGCGGCCACCATCGGCGCGGTTTTTCCTTCCGCTTTGCATTCCTCCTCCCTAAAATTATCTCAAGACTAATGCTGGTGAAGGTCACCTACATATTAACAATTAAAATAATATTAACAACGTTTATTTCCACTTTGTAGATGATACAATACAGTTCAGGCCCATCAAAGCCAACAAGAGGCCAACAAGACTGTGCCCGGCCGTTACGGCCAAGACTACAAAACAGGCAATATATATGGCAACAAACAACGCTTCTCGTTACACCCGAGCTAGAGCAACAAAAAAAAAGTGGAAAACACAGATTACCATGCATGAGTATTGAGAAAGTCAACACTAAACCAAGAGTACACCTAACAAAAAAAAAACGATGGGGGCAGAAGCGCGCGCAGCAAGCGGACAAGGCGATAAAGGGAGGAGGGAAGAAATAGCAGCGACTGACTGATGCTGCTGACGCCGATAGTGAGTCAACCCCAGCTGCGGAGTTGGTTTCAGGGACAACGCCGCCGATGCCGACGCAAACAATATGATACCCTCGCCTCCGCAGCGCCAAGAACCAGGTCTAGCCGTGGGAAGGTGGTCACGTATTCGTCGACGTGCCGGGGCCTACGTGAAATAACCGGCGCGTCGGCAACTGAAGAGCACCCTATCCGCCACACAGGAACAGGGGGGGGGGGGGGGGGGGACCCTCCCCTCCTCTTTCTGCATGGCGGCGACGGTGTTCTATGCAGTCACGTTATCTTGACTCTCTAGCGGCGTCAGCGGCATCCAGCGGTATCAGTCGGTCGCTGCTAGCGCTGGGGGGATGAAAGGGGGGCGGAGCTGGTTACGAGGCCGACGACGACGCGAAACCCAGGAACGGACGCCAAAGAGCTGCGCTCTAAAAAAAGAATTAACCAGTATTTGTAAGCATAACTTCATTATAACCGAAGAATACAAAGATCAACAGAATGCTTTCAGATGCATCTTTAGATCACGCTTGGATCTGGATTCCTGTGGTACACTCGCTTTCACAGGAAGCTTTCTACCGTGTTCCATTTGGCTGCTAATTCCGACCACTTGTGAACGTCCGCATAAGAAATTCTTGAGAATAGCATAGAACGGACCTCGAAAGCCCAGGCGGTACAGTTTTTCTAATAAAATAGTATGATTAATAGTATCAAAAGCTTTCTTAACATCCAGAAAGAAGCACAGCTAAACGTGTTTTCAACGAAAGCAGCGTACAACTCATGGAAACCCAACCTCAAGTTTGGCTGCGCGACTGCAGCGTGCGCTCCTTCGCACGCGGCAAAATTTTGATGCATTGATCTGGCGCGGCGCTGATGCGGCGCTTGACCGAACGTACGTGTTTTGGAGTACGCGTCGCTCGCGTTACCTCTCTTTGTTAGTGCCCGCCAGCGTGGCTTCGCAGGCGTGCAAACAGGTGTCACAGCTGATTTTAAAACATGGCTGGATTTATGGCTTGTGGTAGCGTGGCACAGCGGTCACTTAAAATGGGCCTCGGTCCACACGCATACGGAGATTGGCGCAGATGCTCAAAAATTGATTTTATATGTGTTTATTAAAGCCGTATTTCTCGATCTCGCTTACGGAACGGCTTACGTAGGGCTCGTCATTGCCGGCGCCGCGGCGCACGGACTCTGCGCTGGCTTCGTCTTTTGTTGGTATTTCTCTCTGAGCTGCCAGATTTGCAGACGCTTTAGCGGAGCTCGATCTCGAATGACGATCGTCTGCTTTGCTCTCGCCGGCCATTTATTCCTCTGGCTGTGACTGCTCTGTCCCGCTTCTTCTGTTAGCCTCGTATTTTTTCTTTTTAATTTGGGGCGTTTGCGGCTCTTCCCTTGCAGTAGCCGCAGTACTTGCCGCTTCGTTCCCGGTGTGGTCTTCGTGACAGGGTGCGCAAGTGGTTTTCTGACCTGTTTTATAAAACAAGGAATAAGAAAGGACATGACACTGTGCATCGACAAATAAAAGCGTTTTTGGTACATCTGATGGGTTGTTTATTCAAGCTAATAAAAGATCAAAGATCAATCATATCGTGCTGTCTATCCGAAATATATTTGTGGGCAGCCCTACACAGATGAGGTTACGAGAGGAGAAAAAGAAATATTAGAGAAGAAAAAAAAAATACACGCTTCACAAACTCAGTAGGCAACAAGTCCACTATGCTCTCTAAAGAGGGCTTCGGATATTTGCCGCTGGGTTTGCCCCATTGTTGTGCCCGGCTTGTGCAGGACTCATCTGCATGGGAGTTCACAGCACACAGCTGCAGCATGCTTGCAGCGCCCCCGAATTCCTGCCTTGCAGGTACACTTGGCACGGGATATGGCAAGCTGGCGCGTTTCAGGGCATGTCCATGCTAGCTGCGAAGAAACATGTCACATAACAGAGACGGGCCGTTTGGCTCATTTCGGACCCACGACGTAAGGAGCAAAACTAACAAAAGAGAACAAGGATGCTGCCTCGCAACTCATGCTCAGACGCAGATTGTTTCGTCGTTAGAAAGCAGACACTGAAGCTCCAAGGCAGGATATATAAAATGACCTGTAAGCAAGGATGCAATTCAGTGAACATGTTCGTTTAGTTTTGTTAATGTTTAACGTACACGTCAGCACGACAAGGCTACGAGGGCGCTCTATTGGAGACCTGTAACAATATCCCCCTCCCGTGGTTATATTTCTAAAGACCTCCTTGCAGTTCGCCTCCAGCTAGCGGCGGCTGAGATCAAACACGCGTCGCCATGACCAGCAGTCCCTAACGGGTGAGCCACCGCGTCGGGGCGAGTGACTGAATAAAACAGTTATATATCAGTATGAAAGCTATAGGAAATATGAAGTAATAACCTCGCAGCGAAAAGTTGTTTTCCTAGATATTGTCCAGAACTGTCTCATTTACTCTGTGGAATTGAAATTACTCGATCAATTGCGGGACCAGTTATAAGGAGCTGAATGCGATTCACGAAAATTATAACGCGAAAATATCTCGTTTGCAGCAGAAGGGTTGATGTTTCTTCGTATACATGTGAATTCACATTCTATTCAGGTGGAAGCTACATGTAAAACGTTCTCAGTATGCAATTGTACTACAATCGGCATCAAAATTAATATATCGGCATATATAGAAAAGCTCGCCTAAGACGCGAACGAACCCACGTATCTTTTATTAAGTTCAGAGGCACCAACTAGTTTACATCTGCAAGCTCTTCTGAAATTAAAGCAAACAGCACATCGATGTTTGCATGCGCCTTACAAATCTAGGCCTTAATGAAATGGGTATAATAAAAATGAAATGCCTCAAATCCCACGTCGTACACGATGTGGTCGCTGACCTGCGACACAGACTTAGCCTTCACGATAACAGCGTTGTCTTCTACAATCTGCTCAACAGAATGCACATGGTTGACTAACAGCTCTCTCTTTTTGACATTTGCGCTGCGAAAATAGCCACCGCAGTCGGCTATTTTCATAAAACCCCATCGAAGCGTGTACAGGGTGGTCCACTCTAAGTGCGAACACGGCTCCGCGTGGCCGCGCTCCGCGGAGCGCCAGCGGATCCGGCGCGTTCGCGCATCGAAGAAAAGCCGCGCAGGCGCACAGGGGCCCGGGGGAGGAGCTTCGTGTCGTCTGCTACCGCGCTGGCGCGCACCTCGCTTGCATTGCTGGAAAGCAGACTACACGAAGCTCCTCCCCCGGGCGCCTGTGCGCCTGCGCGGCTTTGCTTCGATGCGCGAACGCGCCGGATCCGCTGGCGCTCCGCGGAGCGCGGCCATCGCGGCCACACGGAGCCGTGTTCGCACTTAGAGTGGACCACCCTGTACATTGCTACACACTCCCTTAAAACCCCACTTCGTCCAAGCCCGAGTTTGAAAAGAAGAGCAGGAGCGGGCGCAAGACAGCTTTCTTTTAGCACGGAAATCCAAGCGCGCCAAAAGCGTGTGCAAGCCGAGTAGATTGCGGTCAGTGCGGGCGCGCGCGCAAACAGGTTTCAACAACGCGTGCGACAAAGAACGCGAGCGAGCGCAAAGCGAGTGGCTTCCGCGTGCAGAAGCCGCAGACACGAAAGTCTACAGGCGAGCTATTCACTCGGCCAGACCATTTACATGGCGTTGGCCGAAGCGGGCGCTGTTCACTAACGCCCGCAACGCCACCCTGCGATGCTTCGGTCCCAAGTATGTCGCGGCGCGGTTCCTGCTCGGAGTTCGGGAGCCGTCAATGGGTGCGTTCCAATACCCCCTAGTAGACGTCTACTTAGACGGCTACGCGTGCAGCCGCCATCTTGGGACGCGTTCCAATTCACACGAAGCAGTCTCGCAAAGACGGAAGTCAACATTGATGCAGAGTACTTTGCTGTCTAAACATGGCGGACAGTGCGCGGTTCGCGCTGAGCGAGTCATGCGTGCGGTGGTTGCAGTAGCTGTACGGTGGTCGTGCTCTTTGCGAACGCCGGAGTATGCATATGAACGGTCTTTCAAACGTGAGTTGTTACGTCAATGTGTGCGCTATCTAGAGGCCAATTGGCTGTCTTTTTGGTCGTGAGATTCATAGCACTGCAGATTCTTGTATCGCGCTCTAAGAGGAAAGCATGCGTTGGATGCTGTTGGTCTTCTTTTTTAACTTGACGACGAGTTTCTGCAGTCTTGATGTTATCGAGGAACTCGTCGCTTTCTGGGCACCTCGCCGGGAGTCAGGACGGCTGCTGTACGGCGCACGTATGTGTTTCTATCTTGCTGTAGTAGCCGTGACAAACTCTTCCGCGGATTTTCACTTAATCTCGGAAGAACGCACTCGCCTGACTATGCCGGCTTGTTGTGCATTGACTATTAAAACGAGTTGCTGTCTTTTGGTTTCCTCTTCTAGTGACTACAGACGACAGGTGTAACGGCACAAAGGTTTTCGTTTGCGAACGCCGGAGTATGCCGGTTATCACCTTTCGTCCGTAATCCTCTCAAGTTTACAGTATTTTGCATGTTTTCATTCTTACAGCTGTGTGAATGAGACATATGAGAAGCATGTACACTTCAGCATCAGTAATAATTGCGTGAGAAGTCGGTCTGCTAAATAGAGGAAGTCTGCTACAAGCTAACCGATCAATAGTCTATCTGCGCTGTGGCGATTACACATGCAATATTGTTGCTGCAAAAAATCGGCGAACCGTTATAAACGTGATTTTTACCTGTATTGTCGTAAAGCTTTAAAGAGAACAGCGTTATAATAGTTATTCAAACGTTTTAGTTCAACCTTTATGCCGCGAGGTGACGCCAGGCGTAGACAGGTAGACGCGTTCCAATACGCGAACCTGTAGACGTCTACGAAGCAGTCTCGCTAAACGTCTAAGAATTGGAACACACCCAATGCCGACGTTCGGAGCTGTGTGTGACTCAGCATGGACTCAACTATCCCATGACCGTGGCCATGCGCCGACAGCACCGCGCACGCCCGGGCGTCTTTCCTTCTCTCTCTCTCTCACCCTGGCAGCGGCGGCGCGCCCTCTCCGCCGTCGCTCCGCTCTCACCGAATAAGCACGTCTTTTTTTCTCTGGGGATCGCACTCTAACGAAGAGTGGACGCAAAATCACTCAGCTGTCATGGACCAGAATCAGGCACTGACTCCTAGCACCAGCCAGGCAACGCCAGACGAGCCCAGCGGAGCCGTCTCTTCTGTAGCTGTTCGCCTCCCACCGTACTAGGAACGCAGCCCGGCTGTGTGGTTCATACAAGTTGAATCACAATTTCAGCTCAGCAAAATTACATCCCAGGAACAGAAGTTCCATCACGTGCACAGCCATCAACAGCGGTGGAGGAGGTGGCCGACGTCCTCACCTCGTTCAGCACCAGTTTCCCGACACACCCCTATAATGGGCTCAAGGCAGCGCTACTGCAAAGAACGGCAGCATTGGAGTGGACAAGAATTCAGCAGCTACTCTCCGCGAAGGAGCTCGATGACCGACGGCCAAGTCAGCCTTTGCGATGGATGACGCAGCTCCTCGGGACGAGCTGGACGAATAATGTCACAACAAAGAAGGATACATTTCAGCAAATCGGCGTTAAGACCCTACCTCCCCTTTTCATATGCGCTGATCCTAACGGACTCTTGTGTCAGAAGCGCCACGGCACAAAGGAGCCATAACTGCAGAAGCCAAGCCATCGCGGGTGGCAATACGAAGGATCCATTTCATAGCTGATCATGTGAAATTGCACATTACAGCGTGACTGGAAAATTACAAATCAGGGTAAAAATGAGGGATGCAGCATAACATTGCTCACAGCTGACGTCAATAAGGCGGCTATAGGAAAACCTGTGAAACCGTACACGGTGTGCGTTAACCACAAATAGTAACGTTGCAGGAAGTTTTGAAACTGCGCATCTAACAAAGGTTAGCAGGATTAGTGTGTGCCCGCATCGTACGGAATCACATTCGTGTCTCATAGCCCTCACCTTCAAATGGTCAGAGATACGTTGCGTTGCACTCTTCACCGTACTTCAAGTAGTGCCGATACGCAACGCTAGCTTGCATTTTGGTCCGTACACTCGAGACGTATTGTGGAGTCTACTGCCTAGTTTCATCCTCTCCACATTCATTCACATTGTGTATCTCAACAAACGAGGTTCCATTCGGCTGTCGTTACCTACGAAAAATTGCAGCAGATGTAGGGGCATATGTGATCTTCGGAGCTGCCAAAGCTTGTACCGATGCACGACCTCTTAGCGCCAGAAGTGACTGCCGGTTAATGAAGTCTGTTCGGTGGAACAAGAAAACCAGATTTCAAGCTCTGCTATGAAGCAGATTTATTTATTTATTTGTTCAAGTACCTACATATCACCCTGGTGGGCATTACAGTAGGGGGGAGGAGGCAAAAAAGTGGAACACTTGTCAGCGCCGAAGTTCTAAAGTGAAAACAGTACAAGCATCAAAAACATCGTCCTGATGGGCATTGCAGAAGTGTGGAACGATATAAACCCTTTTTAAAGTATGAGAGTAATAAAAAATACAAGAAACAAATTCGGGCAATCAATAATTGCTCCAAAGTAATAAATAAACACACGCAACAAACACGGGTAATCAATCAGTGGACACGAAAGGGGGAAAATGGAGAACGCTACGCGTAATGACTAATTGCATCGACAAACTTTGTACGATCAGCAGTTTCAACAATGTCAGGACGCAGCCGGTTTCATTTACTGATAGTGTACGGAAACACGACTTCGTAAAACAGATGTGCGGGCAAAAATTTCTTTAATCTTTAGGCTGTGATGTCGCCGCTCAGATACTGTAAATATCTACTTTTAACTAACGGTGTTTCGTTGTACAGTACGTCCCGCAAGAATAAAAGGCGAAATCGTTCACGGCGCAGGGAAAAGTCCTCCCAGTTAATTGGACGTTTGATATCGGAGATGCTGCTGGGAAATTGGTAACAACTAGTTACAAAGCGGGCGGCAAGATTCTGAATGGCTTCTATACTATTAATGAGATGCTGTGTGGGAGGGTCCCACACAATACAGGCATATTCAAGAATAGGCCGGACATCGGTAACATAAAGTGTTTCCCTAACGTTTTGTGGGGCTTGTTTGAAGTTTCTATAAATAAAGTTTATAACGCAGCCTGTCTTCTGGGTTGTACATTAAACGTGACGATTCGATGTTAATTCTGAAGAAAATGTGACACCTAACTGTCGCGAGGGGCTGACCATCAATGAAATATTTTGACTGCATGAAGTTACGCTTTCTGGTGAAACGGATATAACAGCACTTGGAAATAGAGACATAAGCCAGTTTTGACACCAATGGGATATTCTATGAAGATCGGACTGTAAAGCTAATCGGTCTGAATCATTTTCAATTTTCCTGTATAAAACACAATCATCAGCGTAGAGCCTGATTTTTGACGTTATTCCAGTATCAATATCATTAACGTAAATTAAAAAAAGAAGAGGCCCTAATACAGAGTCCTGTGGTACCCCGGATGTCACAGAAGCGGCAGCAGATTCATCTCCATTTGCGATTACTTTCTGCGAACGGTCAGTTAGGTAATTTTGTAGCCAGAAAAGAATATGCCGAGGTAAACCGAGAGCGGATAGTTTGTTAAAAAGTAGAGCGTGACAAACTTTCTTGAATGCTTACTGAAAATCAGGAAGGCCGTCAGTTTGGAAACCATTATCGAATGAGCTAAATATGTCTTCGGAAAATTCAATTAGTTGCATAACACATGCCCTCCCAGATCTAAACCCATGCTGATAGTCTACAAATAAATTGTTCTTATCAACGTGGGAACAAATGTTAGTGTAAATTATGTGTGCAAGTGTCTTACAGGAAACGCTAGTTAAAGAAATTTGAGACGCAGTCCCTCAGTCCTTCCTTATGAATTCGAACTACATTCCCTATTTTCCATTCATGGGAGAGTTCAGTTGTGGCCAGAGATTTCGTGAACAATATGGATAAATAATAAGATATGATGTCTGCACGAGATTTAAGAACAAAGTTAGGTATTCCATCAGGGCCAGGAGCAGAATTGTGTATTAGCTTTCGCAGAAGAATAAAAATACCAGACCTACTAATCGTAATGTCAGGCATGCTCTCAGAAATGGTACCCGTAGTAACTGGAGTAAGCCTTGGTGCTAAGTCCGAAAACCAGAGGTGAAATACTGGTTAAAACAGGTTGCCTTATCTGCATCAGTAGTTAGAATATGTTACCTTCATCTGTTATCGGAGGCATTCCGACCCCGTCTTTGTTATTGACCTTAACTAAATGCCACAGATTTTTCGGATTACTTGCAAGTGAAACAAACAACTCTTTTTTTTTTTTTGCTATTTTGATTTTGGACTTTATTTCCGCACTCAACTGCTCAAGTCTCAGAAAAGCAGGAGAGTTAGTCTGGTCTCTATAGGTTCTAAACATACTATTTCTTTTGTTAATGAGTGTCTATTTCTTTCGTGAACCATGGTTTAGACCTTCTGCGTTTTACCGAAAGTATTTGGTAAGGTATATAAGTATCAATTTTTCTATCACCTGATTGATGGTATGGATATGATCGATAGTAGAGTACCGTTTCCGAAAACCTGCTTGATTCTTTGCTTGATTGCAGTCTAAGGTTATCCTGATTCTATTAGAGATTACCTTAGTAAATACCTTATACGTAACAGACAGTAAGCTGATTGGTCTGTAATTTTTAAGGTCCTTAGAGTCCCCTTTCTTGTGAATGAGGATAATGTTTGCATTCTTCCATGCTTCCGGTACCGTCGATGACACCAGGCACTGCGTATACAGGGTGGCCAGTTTTTATAGCACGATATCCCCCCGTCCTTCAGCAAATCTGTAGTTATCTGATCATCTCCACCTGATTTCCCCCTTTTCATGCTCGGAATATAACCAGCCCTTATACATAGCATTCATTGATTACGAAAAAGCATTTGACTCAGTTGAAACCTCGGCGGTGATGCAGGCATTGCAAAATCAGGGGGTCGACGAGCCGTACGTGAAAGTGCTGGAAGATATATATATAGTGGCTGCAAAGCAACCATAGTTCTGCATAAAGAAAGTAACAAAATTCCCATAAAGAAAGGTGTTAGCCAAGGAGACACAATCTCCCAGTACTATTCACTGCTTGCTTAGAGGAAGGATTCAGAGACTTGGAATGGGAGCAGTTAGGGATAAGGGTAGATGGAGAATACCTCAGTAATCTGCGATTTTCTGATGACATTGCCTTGCTAAGCAACACGGGGGATGAACTGCAAATAATGATTTATGACCTAGACAGGAAAAGTAGAAAGGTAGGCCTGAAAATCAATATGCAGAAGACTAAGGTAATGTTCAACAGCTGCGGGAAGGAACAGCAGTTTACATCAGGTAGCGATGTACTGGAGGTAGTAGGCGAATATGTCTACTTAAGACAGGTAGCAACCGCAGATCCGGACCATGAAAAGGAAATAACAAGAAGAATAAGATTGGGATGGAGCGCATTTGGCAAGCACTAGCAGATTATTACTAGCAGCTTACCGGTATCGCTCAAGAGGAAAGTATACAACAGTTGCATCTTACCTGTACTCACCTACGGGGCTGAAGCGTGGAGGCTAACCAAGAGAGTTGTACTAAAGTTGAGGACAACCCAGAGGGCTATGGAACGAAAAATAGTAGGGGTAACATTAAGAGATAGGAAGCGTGCAGAGGGGGTCAGAGAAATAACTCAAGTTACCGACATTCTAGTGGAAATTAAAAAGTAATGGACATGGGAAGGACATGTAGTGCGAAGAGAGGATAGCCGATGGTCGCTTAGGGTAACAAACTGGATTCCAAGGGAAGGAAAGCGTAGCAGGGGGCGGCAGAAAGTTCGGTGGGCGGATGAGGTTAAGAAGTTCGCAGGGGTCAAGTGGATGCAGCTAGCACAGAACCGGGTTAATTGGAGAAATATGGGAGAGGCCTTCGCCCTGAAGTGGGTATAGTCAGGCTGATGATGATGATGAGTATCAATTAGGCTCAGAACCTTATCTTTGAAGTCGGACCACAATTCATCCACATTTCGGCTAACGCTAATTTGAACAAAGCTGTCGAGTTTACAATGTAGGGCAAGGATAATACTATCATAATCTCCTCTTTCAAAGTTGTAGACTTTTCGAGGCACAGGAATAATCGGTTTTGGACTTACAACGTCACGATCGCTTATTCCAGGCACAACCGAGAGAGAATCGAGCAATGAAGGGTAGTTTGAAAACAAGAGATGGAGAATAGAACTTGTCCCTCTTTGTCGTCTGGTCGAAGTTGCCACAAATTGAAAAAGACCATGTGTCGAGATAAGATCATTAAAGGCGTAGGACAAAGACGAGTGGGAGGAGAGCACTGGTAATTTATTCTGCCACTAAACATCAGGCATGTTAAAGTCTCCTCCGATCAGGAAATAATCAGTTGTGACTTTCAGCAAAACATTCGAAAGGGCATTGAGGGAATGGAAGTCGTTATTAGGCGGGCGATAAAAAGCGCCGATAGTAAGGTATTCATGATTTTCAAGCACCAGTTTACACCACACCGATTCACATTTGATATCACCAGTAGTGATCTAAAGCTTGCTATATTTTGCCTTACGAGCAAGAACACGCCTCCCCCGTGTGTGTTTCTATTTTTTCGGTAAGATACATATTCAGAAGGAAACACTTGAGCGCTGGAAATGGTTTCATATAACCATGATTTGCAGCTGATAACGACATCCGTGTTCAAAGAAGATATTAAAGTAGCTAGTTCATCACTTAATTCTTTACACTTCAACAATTGATAAGCATGACACTGATGCCTGCCTGATGAGATGAAAAATGGGGGTTAGAGTTGGTACGAGCATCACATGTAGGTTGACGCGGTCGAGATTGATTGCATGCTACGTTTTTGTAGAATCACAGTATCTGAGCTAGCATCGTAGACATAACTTCAATGACAAGTTGTTTGTGCCGCAATTTATAAGATAAATCTTGGGCACTTGCAAAATCAAGCAGCTTTTTGCGGGCAAGACGAAGAGGGCGTGAAAGCTCTTCGCGAACATAAAAGTCGGTTTCTTTAAGCTTGTAACACAAACCAAGAACAGTATTCTTGTCTTTAAATCTGGCAAAACGCACAATAATGGGGCGACTTTGGCCTCTCAGAAAGAGCCAACCCTGTGAGCACGATCTATGTTAACTGGGTCGATTGAGATACCAAGTTTAGTAGCAGAAAGTGAGACAACAGCCTCTTCCGATTCCTTCCACGTCTCAGATACGTTATCTTTGAAACCAAAAAAGAGAAGATTGTTCCTTCGAAGTCTCTTTTCGGGATCATCAAGGTCGCTATTTCGGTGGAAGGGACTTGCGTAGTATCTCCAGTTGAATTCATATTAACACATTGCTCCAGCACTTTGACTCTCTCCGAAAGGCCTTTGATTTCTTCATCAGTAGAACTTTGTCTATTGCATATTTCCTCAAGGTCCGATAGAATCTGCACCTGGCCCGACTCAAATCTACATATGGCTTGTAGAACTATAGAAAGACATAGAGTGTCTGTCTGCGTACAGGAATCACATGCAACTGGGGGGCCAGGAATTAACTCGACATCACCTGATAAGAAAATGAGCAATTTGGAAAGGTAAACATTGCACACAAGCAGCGCAGAGTACTTAGCGAAGTAGACTAACCATTTTTTAACATGAAATAGCTTAATGGGGCACGACACTGCGAAAAAGCAAGGATTTGACGTCTTAATGCAAAGAGAATTCTGACGGTAACTAGCCTGTACGAAAAGCCCAAGTAAGCGCATGGTGCGACGAGCAGTGTCGTGCCCCAATGGAAATGCCGGTGGTGGGTGTTTAAATACTTCCGCTGCAGTTCCAGGTGGGAAGACGTGAATTCCGCTGTATTCCAACGTTGGCATGAAGACTGGGCTTTTTCGGGGGGGGGGGGGGGGGGGGAGAGGCGTAGAGGCGTACAGTTCCAGGCTTGCATGGTCCAGCAGATAAGGCGTTGAAAGGCAGTCGATGAAATTACCCGCACGTCATGAATAGGTAGCGAAGATTACCTCTACGAAACGCACAAGTAAGCGCATGGTGCGACGAGCAGTGTCGTGTCCCAATGGAAATGCCGGTGGTGGGTGTTTAAATACTTCCGCTGCAGTTCCAGGTGGGCAGACGTGAATTCCGCTGTATTCCAACTTTGGCATGAAGACTGGGCTTTTTCAGGGGGGGGGGGGGGGGGGTGCGGAGAGGCGTACAGTTCCAGGCTTGCATGGTCCAGCAGATAAGGCGATGAAGGGCAGTCGATGAAATTACCCGCATGTCGTGAACAGGTAGCGAAGATTACCCGTACGAAAAGCACAAGGAAGCGCATGGTGCGACTAGCAGTGTCGTGTCCCCCCAAAAAAATATCGTGTCGTGTCGTGTCGTGTCATGTCCCCAAAATTGTGCTTTACCAGCACAGGAGACTAAGAGAGAACTGACTCGTTCGTTGTTGCGTTACTCCAGATGTTTTCCCGGGTCCTCAGAGCGATATCCTGAGCTCGTTTTATCATCCAGTCTGACGGCGGCTATAATAAAGAAAAGTAACCATCTAGCGAAGAACATTAACGATAGGTTTGTGTGAGGCCACCGCTGCGACCCTTGATAAGAAATTTGATACCTTGATACGAAATTTGATACCTTGATACGACCCTTTAATAGAAATACGGCCGATTTGTATAGTGAATCAAATGTGAAGTAGGTGCGTAGCACTGCTTAGGCGCGGAGGTAAGCACAAGCTGCTTCATGACTCGGTGAGCGGCTCGGAGCCGAGGTCCAAGGAGCACCGCGCGTGCACATCTGCTGTCCGTGAAGGCTTAAGACCGACTGATGCGAGGGGAGAGAGGCCGAAGTTGACGCGCTAGCGACACACGACTGCTCACTTCAGAGGAATACACGCTTGCGCAACACTGCCTAGTGACGGCCGCCACGTTCGCAAATGACACGCCCTTCTCTCACTCTTACTCTCTCACTGGGTGCATCAATGCGGCCACTCCGTCCCCTAAGTGTTCAGTCGCGTGATGCGGGCGTCTTACTTCCCCTTCCTCCGCTTCAAGTTCAAGCAGAGACGGATGGACAGAGAGAGAGAAAAAAAAAGAGATCGGCTTGTGCTGCAGTTGTGCGGCCGCTCCGCCTCCTCAATGCTGAGCCGCGCGACGCGCGCGTCGCCACTTTCTCTTTCTCCACTTCAAGTTCGCGGAGAGAGAGAGAGAGTGAGCGGCTTCGGACAGACATCGGCGAAATCTGTTATTGCGGCTAGTAGTGCTAGGCACAAAAAATTACTAGCACCCTAAAAAATTACTCCCCCAGACTACTAAAACAGGGAAGAGGCAAAATGTCCGATCTCCACAGCCCTTGGGTTTCCCGCTTAATACACACATTTCATATAACGTGTTATTGATATCACGTTCCCCGTAACATTCACCGTGGTCGGCGGTTTGAGCGAGAAAAATTGCTGGTGTTTTTAGCTGCGGTGAAACCTAGTGTATACGTTTCATTCGTGTCCCTCTCCTCGGCTCCATGCTGCAGCAATCACTTGGCGTCACTGCGTGCTCCTCTCTATTACTCAGTCCGAATATGAGGTAAGTTATCACGTGAAACCGAACCATATGCCCAGGTCATAGTTGATCGCTTTCACCTTTGATCTATTTTACCGTGTGGTGCGACATCTTGCTACGCCACAGGTGTTTCATCGTTTGACATCTGGCCCATATTCCTGTGCACGGAGATCTTGGATTTGCAACACAATCACGTTTGGCAGGAGCTGTCGGGCCTCTCCTTTCCTATCGGAGGGTGATACCAGAACGTTACTCTCAGGCCACGCAGGTTAGAGCGAGGCTTTATATGTCGGGCCTACGCTATCACGTCATGCCCTTAAACGTCTCCCATAACTATTTTTTGGCAAGCGTGAACCAAGCGATGGCCGATGTTTTAAAAGGCTTCTGAGCTCACCGGAGTGTCCAGCCGGTGAGTCGCCAGATGCAGCAGCAGCGACGCTACGTAGAGCACGACAGCCGCTGCCGGCCAGCCGCTTCTGCTGTCCGCCAGCCTGTTTCAAAGAAAGCGCGTTAGGTGCTTGTTTAATGTGAGGTGGCGATTTGCAGGAATATTTTTCAGCAATTTCATTACGGTGACTTTCAAGCCTCTCGGTAAATAAAAAAACATGAAAGAAGTGCCGGAAAAGGTAACCATCTCTTGGTTGTATTCTGATGCGCATCACCCATCACAATGCAATGATGAAAAGAACGATCTTCTTCAAAACCCCTGTTTTAGTGATGAAAACCTACGTGAAATACCCTGCACATAGAAGGACGATATGTATAAGAATATTTGTAGCATCGGCGGCGTCCGTCGCGAACACGGTGCAAGATATATAGGTGGGGACACAACGGGCCGCGCCGGTGTTACATAAAGTCTCCTAGCTCGCCTAAGTCCTAGTAGGTGGCAGTTCGCTCAGCGGCCCGTTGACAGTTGACCATGGAGGAAAGAAAAACACCATGCTGTTGACAGCCGTGTGGTGCGGACGCGTGTTCGATCGCTCCTCCGATTGCACGTGGCTACCGGAAACGGACGGAATGGCGACAGCGGGAGCTTCCAAAAGCGTCAAAAAGATCAGTTCTTTCTTTTATTAACTTTATTTCGCTTTCAGCTAATTAGGTTAGGTGGAGCCTAAAGAATAGATTTTAGCTGTTGGTCCTAGCGGGCCGGTTTTCGTGCCGGCAGCTAGGTTTTTTCGGCGTTCATTCCTTAACCATTTTGTTAGATAATTATTCTTTTTTTTTTTCTAGGCTATTGGCATTCGCAGAATTTATTTTAACGAGTGCTTGCTAGTCATTTTTTGTGTGCCTTTCCTTTGCAGTCTGTATATTATGAGAATTCGTAATAGAAATAGTCAAGTTGATATATGCTTAAGATGTGCAAACAAAAGAAAGTAATGTGTGCTCAGTGTGAGGCGCAGGTTAATCTCAAAGGAGCGCTTTTCGACTCTGTAGAGGAATCGGAAGGCAGTGACTTTTTGTGTCGGTGTTGCGTGCTGAGTGCGCGCCTAGATAGATTTGAAAGAGAAAAGGGCGGTTTAGTATCTCGCGTGGAATCCTTAGAAAATGAATTAGGTTTATTAAGGGCAGAAAATCAGAAACTGCTTGGACAGCTTCCTCAAATGCAAAAAAGGTGGCCGACTTTATTCTTGGAACCAACGATGACGAACATTCCAGTGCGGGTCACGTGACTGGGACCAGCATTGGCATGGAAGGCATAAGCAAAGTAGGTCAGGCGAATTTGTCCTTGGAAACAACGAGGAAGAACATTCCAGTGCGGGCAACGTGGCTGGGACCAGGACTGGCATGGAAGGCATAAGCAAAGTAGGTCAGGCGGATCCGAACCGACAGAGTTAATTAGAACCAGCTACTAAGAAGCCCGTAAAAACGGAAGAAGTAAAGAAGAATGAAAATCCCATAGATAAGAACACAGATAACCGAAAGCAGGAGCCAACAGTTGGGAGAGGGAGAGAGAAGGCCCAGGTGCTTATCGCCGGGTATTCCAACATGAGCAGGCGCAGTCGAGAGATCATGGAACGTGTAAAGGGTGATAAGCGAGTTTTAGTTTGAACCTTCGCAGGGATGACAATGCGCGCAATGCTGAAAGAGAGTAAAAATAGGCTGTTGGAAAATTCCGCAGAGCGCAGTATGGTAATAGCAGCCGCGGGGCTAAACGATGTCCTAAATGGTGACGCTGCAGGAGTGGTGGAAAGTTTAGCTAAGGGAGTTGACGAGATCAGGGAGATAGCACAGCAGAAGCAGATAGTTGTATGCACAATAGCGGAGGTACTAAGAACGAACGGAAAGCTTGAAAAGGACGTGGTGTCAGTTAATCAGGACATCACAAAGTTAAGCCTAGAGAAGCGTTTCGAAGAAGTGGTTGAGGTAAACAGGGATGTTTTGGCAGGGCTTTTCAGCGAGATGGCATCCATTTTAACACAAGGGTGGGAGCACAGATCGGCTGGCGCCTGGCAGGCAGGGCTGTAGCTTTTTTAGGGGGTCCGCGAGGACTCCGTGCAGAGAGGTAGTTAGAAGTGAAGCAGAAGAAAGTGTAATAATGGAGGCTGAGGCCCCCAAAATGGTAAAGAGTAGGTCGAGAAAGAAAGGTACAAAAAGAAAGATTTAAAACTAGGATCTGCTGCATAAACTTGCAAGGAGGTAGAAAAAGAGGGAAATGGCTAGAGATAGAACAGCAGTTGAAGGATGACAAAATAGGTGTGTACGCTCTTTGCGAGACTCATCTCAGGGATCTAGAAGATCCGCCGTTTATTGAAGGCTACGTCTGGGAAGGGTGCAACAGAACAAGAACGGAAAAAAAGGGTGGAGGGGTAGGTATTTTGATACACCAGGGAACAAATTGGCAAAAAATAAAATCATCTTGCAAAGATGCATATCTGGGTATCAGAAACAATTGTCGGCATAAAGACATGGCTATGGGGGGGGGTTATTTAGAAACAGGACACCGATGCAAGCAAGAAAACACGGATCTCGTTGAATGTCTCAGTGACGATATAAGCCAGTTTGGAGACGGGGCCAATATTATTCTGCTGGGAGACATGAACGGCCATATCGATGATCTGGATGGATACACGGATTGTAACGGGAAGCTGAAGCTACGTTTCTGTGAGCGACACGACCTAGTTATTCTAAAGATAGAGAAACAAAATGCGAGGGACGAATCACGTTTGAATTTTACAACAGGCAGACGACCATTGACTACTGTCTAATGTCGCAGGAAATTTATAGCAAGGTCACAAAAATGGAAATAGACGAAGAAGGGGAGTGTAGTCTGGGAAGTGATCATAAACGTATTAGTCTGCAGATGGGGCCCTTGATGAAAAGAGAAATGGAACATAGACAAAAAGTAGACGCAAAATTAAACGATGATCAAATAGCGCAGATTGCAGCAGACATAGAGGAAGCATATTGCTTCCTCTATCGGAGAAAAGTACCATGGAAGATTGGGATTATGAACAGGTATAACTACTCATAAGGAGAAAAATTAAGGAGGTTAAAGTAGCAAACTGCTGAAATAGAAAGAGGTGGAATAAATAAATCAGGGAGGCCATTCAACAACGACGAGCAGCTTCAAGGAAACACCGAGAGGCAAAGAAAACACAGGTATCTCAGGAGGAAATCGACCAAAAATGGAAATCATATCGACAAAAGAAACTTGATGTACAGGCTCTCGTTCAAAGTAAAAGAAAGCAGTGGTCAAATGAAAAGAAGCAGACAATACCTAGGTCGTGTCGCTCACTCACAGAAGCAGAGCGCCGATTGCTTTTTCTTTTCCTTTTTTTTTTCTTTTTGAAGTAAAGTTTTCTCTCTCTCTCTCTTTCTGCACCGATCACTGGATGGCTGACATACACGATGCCACTAGAGGCACCCCAAGGAAATTCTGGAACTTATAAGCTGGCTAGGTGAAAAGAATCAAAGAAAGCAGGACCGGATTCAAGATAACGAGGGAAATTGTTTAAAGGGAGAAAACACAGTGAACTACATTACATCTGTTGTAGCCGAGTCATTTAAGAGCGACGATAGGGCAATCTCCGCAAATCAGGTAGCAACACAAGGTAGCAGAATACAAAGCAGCTTAGAACTGACCAATCTAAACTGGAAAAAGGCAGAAAAAAATATTCCTAAAAACACATCTACAGGAATAGATGGAATTCCGATCAAGCTGAATAATGAACTCGGTCCAAAAAGTAAGGAAACGTTGTTAAAAGCTCTGGAAACAGTCATAACGAATAAGCAAATTTCAGACAGCTGGCGGCAGAGTAAAATGAATTTGATTTATAAAGAAAAATGAGAAAGGATGCACATAAAATCCTACAGGCCGATTACCATAACATCTGTTATATACAGGTTGGCTATGCAGGCGGTGAAATTAAAGATGCAAGCATGGGGAGAAAGTAACAAGATACTCGGAGAATTTCAGAACGGCTTTAGAAATGGTAGGCGCTTAGATGATAGCCTGTTCGTGCTTACCCAATGCATCGAAATATCTAGAGTGGAAAATAGACCTTTGTGTTTGGCCTTCCTGGACATTTCGCAACAATGAAAACATTTGCCGACAATTATGTTATTTCCTAATGCGAAATTTGTGCGCAGCTCGTCAGCTGTTTCACCTTTTCGATAGACTGAGGCAAATATTTCGAGCAAGGCATGAATTAACAATTACAGACAACGTTTTTTAATTTTTCACAGATATTCCGAATACTTCCACTACGGTACCTCTTTCCCTATTTTTTTTCACTGCCACCTTTCTCCCTTTTTTTTTTTTTTACAGCTCGGTTAAAGTGTCCGCGCTGAATTACGACAGATACAGCGCCTTTTCTCTGATGTCAACCAATTTCAAACGCCGTTGATGCCTACTGTACTGCGTCTGTGGGCAGCGGTGGCGTAGCGCTAGAACATCCGCCTCGCATGCACGAGGACCGGGGCTCGAATCCAGGTGCTGCGCAAATCTCCACCGGACAAAAAAAAAAAAAAAAAAATCCGCGTGTCGATGGATTGCATAAACAGGTTTGGGGTGCGACCTGATTGCCGGTGAACACCTCCGGCAACGCACTCCCTCACCAGAACAGGAGTTGGCCAACCTGGTGCAGTAATTGGCCGCAACCTCTCATGATTAGCTCCATAAAACACCGGCCCTGTCACCAGCGGCTGCGGAACAACTGACCACGGCGGCGGTCAGACCTGTGACGCAGCAGGGGGTGGTAAGAATTCCTGGCTCCGCTGGACAGGCCGCCATTGGAAACTGACCCTTGCAACGTTTAATGCTAGAACCCTAGCTAGTGAAGCTAGTTTAGCAGTGGTGTTAGAGGAACTAGATGGTATGAAATGGAATGGCATAGGGCTTACTGAGGTTAGGAGACCGAATAATGCACATACTATACTGAAGGATGGGCATGTACTGTGTTATCGAGGTTTACCGGAGAGGCGAGAACTAGGAGTAGGTTTTCAGATATGTGGCGCAAATAAACACAAACACAGGAGAAGATACACAGCACACGCGCACACTACCAACTGTAAGAAGAACCGGAAAACACTTTCTCTTCTACACTCAGGCACGTCTCAACTTCCTCTGTGAGACGTGCCTGTGTATCTGCTGTGTATCTTCTCCTGTGATTGTGTTTATTTGCGCCAAATATCTGAATACGATGATGCACCAACTTGCCCCTCAAGCTGTTATTAGGAGTAGGTTTCCTTGTCAATAAGTATATATCGGGTAATATAGATGAATTGTATAGTAATAATGAGAGGGTGGCAGGCATCGTAATTATGCTTAATAAGTGGTATAAACTGAAGGTTGTACAGGCCTATGCACCTACATGTAGTTACGATGACCAGGCAGTTGAAAGCTTCTACGAAGATGTAGAATCGGCAAAGCGAAAAGTAAAAGCGCAGTATACTGTACTAATGGGCGACTTCAATGCCAAGGTAGGGAAAAAGCAGGCAGGAGACCAGGTGACTATGGCATTTCTAAGAATAGCAGGGGGGAGTTACTAGTTGAGTTTTCAGAGCGCAACAACTGAAGAATCATGAATACCTTCTACTGCAAACGGAAGAACAGGAAATGGACATAAAAAAGTCCTAACAGGGAGACAAAAAATGAAGTTGACATCATACTGTGTTCCACCCTCGCAAATTATGCAAGACGTAGCGGTAATCAGGAAAGTGCGATGTAGTTACCACAGGATGATGAGGTCCCGAATTAGTCTAAATCTGAAGAAGGAACGCAACAGATTAGTAAGAAAGAAACCCATCGACGAATTAGCGGTGAGGGGGAGGGCAGAAGAGTTCCGGACCTCGCTACAGAACAAATATTCAGCTCTAACTGAGGATGACGACATTACCCTAGAGGCAAGGAACAATAATTTCAGAGATATCATTACTGAGTGCGCGGTAGAAGTAGGCGGTAGGATAACTAGAGAGGATACCGGTCTAAGGCAGTCGTCCAGCTGAGAAGACAACAGGACCCCATAACAAGGAGCAGCGCAACGACGGCAAGGTGAGCTGGGCTGCATCCTCCCCCGAAGCGTTGGCTTACAATCAACTTAAAGCAGAGATCGAGAAATTAAAGTCAGAAAATAGGAAACTAAAAGAGCAATTAGGCATCGCAGCCAACCCGAACAACACATTACCTCCATTGACGCAAGAGGCATGTCCGATGGAGGAGTCCAAGGTAGAGGTACACCCTTCGTGCCCAAGCAGCTGAATACTAGCACCATCGACAGGCGAACTGCACTAGAGACGCCACAGCAGCACTCATGTCGCAATTTACCGAGAACACCGAAACACAGGATCGCATTACCCGCTTGGAATACACAGTCGAAGATCTCATGGCCAATACATTACAAATTATGATCGAGACGACTATCAAAAGCATATTAGAATCAGTCATCAAGCCCATGATGGAAAAACTTGAACCAGTTGTAATCAGCATGCGAGCGCAGGAGATTGACCACAAATTTCAGGAATATTCGGATGTTTTTCACAACAACAGGGAAAAATGGGAAATCGTCGCCTATTCATCCTTGATAAAGAACCTGACGATTCACCACAGGATCAGACACACCTTTCTAATCCTCAACATGACGCCACAACCAAGACCGAAACATGGAATTTTTATTGGCTCCTGTGCTGCGCCGGTGCTGTGCAACATATCTTTAGCTAATTCTGACTCGATGCTACAAGGCTGTCTAAACGACACACGTGTTGTAAGGGGTTTTAGATATGTTGACGATTTTTTAGTAGTTTCAACTTACCCGAAACTGACCAGCTTACCCTTGTGGCAGGCCAGATTATAAATGTTTTTAGCACCTCTTCTAAGAACTTGGTTTTTACGAATGAGATTCCTTCTGTCAAGACCATTATGTTCCTGGATTTAGAATTGGCTTTTTTACTCAATCAACGCCTGTGCTGGAAATATGCGCCCAGGTCTAAGAAGGCACTTTTGCCGTATGATTCGGCCCATTCTAAGTTAGTAAAGCGCAGCATTGCAAACTTGTGTTTTTTGGATGCCTTAAAGAAGAGTTGCCCTCATGTGATGCAGCAAAGTCTGGCAGAGCAGTTTGAGAGGCTACAATGTTCTGGGTTTCCTCCCTCTGTTTTGCTGGCGATGGGGGAATCCTTGGGGAAAAAAAAAAAGTTATCTTCAAAGGCTGCCAGGCCGGTCGAAGTGGAATCAAGAAAGTTGGAATTCATTCCTTACTTCCACAAGACTTCACATTTTCTTGAAAAAGTGGCTCAGAAGTTTGGTGTCACTATGGCATTTTCTGCTCCCTGCAAACAATCCGGTTTGTGCGCCCAATAACCTCTGCAGACCTGCGCAGAACTGGTGTTTGCACGACGAAACACCAGACTATGCTCACCACATGTGCAGTGGGCGTGGTGTATTCAATCCCGTTGTCATGCGGGAAAATCTACATAGGCCAAACTGAAGCATGCTTGAATGAGTGCCTGGGGCAACATCGCACAACTTTGGGCACAGGCAGCAAAGTAGCCTTCCTTGCATGTGAAGGACTGGAAATGTTCTCCTAGTTTTCACACTGCCAGCATTATCGGTCGGGGGAAATCTAAACTTGAGCGTGAGCTATTCGAAGCTTTCCTGATCAGAAAGAATAAGCAGAAATTCTTCAGTGAGCCGTCCGTGATTATCACCGAAAAGGAGTAAAAGTTTTTATCATTATAGTAGCCATTTCACCCTGTGATGCGCGAAGTGTATTGTCTGTAGGGTGTTTGCGCTAGCAGGAAGTTTTTAAAATGAGCAATTCTTCATCTTAATAAATCAGTTGTAAGTCCAGCGTTGTGGTGTGTGCCTTCTTTGTTCTCGTCTTGCGTCTGTATTCGCTGGTTCCCTTTCTATGCAATATGAGCCAACTAGCCCAGCAGTTTGCACTCCTGACCTAAACTCACCATCCTACAATGGAACTGCAGGGGACTAAAGCGTAAGATGGAAACATTACAACAATACATACACTCTTATTCTCACGCACCGCAAATAATAGCCCTGCAAGAAGTAAATATGGAGGCTAAGATAAGAGGATACTCAACACATCACACAAACCCCTCGACATGCATTTTGGTCCACAAATCATGCACAGCAACCACTGTAGACCTTGATCTACACAGCGACATTGAATATACCTTCATAAAGTTGCTACCACAACACCGTAACACCAAGGGCACCTATATACTCAATATATATTGTCGCCCCAAACAGCGCCGCGCAGCCTTTGACGCTATCTTTTGCAAATCACTAAGAGAAGCTCATACAGCTCCCCTAACTATAGTCGGCGACTTTAATGCTTCTAGCCCATTATGCGGATATCCCAAGGAAGACACCAAAGGCAGAAAAGTAGCTTCCGCCATCGCTGACATGGCACTTGCCTTACTTACTGACCCGCAGCATCCGACTCGACTCGGTACCAGCATAACTCGGTATACTCCCCCCCCCCCCCCCCCCCCGACCTCACGCTCGTCCGCAACGCCCGCAGGGCTTGATACGGGAGAGACCTTAGGCAGCGATCACTACGTGCTGCAGACCATCTTTGAAAGCAACAAGCACAGCAAACCAGGTGGGCAAGCCAGAGTGACAGACTGGGAGAAATTCAGGAAGGACACTAAATTAGTTACATCAGAACCAATAACTAGTTATGAAGAGTGGGCGGCATCCATTCTCGACCTTAAAGACAACCTCACAAAAACCCTTGCCCCCACGGAGGACCACCCAGCTGTTGACAACCATCTCCTAAACTTTTGGGAAGCTAGGTGTAGTCTCATAAAACGGTGGAATAAACAAAGGCAAAATCGAAAACTCAGAATTCGAATAGCGAAGCTAACTACTCAAGCAGACCAATACGCATGGGACCTGGCTTAAAAGGTGCGAATACCTCAAAGGTCGCCTAGACAGCAAGACTACGTGGAGCCTTCTCCGATGCCTAACTGATCCACCGAAATCGAACAGTGAGCAACGTAGAAATTTGCATCGAGCCTTGCACAACTTTCAAGGAACGGATGACCAACTCGTGGATGAACTCACGCGTCGCTATATCTGCACTTCGAGAGATGCGGAACCCTCAAATCCAGAATACCGGGGGGAACCGAACGAAGACCTAGATAAAGACTTCCCTTTAGAAGAAATCATAGCAGAACTAGAAGATATGCGCCGAGGTACAGCCCCGGTATAAGACAAAATTACGGTCGGACTTCTAACCAACCTCGGCACGGAGGCACTGCAGCAACTTACAGATTACGTTAACGAATGCTGGCGCATCGGCACCATTCCACAGGCCCGGAAAACATCCAATGTACACTTTATCCCCAAACCCGGCAAGAAAATCAGCATTGAAAACCTACGCGCCCCCTATCCCTCACGTCGTGCGCAGGCAAACTCATGAAAAAGACAGTCCCCGCGCGTCTCTCCAACTATCTAGAGAACAACGAACTATTGCCACACACGATGTTTGGTTTTAGAGCACATCTGTCCCCCCATGATGTGCTTCTGTAATTAAAACGCGACGTCATTGATCCAACACGCAGAAACAGTGACCGAGCACTTCCATTTCTCGACCTCAAAGGAGCGTTTGGCAAAGTCAAACACTCCACAATCCTCCAGAACCTCCAGACCACGAACTGTGGCCAGCGAGTCCACTCATACATCTATGAGTTCCTTAAAAACAGAACGGTCAACATCAGCATCGGCACTAAACAAGCAACGCCAGTGAAGATAGGCACTAGAGGCACTCCGTAAGGGGCAGTATTATTCCCATTTCTGTTCAATATTGCACTCCGAAATCTTCCACCTCTTCTAAATCAGATACAGGGCATACGACACATCACATCACATCACATCACTTTATTTTCCTTAAAGACCCCTTGCGGGGTGTTACATAAGGGGTGGGTTTTTATGAAGTACAGGTGTTAAAAGCAGTCATGAATGTTCCAGGGCAGGTGATGGCAGCGATATCGTGGGGAAGGCCGTTCCAGTCAGCTGCTACTCGGCAAAAAAATGAATTAGAGAAAACAGTGGTACGGGCACGGGGGCGCAAAACTTGAAGAGGGTGACTGATGCGATGGGATCTGCGCAGCGGGGGTGCGCAGATGTAGGGTTCTTGTCTGAGTGGCGAATAAAAAAACTTGTGAAATAAGACGAGACTGGCAGTGCGACGCCGAGCAGAAAGATTAGATAGACCTGATTGCAATTTTAGAGATGATATGATAACGTCGTATGAATACGAGGAATGAATGAATCTGGTGGCCCTGTTCTGCACAGCTTCGAGGGCGTTTGTTAGATATGCTTGGTGAGGGTTCCAGATGGCCGATGCGAATTCCAGTTTAGTTCTGATGAGTGAAATGTATGCTTGTAGTCTTACATGTTGAGGGGCATCCCGCAGGTGACGTTTCAAGAAGCCAAGTGTTTTATTAGCTGATGATATCAGGTTAGTCACATGCAGACGCCAGGATAAATCGTTAGAAATGGTGACACCTAAGTATTTGTACGACTGGACGAGGTCGACAGAGGAGTTAGAAATTGTGTACTGGAAAACAAAAGGATTTCAGCGGCGGTGAAAAGACATATACTTACATTTGTTAGGGTTGAGTGTCATCAGCTGCTGCAAACACCAGTTTTGCACATGGTTTAGGTCAGCCTGTAGGGATTCTTGGTCAGAAGGGTTAGTGACTGAACGATAAATAACGCAGTCATCAGCAAACAGACGGATATGACAAGATACATGCTGGTGTAGGTCGTTAATGTAAATAAGGAATAACAAAGGACCGAGAACGGAACCCTGCGGGACGCCGGAGGTTACTGGAAGCGGGTGGGAGGGCTGATTATTAATGAAGATAGACTGAGAACGATGCGTGAGGAATTCTTTAATCCACGCGATGATGTTTGGATCTAGGTTCAGCTGAGAGAGTTTGAGAAGCAAGCGTTGATGAGGTACTTTAACGAAAGCCTTAGCGAAGTCTAGGAATATGGCATCAGTTTGTAGGTTAGTGTCAAGGTTGGCGTGAATGTCATGAAGAAAAATGGCTAGCTGAGTTTCGCAGGAAAATCCTTTTCGAAATCCATGCTGGGACGGATGGAAGAAGTGATTGGAATCTAGGAATTGTATGATTTGGCTGTAAATGACATGTTCCATTAATTTGCAGGGTACACTTGTTAATGAAATAGGGCGATAATTAAGAGGTGAATCAGTAGTACATGTTTTGTGGATGGGAACGACCTTCCCCACTTTCCAGTCGTCAGGAATGGCTCCTTCAGACAATGATTGCGTAAACAGTACACAAAGGATACTGGAGCAAGCTAGTTTAGCGTTCTTTAAAATTTTTGAGTTTATATCATCTATGCCGGTAGCGGATGAGTTCTTTATTTTATCAATTATGCATGAAATTCCGCTACTGCTGAAAGTTATGTGTTCCATGGCTGTGGTGATAACAAGTGGTAATGTAGAACAGGGCAATTCGGGTTCGTCAGTAAAAACGGACGAAAAAGCAGTGTTAAATGCATTTGCACATTCGGTATTAGTCATTGTAACACCGGCATTGTTAGTGAGGGTGATAGCGCGCGTTTCTTTTGGGTTTATCACTTTCCAAAATTTTTTGGGGTTATCGACTATCATTTTTGGTAGGTCGACTTCGTAGAAGGAGCGCTTAGCTTTAACAATCGCGGCCAAGAACAAGTGTTCAACTTCATGGTATTTTACCCACGTATTTGGGCTTCCTTGTCGCTTCGCTGTACGAAATGCGCGTTTTTTCTTATTTTCGAGTCTTTTTAGTGTTTTGGTGAACCACGGCTTCTGATTACGCTTCCTAAAACTGCACGTCGGGATATATTTATTGGTTACGTCAGCTATTTTATGTTTGAAGAGTGTCCAGTTTTCATTTACACTTCTGCTATGAAAGGATGTTTCAAACATTGACAAAAGTTATTTAATTCATTGCTGATTGCTTCGTAGTTTCCCTTGTCGTAGAGCATAATAGTTTTCCGGGAAGGTTCTTTTAACACAGGTGTAAAGCTGAAAGTGGCATGAATTACTTTATGGTCGCTGATTTCGCGGAGGTACGTAAGGGATTCTAAGCTATCTGGATGAGTATTCAGAATGAGGTCTAGAGTGTTAGCTGCTTCTCCTGCGACACGTGTTGGTTCAGATACTAATTGGGTCAAATTCAAGTTAAGACAGACATCAAGGAATTCTCTCGACTTCCTGACTGACCATGGGCTGAGGTTGACTATTCCAGTCGATATTGGGGTAGTTGAAATCCCCAAAAAGGAGGATATGTGCCTTAGGGTGCTTTGAAACCAGTTGATTTAGGATGTTTTGAAGCTTGCGAGGAAAGTCGGGACTACTTCGAGGTGGTCTATAGCACACCCCAATTAGAAGTGTCAGGGGTGAAGCACGGCACATGAGCCATAGTATTTCCAAGTCCGAGCAGACATTGATGACGGAGCATGATAACTGTTCGTTGACGGCAAATTGAACTCCCCCTCCGCGGGCTTCTTTCCTATCGGCGCGAAAAAGACGAAAATTTGGCAAATCAAACAAGATCTCTGAGTCATTTATATCGCTGTTCAACCACGTTTCGGTTAATACAAGTAGATCGCTGCCTGATGATGAAATAAGGTTTGACACGATATCGCGTTTCGGCAAGAAGCTGCGGATGTTAGTAAAGATAACCGATAGGGAAAAGTTGGCACGAGGAGTAGGTGGGGAATAATGCGGTGGCCGGCAGGGGTGAGTTGATTGTTAAGATATTTCTTTAACAGTTTCAGAACTTTCATCGAAAATGTAACGTTTTGGGCCGATATGCAGCGTTTTAAACAACAGGGAATAAGACACAGACTTTGCCTTAGCGAAAGCTATAAGCTGTTTTCGACATTTCTGGACGCGGCGCGAAAAATCTTCACCTACGCTGTAGCCTGTATCTTTGAACTTTGGACCTTTGGAAAGAACTGATTCTTTTGTTTTGAAGGATGTAAATTTGACGATAATCGGGCGTTGCCGATCCTGAGAGTGTCTTCCGAGGCGGTGAGCACGTTCAATTTCGGTTGGGCTTAACTGGATATCAAGGTATTGAGAGCAGTGGTGAGTGATTATTTCTTCGGATTGAGAATAGGTTTCAGAGGGGTTGGTATCAGGTAAACCATAGAAAATTAGGTTGTTTCGCCGGGAGCGGTTTTCGACGTCTTCCAGGCGAGCCTCTAGCACACTAACTAGGCGAGTCGTTTCGGTCGTAGTGGTTTGGATTGCTTCTAGGTCAGTTCGCATTGTAGACAGATTTCCGCAGTGAGTTTCTAAAGTGCTGAGACGGGTGGTGAAATCTGCCATTTTTTGGTCCATTGAGAGAAGTTGGCTCTTAAGCTCCTGCACTTCAGTTACTAATTTGGTCTGGCCAGAAGACATCTTTTTTAGTTCGTCAAGAATAATGTCTAGCTTGTCAGGACCGGAGTTGCTCTCAATATCACCACACGACCGTAACAAAGAATGAACAACGTGAACACACTCTACACTGATAACAAGGCAGCACTGAGGGCTCGGGAGCTGCACCAAAAAACGGTTACTCGTTTTCTTTGAAAAGAGACTCTAATGGCCACCAACCTGGATGGCGAAGACGAGGGTGGGCTCGGTGGCTGTGCCACAACACAGTTCTCTAATCCGCTCGCCTTCGCCATGCAGGTGCTCTCGCCCCTCATCGTCTGCGTCATGCTCCCTGGCATGTTTTGCGCTCCCTGGTCGAGCGCGATCGAGCATGCGCCCCTGCACGACGCAGCTTACGGAGGTCCCATCAACAAGGCAACCAAAAACGCCCCTTTTCCTGCAATATCGGCTCAAAACAACTGGATCCTCAGACCAGATTGGAAGGCCCCATCGTCAACGACTACATTCAACATGTCAACTATAAATGAACAGCGACCGTCACCGGCACTCTGTGGGCTCGGTGGCTGTGCCACAACACAGTTCTCTAATCCGCTCGTCTTCGCCGTGCAGGTGCTCTCGCCCCTCATCGTCTGCGTCATGCTCCCTGGCATGTTTTGCGCTCCCTGGTCGAGCGCGATCGAGCATGCGCCCCTGCACGACAGCAGCTTACGGAGGTCTCATCAACAAGGCAACCAAAAACGCCCCTTTTCCTGCAATATCGGCTCAAAACAACTGGATCCTCAGACCAGATTGGAAGGCCCCATCGTCAGCGACTACATTCAACATGTCAACTATAAATGAACAGCGACCGTCACCGGCACTCTGTGGGCTCGGTGGCTGTGCCACAACACAGTTCTCTAATCCCCTTTACACTGACGATATAACATCTGGACAACCACGGATTGTGTGGGAATGATGAAAGAAAAACTACAAACAGCGGCAAAAACAGTTCAGAATTATGCACGAGCGTGTGGACTGACCTGCTCTACCGAAAAATGTGAGCTCCTAATCTTCCGCCAGCACAAAACTCAGGCCACGACCGACATCCACGTTGACAACTACCCAAGCTCAGACCGTCAAGATACTAGGTGTGCACATCAATAACAAGGGCAACAACCACCTCGCCATCCAGAAACTCCGCCTGGTGAGCGAGCAAGTCGCCAGGATGATCGCCAGAATAACGACACGCGATCAGGGATGCGCGAAGAAGATACTCTCCGACTGGTGCAGGCCTTCGTCGTGAGCCGCATCGTTTATACAGCACCCTACCTTCGTCGCAAGAAGTTTGACATCAAGAACCTCGACGTCATAATCAGAACAGCCTACAAGAAGGCCCCGGGCCTCCCTCTTACGACATCGACGGACCGGCTTTTACGACTGGGCGTCCACAACACGGTAGAAGAGCTGATAGAGGCACACCTCACAGCGCAGGTGGTACGACTCTCCACGACTCTGACTGGCCGACAAGTCTCGAACACTTGAACATCAGTTGCCCCCGACAGCTAGACCCTAAAAGCGACATCCCAGCCTCATGGAGAGGGCAATTCAAGGGAACTCCATTGTCGAGGAATATTCATTCCGATTGTCACCAGCCGAGACGAGAAGCACGAGCGGAAGCTATAAAAAGGCACTACGTCGGGCACGAGGGCGTGTTCTATGTCGATGCAGCGGGTCCTGAACAGGGACTGGTGGCCGTTGCGGTACTGCACCAAGATCAAACAATGGATGGACTAATATTGCCTAGCCAAGGCATTGGCTGCGGAAGAAGTGGCGATTGCCCTAGCTGCAACACACACTACCTCAGAATACATTCTTACAGATTCACAGACAGCATGTCACAATTACCTCAATGGCAGGATTGCACCGCTAGCAGCAAAACTCCTACAAGATAGTTACACCCGTGGCTACTAGCCCACGCATAAACACTTAGCATGGGTACTAGGTCACCAGGGCAACTCAGGGAACGAGAGCGCACACGCCTCCGCCCGAGCATTTCTCCCCCGGGCACCCAATACGGATCTCATGGAACCTCCTACCCCATTGCTAACCTACACTGAAATACTTCAGCACTTACGATTATCTCGCAGGGTCTACTCTCCACCGGCAAAGACATTAGACAAAGGGGAGGAGGTACAACTCCGCAAGCTACAGACCAACACTTTTAACCACCCACGAAGACTAAACGCAATAGATCCAGAGTCATTTGACTCACAATGCAAATTCTGCGGGGAGAAGGCGGACCTGTACCATAAGGTGTGGGCATGCCAGCGAATTCAGACTGTCACTATTATTAACCAGCCAACGCAGCAGGGGTGGGAGGCAGCTCTGACCAGCTCGGACGCAAGGGGTGAAAAAGAACTCATCGGAATAGCGCGGACAGCCGCCTACGCCAATGGGGTTCCGGACTGAGGACTCCAACCACCGCTACAACCTCCTAAACAATTTCATTAAAATATTTTTACCACCACCAAGGAGACAAAAGGTTTGATTAAGAAACGCCAGAGTATGAAAGCTTTCAATACAACAGGCCGGATAGAATTGGCAGAGATATCAAAGCTAATCTATAAGCGTAAAGTGGCCGATATAATAAGGCGGAAACTTGGGCGAGTTGGAAAGCATTTGAACTCATCTTTTCTAGCGCTTCTTTAACACACAAGGGACATTAGATGAAGGATCTAATGTCCCTTGTGTGTTAAAGAAGCGCTAGAAAAGATGAGTTCAAATGGCCGATATAAGGAAGTATAAGATGGAGAAAATTGATCAAGCTGTAAAGAAAGGGGGGAGCTTTAAAGCGGTGAAGAAGAAATTCAGTTCAGTCGTGTCCGACTCTTCGTGACCCTATGGACCATATCACTCCACGCTTCCCGGTCTCTCACTATCTTCCTAACATAACATAACTTCATCAGCAGCGCTTCGAGGATGCCATCTAACCAACGCGTTCGCTGCCTACCCCTTCTCCGGTGACCCTCAACCTTTCCCAACATCAAATCTTTCTCTAGCGACTCCCCTCTTCTCATCAGATGACAAAAGTAGCTGAGCTTTAACTTTAGAATTTGACCCTCCAATGAGCAGTCAGGGTCTATGGTCGACAATATCGACTGATTTGATCTTCTGGCAGTCCAAGGAACTCTCAAGAGTCTACGCCAGCACCGCAATTCAAACGCGTCAGTTCTTCGGCGGTCAGCCTTCTTCACAGTCGAACTCTCGCATCCATACATCACAACTGGAGTTATACGGATTTGGTTGGCATTCTAATGTATCGGCTCTTTACGGGGCGGTCAAGGCTAGCCATGACTCTCTTTCCGAGAAGCAGGCGTCTCCTAATTTCATGGCTGCAGTCTTCTTCCGGAGTAATCTTGGAGCCCAAAAAGAGAAAATCTGTCAGAGCTTCCACTTCTTGTCACTTGATGCACCAGGGCTTGAATGGGCAAGACGCCATGATTTTTGTCTTTTTAATGTTCAGTTTTAGGCCGAAACTTCTCACTATCTTCTTGTACGCGCATCAGCAGTCTCTGGAGTTCCTCTTCACTTTCTGCCATTAAAGTGGTATCATCCGCATATCTAAGGTTGATACGTTTTCCAGCAATCTTCACAACAGCTGAAGCCTCGTCCAGACCGGCCTTCCTCATGATGCACTCAGCATATAGGTTAAATCGGCAGGGCGACAGTATGCAGCCTTGTCTAACTCCTTTGTCAATCGGAAACCAATCAGTAAGACCATGCCCAGTTCTGACTGCGGCCTCTTGCCCTTCATACAGGTTCCTGCGGAAACAGAGGAGCTGAATTGGAACTCCCATCTCTTGGAGAGCTTGCCACAGTCTGCTGTGGTCTACGCAGTCAAATGCTTTCGCATATTCAATAAAACAGAAGTAGATGGGTTTCTGGACCTCTCTTGCTTTTTCCATGATCCAGTGAAGGTTGGCAATTTGGTATCTAGTTCCTCTGCCCTTGCGAAACCCAGCTTGCACATCCGGAAGCTCCCGATCCACATACTGCTGCAGCCTACCTTAGAGCATTTTTCACCATCACCTTGCTAGCATGCGAAATAAGCGCGATCGTGCGGTAGTTGGAACAATCTTTGGCACTGCCTTTCTTTAGAGTGGGGACTTAAACTGACCTCCTCCAATCCTGTGGCCACTGCAGGGTTGTCCAAATCTTCTGACATAATGTATGCAGAACGTTAACAGCGTCGTCATGGTTGTAGTTTTGAAGCAACTCAGCTGGAATGCCATCGATTCCGCTAGCTTTGTTCTTAGCAAGGCTGGTTAAGGCCCATTCAACTTCACTCTTCAGGATTCCCGGCTCGAGATCGGTAATCACAACCGTTTTATTTTGAGTTTGCACACCCGGCCGGTCTTTCTTGTACAGTTCTGTGTATTCCTGCCACCTCTTCTTTATCTCTGAGGCTTCAGTGAGGTCCCTGCCTAGTTTGTCCTTTATCACGCCCAGCTTAGCACAGAAGCTTGCTTTGATATCTTTGTCTTATACAGAGCTCTTGTGTTCCTCAATGGGCTGTTGTCCTCAACTGTTGGGCACTGTATGTTCATGAAGGCATTCTAATCTCTTCTTGCTATTTTCTGAAAATCCGCATTGAGAACCTTGTATCTTTGTCTTTCCCCCATAACTTTTGCCATCCTCCTTTCCTCGGTAATTTGCAAAGTCTTTTCAGATAACCAGCTTGCTTTCTTGCATTTCTTTTGCTTTGGAACTACCTTAGTAGCAACTTCTTCTATATCACGAACATCAGTCCACACCTCTTCAGGCTCTCTGTCGTCTAGATCTAATTCTTGAAATCGATTCCTCACTTCCACAGCATATTCTGATGGAATTTGATCCAGATCATACCTGAAAGGCCTTCTAGTTTTCTGTGTTTTCCTCAATCGAAGCTTAAATTTGGCAACAAGAAGCTGATGATCGGTGCCACAATCGGCCCCAGGCTTTGTTTTTACTGCTTGAATAGCGCTTCTCCATCTCTGCCGGCAGAGAATATAATCAATCTGATTCCTGTACAGACCGTCCGGTGAAGGCCATGTGTACAAGCGCTCTTGTGCTGTTGAAATTGAGTATTCGCTTTGTTCAGGCTGTTTTTTTTTTTTTGACAAAACTCTATTAGCCTCTGCCCAGCTTCATTTTGCTCACCAAGACCGAACTTGCCTGTAATTCAGAATATTTCTTCACTCCCCACCTTAGCATTCCAGTCTCCTATGAGAAAAAGAACTTCTGATGATGGAGTGCTGTCTAAAAGGCATTGCAGGTCAGCATAAAATCTCTCAACGTCAGCTTTTTCAGCAGTAGTAGTTGGTGCATAGACTTGGATAACTGTTATGTTGAAAGGGTGACCTTGGATCCGAAGTGAAATCATTCGGTCGTTTTTGGGGTTGTACCCTAGCACTACTTTGCCCATTATTCTGTTTACTATGAGAGCGACCCCATTCCTTCTCCTCGATTCGTGCCCACAATAAAAGACATAATGGTTGCCGGAATTAAATTCTCCCATTCCGGTCCACTTGAGCTTGCTGGTACCCAAGATATCAATGTTTAATCTGTCCATTTCTCGCTTGACGACACCCAGTTTACCTTGCGTCATAGATCTTGCATTCCATGCTGCTATGTGATATATCTCCTTGCTGCATCGGACTTTCCGGTCGCTTCCCAACACAAGTACAACTGAGCGTCCTTTTGGCTTTAGCCCAGCCGCTTCATTCGTCCTGGAGCTACTAGGAATCATCCTTTGTTCATCCCCAGTAACATGCAGGACACCTTCCAACCTGGGGGGCTCATCTTCCGGCGCTATATCATTAGCTATTGTGACTGGCCATAGGGCTTTCTTGGCAGGAAATACTGGAGTGGGTTGCCATTACCTTCTCCAGTGAAGTAAATTTTGTCAGGACGCTCTGCCGTGACCTCTCTATCTTGGGTGGCCCTACACAGCAGAGCTCACGACTTCCTCGAGTTTCGCAAGCCTCTCCACCACGACAAGGCAGTGATCCATGAAGAATAAATTAGGCATAAGCAAAAAGCAGATGTATGCGCTAAGGGACAAGGCGGGCAACGTCATCACGAATATGGACAAGATAGTCAAAGTAAACGAGGAGTTCTGTACTGATCTCTACAGTAGCCAAAGTAGTCAGGCCCGTAATGAGATTAATGGCAGGGAAAAATAGTCAGACATTCCACCAGCGACAAAGGACGCGATGAAGAAAGCATTAGAAACTATGAAAGAGGGAAAGCAGCTGGAGAGGATCAGATAACTAAACATGTGTTGTAAGACGGAGGAGATATCGTGTTAGAAAAACTGGCCACCCTGTATACGCAGTGCCTGGTGTCATCGACGGTACCGGAATCATGGAAGAACGCAAACATTATCCTCATTCATAAGAAAGGGGACGCTAAGGACCTTACAAATTGCAGACCAATCAGCTTAATGTCCGTTACGTATAAGGTATTTACTAAGATAATTGCTAATAGAATCAGGACAACCTTAGACCGCGATGGTTAGATGGCATCCTCGGAGCGCTGCTGATGAAGTTATGTGATGTTAGGAAGATAGAGACCGAAAAGCGTGGCGTGATATGATATGGTCCATAGGGTCACGAAGAGTCGGACACGACTGAATGACTAAACTGGACTTACCCTTCATCTCCTAACATTTGCTTCTCATCGTTTGCCTCTTATCGGAGTTCGTTGCAGTGCTGCATATAATTATAATTGGTTAACAGGAAAGGAAATTTGTAGTACCTGTCACACAATCTCCGGCAACAGTGTTACAGCTCCGCTCCTGTCGCGTGCCGTTCCATGTACGCGTTCAAGTCTCCTTCAGAATGCTGACGGAGCGCCAGAATTCTCGCAGCATGACAATCGCGGGGAGCGAGCGGACGCATCTCACATGAGCTCCGTGATTTTCCAACAAAACTCCATGTTTTTGGCCACTTGCGTTCACCAACTTTTCCCTGAACGGTCACCTACCGCTCCGGACCCGATGTGGTGATTCCCAGGCCAAGGCAAGCAAAGTTCGATGATTTTTCGACCAACTTCGTTTGGACGCAACTGCTGCGACAGCTGCCCCACGTCATCAGCGCGTTCGCGCGCAGCAGCGGTGCAGACGTTGCGTCCCATCAAGCCCAACAACGCCGTGGATATGCCTTACACTGTGGAAGGCACTGACATCACTGCAGCGGAATTATCCGATGGCTCATGGACGGCGTTCTAGATGCAACGCCGATACCGAAACCATCTCCGTCCCACAAACGACCTGCCGAGGCCCAGACGCCAGCCACGACATCGACTCCACCATGTTCGCGGCGACGCGGACGCCCTCCACCGTTGACCAAAAAGCGTTCTCTACCCCGCCTGCCGTCGGAACACCTCAACATATTCATCCGCCCACAGGCGACAGTGAACCTCCACACCGTATACGCCCCGCATGACTTGCTCTTGCTATCTACGCAGCCGCCAACGTCGACCACCGCCTGGCGGTTACTGGCGACCAGGTCCGTATTCACCCCACTAACAACACCGTCACAGTGAGCACGCCCGACAGTGTCCATGCGGTGTCTTATGCCAAGATCGGCACCATTACCATCGACAAAACAGTAGTCCCGGTTGCAGCCTACGCCCCAGCCCCGGACAATTCTGTGCGGGGGATTTTGTACTGGGCGTACAGATACGAAAACGATGCCGACATCCTGGCCGAGCTCCGCGCTCGTATTCCCGATCTCACCATTGTTGCTGCGCGCCGTATGGCCAAGACACAGCACTTCGTCGTGACTTTCGCCAACACCGAGTTGCACCGATACGTGTGGTACTTGGGGTTTACCTTCGAAGTCTTCCCCGGAGGCGTGTTTCAGCTCTCGCAAACTTGGTCACCGAGCTAACGTGTGCCCCCAACCACGAACACCTGCTTGCCGCCGTTGCGGCGTGGCCGGCCAACCTATCAAGCCATGTGCATCGTATGCAAAGGCTCACATCCCACGGCAGCAGAAGCTACAAATACCGCTTCGTGCCTAGCCACAGGCCCAAATCCCCACAACCCCCACGCACACTGCCACTGACCCTGGCGTTTCGCCAAGCGGCCGCCAGTCCCGTCCCTGAGAACGCGGCCACCAACAACCACCCCCAAGGAATGAATCATTCCCGCCACTGCAAAGCAGCACTCCGCCAACTGTCCCAGCCACAAGCCAACCACTTAAGCCGCAGGAACCAAAGGATGACACTTTCCCATCCCCCCTTTACCTGGCCGCAGTGGTAGCAGAGATAGAGCAGGTCGTCTTCTCATAGACGTAGCTCGCGGACCAACTCTAATTCCGGAGAAGGAAGACCTGCCAAACATTTGGCATGGAAGACGCCACTTACTCAAGACAAGCAACACCGAGCACCCGACCCACAGGTAAGGGAGCTGATGGTGGTGGTGGTTAAAACATTCTTTAACAATTAAATGGTTACAGAGAGATGTTTGGGTTAGAGACGTATCAGTCTCCTCCCCTCCCAATACTAGGTGGAACCCCTCTTCCGGGGCCCCATTGGCAAGCAATGCCGCCCGCGTCCGTTGAACCAAGGCCTTTTGAGCCTTGATGTCCTGACAGCCGAGCAGGGCCCGGCGGACCATACGGCCTACCGGGTCTTCCACCATGCGAAGTTTGGCCAGAGTGGTGTAAACCCTGCGTTGATGGTGTATGAAGAGGCCAAGGACGCGGATCTTTTCGGCCTCCCGAATCGGTCCCGAGGGAGACTGAGGCGTAGCTGAGTTGTCTCGAGGGGAGGGACGTAAGTGCACAAATTCAGATTTAGCTGAGGAAGATAGGTGGATAAATAGCAGGGGGGGGGGGCGCATGGCAGCTAAATTGAAATTAAACAATGGTATTTAAAGATAACCCGTATCTAAAAGTAAAGTTGTTATGTTGGGTAAGCCTGGAGCATTATGGATGCTTGACTTGCCATGTGTGTGATATGGGCGCTTGGTGACGTCGCCTCCTTTTTGTCGCCATCGCTGGGATCGTAACCAAAACACCTCGCGTAATGCGACAAGTAATGACTTCGTATTAAAGCTCTGATCAAGTCAAGTCATTTTTTATTTACATCAAGACAATGTGGGTAGGCCCGGACGAAAAAGTGAAAAAGATTTCACTTGAAGGCAGTCCGAGCTCCCCTGTACAAGGCAGCACAAAGCAAAGACAGCACAAAATGCTGGATAACAACGTCGATGTTAATTTGGTAGGAACAGCATAAGGTGAGCTAATAAAATAGGTTACGTTGTTTACAAGATAAAATAATACCGCATGTACATGTAAATAAACAAGGAAACTACAATTAAGATTTCGCGGACTGGCATGTTACAATCAGGAAAACAAAATTCAGTAACTTTGGTGGAAACAATAAATTAACAATACACATAAGCATTATGCCAACAGAAACCAATATACCAGTACAGGCGTGGAAGGCGTAAAGATTAAACCATCAAATCATTACGAATGTGACGCAGGCTGCTTTCTTCCGCACATATTTCTCTACCTGGTAATTTATTTAGTGTCTACGGAACAATGAAGCGCGCATTGAGCGTCCGTATTCTGTGCGGCAGAAAGAAATGCACCAATGAAAATCATTACGAAATGGATATGTAGGGACATTTATTTGGAGACCAGATAGGTCTTCGAATTTCTCTTGACTATTACGGATAGATGTTTTGTACATGATTGTCACATAATACTCGTATCTATGAACTGGTGAAATATTGAAACGAATAAATAGTTCTTTGGTGTGTGCGTGGTAGTGTGCATCTGCTACGTGTCGGAGAGCTATCTTTTGAAGTATATGCAGCTTTTCCAAATTTGATTTCGTTGTGTCGCGCCACACCAAAAAGCAATAATCCAAATGAGGTAAAAACAGCGTATTGTATCTTAAACGTTTCACTGGATGGAGGGAGGAAAGACCGAAATCTTGCAAGTATACCAACACATTTTGAAAGGCGACTTAAAACCACGTTAACGTCGGCGTCCCAGCTCATATGCTTGTTGAAATACACAAGTGTTTTAACAGTGTCCAAAATTTCGATGCATGAATTAGCTATACTTAACTGAATCACCCGAATTCGCGCATAGAAAATTACGGCTTTTGTTTTTTTTTTGTGTTTAAAATTAAAGAGTTCGCTTCACTCTCTAGTGTGCCCTTGCGCGAGAAAAAATCAGTTCATCATCATCATCATCAATCCATCTAGTGTGCTGTTTATTACGGGGGCTAAAAACTCAATACTGTTGCCGCTAAAAAGATACTAGTGTCGTCCGCATAAATTATAAATTGTGGCTGGTCACTTATACTGATAATGTCAATAATGTATAGAACGAAGAGTAAAGGCCATAAAATACCCCTGTAGAGATTGAGCGAAAAGAGGAAACGTCATTTTTCATTTCTACGCACTGAAAGCGATGCTTTAGATAAGATTCTAAGAGAAGCAGTGGTTTTTCGCGTACTCCATAACGTTCTAGCTTCAGTAGTAACTTTGAATGGTGGAGGCGATCGAAGGCTTTTGAGAAGTCTACGAATACACCAATGCATATCTCTTTGTTTTCAAAGGCCTCGAGAATGATTTCTTTTTGTATTAATAAAGCTGTTTCGGTAGACCTCCCCTGAAGAAACCCATATTGAGACGAAGATATTAAGTTAAATTTGCCGCAAAACTTTGATAGCCTTTTAGAAATAATTTTTTCTAAGCCTTTAGAAAAGATTGGCAGAATAGATATTGGCTGGTAATTGGACATGTCGTCTATCTCCATTTTTGAAAACTAAGATGACTTTTGACAGCTGCATCACTTTAGGGAAGCATCCTGTTGATAAGGCAAGATTATAAAGTCGAGATCGAGGATAAGGTTGAGGTCGCCATTTTGTTTTCGCCTACTTTTGAACCCATTTGAAACTGTTGGAATAAAAATGTTACTCCGGAAATGAATCACATGACACCAAAAGGGTTTCCGATTATACACCCTGCAGTTAAGCATACTGAAAGCTACGTTCACTAACAGTGGTAAGTGCCACTGGGGCATGCCACCTGAACACAGTGTCACTGAGACGCGGTAGACAGCATATTTTCATTAGGTGGGCACTTGAGCCCCACCTTTAAGTGCATGACGTGATAGTTAATGGCTCACGTCGTCCATGTTTTTTCTCTCGCTTAATTTCCAATCCTATAACTTGTGTTTCTACTATCTCACGCATTTTATTCGCATATGTTACAGTGTAAAGCTAGCATGTTTTCCACCTACCGATACCATTCGATAATTTGAAGCCTCGCTTTAACCAAGCCGTACGGCCTCCTAGGAGTGCCCAACTCGAGAGCCCTGAAACGTTGATTCCACCCACTTCGAATGAGCAACGCGAGCTCCTCTGAATTTTGTGACGTCCCACAATTCATCGACCAATCCGTGCTGCGAACTATAAACCGCCGCCACAGCCGTGATATTTCGCTCACAACAACGTTGAAACCGAATTTTATGGGGTCTTTAACGCTCGGTAAAATTGGTTTGGCGTTGAAACACGCAACCATTTAGAAATAAGGTTATCTGTTTAAGGCCAGTCGTTCCTGTTCATCCTCGGTCAAGGCTTTAAAGTTGGTCGTCCGCGAGGCACGCTACGCTCCACTACTCTGACAACGCCACGAATGGCTACTCCTGCAAACATTCGCCGGCCGTCAAAGTTCCATACCTGTCGATTGCGGCCACGAGTCCTACGGCGGCCAGCATGTAGTAGAGCGCGACAACCGCCGGTGGAGAGTCGGCTGTCTTCAGCAGTCCCTGGCCCAGGGCCAGTCCGGCCAGCAGCCCTTGAGCCCAGAGGCTCCCTCGCTCCCAGGCCATCCGGACGCCGGCCAGCTGCTCTGGCACCCCCGACTGGCCTGCATCTGGTGGTCCGTCAATCCCAGGGCCTGTTCCTTACCAGATGGATGCATGCAAGCAATTTCTCCTTATTTCAAGTCTGACCAAGAACACAGTGGCGCCGCCGGTTTCGGTGTTCAAGTTATGCTACTCTAGAGAACCCTCAACATGAGAGCTCCCTCTGCACGTGGAAGAGCAGTGGAGGCTGTAGGTTGGACAGCCATTGAGGCCACCAATGAGGGTCCACAAGGCCCTTGCAGAGTGGCAGGGAAGCTCAAGTTGTTCGAAAGTGCTGTCTGCCGCGAGGACAGGCTGTGTCAGTGTATGCCTCAGCGTTGTTGGCCAAATGTCCTTTCCATAGAAGAGGCTCTTCCTCAATGCAAATTTGCTCTGAAGCGATAATTGATCCTGCGCTGTACTCAATGAAATTCAGCTCGGTTTCCGCAGTGACGTCAGTTGAAGCACCTATTTATTTATTTAGAATATATTGTTTTGAATGCAACAAAGACTAATTAGAAATTTTGAATAAGATTAAGCGGGGTGTATGTCCTTCTGTGTGGTGGAAGGGGTCCTTAATTTGTCAATCCAACGGTTATCGCTGCTGTCTGTGCTTGCACTATGAAGGCCCTTTGGGCTTCGATTGCGGACCGGTACAGGACTGCCTCTCAGACCTAATAGTTGGTAGTGTGTTGGGGCCTCAAGGTGTATTGACTGGGCAGGACCACGCTATGGGAAGCAGGCTCATCGCCTCCTAGCACAGTTTACATTTGAGGTCGTAAGACACCGGGGATGTACTAATTTAGATAGGTGGGTGAGTTGTAGGCTTATGACTCTGGCGTGTCTTCTATAGATAACACACAAGCCATCAGGCGAAAGCGTCATCTGAGGGAAACCCACGACGTAATAAAGACGCTTCTAAGCATTTAGGCAGCCATTGATAACCGCCTGGTTCTGTCGGGCGCCTTCTCGCACCTGCCGGAGGAAACGCGCAAAGGGCACGAGAAGCAGGCGGCCAAAGGGCTCGCCGCCTGCCTTGCATGGCCAGTCGTGGTAGTGTCCGCTGCTAGGGAAGGAGGGTGCGCTGGCGTCGAACGGGGGTAGACGGTTAAGACCACCCGAAGTATGTCTAAAGAGGAATTTACGGGGTCCCATCATAGCTTCAGTACAAAAGGATTAGCGTGGCAGGCGACAGCTGTGCACCGAGCACGCGCCATTTGACTATATCTTCTTTCTCCGGCTGGCAACACCGATCGTAGCGCCTCCGTCGCTGTGCGCAACAGGGACCCGGACGTAACGGCGAAATGTACGCGTCGACGGTTTAGGAATAAGGTGCCTCGGTGGCATGCAGGTCGGCACACAAGCCATCAACATCCGAGGGGACCTCCTGAGGAGGTATCTTCATGTATATGCGAGTTTGAGGTGATCCAAGTAAACTACCTCTTCACGACCATCCAGCTTGCTAGTGGCCGACTTTGTCGTCTCCTTTTCTCCCGTGTCAACTCAACAATCACAGACACGCGAGAAAAACAACGAGAACATCTCGGAGACTGTGACGGAAGCTGCACATCTTTAGTGAAAGCGGTGCCACCTTGCACAGGGCAGAAAGAGCTCGCACTGCATAAGCGCCAGTGCAGTTTTCAATGTGCATTTTCCTGTTTTTGTGAAGGTGATAGCAGGCTCATGCGTTGCATTATGCTGCACCAATCGCGTGCAGTCGCCGCTGTGCAGAAACTCCAGCGTCGGCGTTATCGGGGTTGTGACCAAAAACTCAAGGTAATGGCACGGTTAATTGGCAGATGACCTGGCCGATCACTGATCCGTCGGTGGGTTGTGCGACGCAGCAATACCACATTATGTTGTAGAGAATTTACGGTGTCGCAGTGGGGGCACAGTGGAGTGTATAATAGTTGCATCCTACCGGTACTGACCTATGGGGCTGAAACATGGAGGTTAAAGAAAAGGGTTCTGCGTAAGTTGAAAACGCAGAGGGCCATGGAACGGAGAACGGTAGGTGTCAGAGAAATAACTATAGTGGAAATAAAGAAGAAATGGGGCAGAGTGGACGGTCTCTAGGATAACCATGAGGGGAAGACGTAGTGGGTGGACTTCGCAATTGGTCCGGCTGTTATGATGAGTGGAGGAAGAGCTCTTGCCGTGCATGCGCACCGAGCACGCGCTGTTCAACTTCTTTCGCCGATCATAGCACCTCCGGTTTAGTGTCGCTACAGGCTCGTTATCAAAGCGGCACTAACTTGGCATTCAACACTCCTGGAAGGTGACCTTCAGCAAAAGCGCCAATTGGGAGCTGCTGTTAAATCGACCTTGACCGTCATGTGACGCACACAACCCTATGCGCACGTCACCTCCCAAATACGAGACCCGAGTTTAAGGAGAACGGGGTCTTCAACAGCGTCACAATTCGGTTCAAGATTAAAGCCGCCAAGTATTTTCCCGTAGAAATATTTTCTACTCTCAGCTATAAATAGTCTTTTGTATGGTTGGCTATAGAAATTTGGCCGAAATATCTATAACCGTTCCTACGGCAGTCTTTCGCTTTTACTGTAGTCCGCGCTAAAGATTTCTAACCTATTATATGGATTTCCGGTGTCCTTGTGCTGCAGTCTAGCATTTTTATAGTCAGCGATAAACTTTTTCTTTTGGCCAGGTGTTGAAAATTCTTCGTATAAAATTCTGTCTATAAGTATTTGCCCGAAAAACTATAGCCGTTCCTATGGCAGTATTTACTTTGGCTATATTCCGTGATGCAGAAGTATTCAACCTATGCTATGGACTTCTGGTGTCCTATGTACACCGGCATTTTATATGTGGTCAGCTGTCGAAAATTGTTCGTATATTAGGCTATGCGCATTTGGCCCAAATAGCTATAGCCGTTCCTATCACAGTCTTAAGCTTTTGCTGTAGTATGTGGTATAGAAGGGCGCAGCAATGACGTGGAAGTAGAAACCCGCCTCGCTTGCAAGAGCACCGTGGTTCGAATCCCGGTGCTGCGCAATTCCCCACTGAATTAAACAAAATTCGCGTGTCGATGGAATTGCATAAACAGGTTCGAGGTGCGACCTATCCAGTGAACACCTCCAAAAAACGCACTCCCTCACCAGATCAGGATTTGGCCACCCTGGTGTAGTAATTGGCCACAATCTCCGATGAATACTCCAACAAATCTCTGGCCCTCGGTTCTCAGCGGCTGCTAAACTCACCACGGCGGCGTTCAGACTTACAACGCTTCCCAAAATTACTTAATAAGAAAACTGCGCAAAAACCCCCGCCGGGGTGGCGCAGTGGTTACGGCGCTCGACTACTGTTCCCAAGGATGTGGGATCGAATCCCGGCCTCGGCGGCCGCTATTCGCTAGAGGCGGAAAACAGGGCACCCGTGTGGTGTGCGATGTCATCATCAACATCATCATCAGCCTGACTATACCCACTGCAGGGCGAAGGCCTCTCCCATATTTCTCCACTTAACCCGGCTCTGTGCTAGCTGCATCCACTTGACCCCTGCGAACTTCTTAACCTCATCCGCCCACCTAAGTTTCTGCCACCCCCTGCTACGCTTTCCTTCCCTTAAAATCCAGTTTGTTACCCTAAGCGACCATCGGTTATCCTCTCTTCGCACTACATGTCCTGCCCATGCCCATTTCTTCTTCTTAATTTCCACTAGAATGTCGGTAACTTGAGTTATTTCTCTGACCCACTCTACACGCTTCCTATCTCTTAATGTTACCCCTACTATTTTTCGTTCCATAGCCCTCTGCGTTGTCCTCAACTTAAGTAGAACTCTCTTGGTTAACCTCCACGTTTCAGTCCCATAGGTGAATACTGGTTCCACCAGTCACGAAGGACGAGGTCAAGAAAGCATTAGAAACTATGAAAAGGGGAAATCAGCTGGAGAAGATCAGATAACTACAGTTCTGCCGAAGGACGGGGGGGATATCGTGCTAGAAAAGCTGGCAACCCTGTATACGCAGTGCTTGGTGTCATCGACGGTACCGGAACCATGGAAGAGAGATAGAGATATATATTTTAATGGGAACAGGAGATGTCTGCCTGGTGGTAAGCCTAGCATGCTACTCCTGATGAGGGTTGAGGGATGAGGGTGACAGAGTGTGAGAGGGGAAGGGGAAATGAGAAAAAAAGAGAATCGGTGTCGCACACTTTCACACGCACATAAGCACACACAGATGAGTTTTAAAGGGTATTGATCAACCCTGTGTCCTTAAGAAAAGTTGACTTTCACACGCACATAATCACACACAGATGAGTTTTAAAGGGTATTAATCAACCCTGTGTCCTTCAGAAAAGTTAGTAAGGCCTTGGTAGCTCGCGCAGCAGAGGATCCGTCGCACCAAGGACCCAGGACATGTTCAAGGCGCAAGGTTGTTTCTTTAGGTAAGCTTGAATTATTGCGCAGTGTCCTGCGATGTGCAGTAAACCGTTGACAGGAGTTTACCAAATGTTCAAAATTTTCACACACATCACATGTAGAGCACAGAGGCCTGCTCGCTATGCCTATTTTATGTAGGAAGTAGTTTGTGTATGAGACATTCAAGCGGATTCTGTGTAGACAGTTTCGATGCCACCTGTTCAAATTGTGAGGAATTCGAAAGACGCAAGTGGGATCTATTCGGTGTAGAGGTCGATATTGATGGTTCGGGTCACACCACAGAGAGCGTTGCAATCGCCATGATTCAGTTGCTACAAGTCTTGCTGCATCTCTTCGTGAGAATGGTATTGAAATTGTCCTTGTGGAATCTTTTAGTTCTTTTGCAGTGGCGTCTGCGAGGTCGTTGCCCGCGATGCCGCAGTGAGCAGGTAACCACTGTAGCACAATGCTGTGACCCAGGTCATAGGCCTCTGTGTGTAGCCTATTTATGTCAATCACGAGCTCTTCCTGAATTCTTGATGATTTAAGCAATTGTAGTGCAGCGCGACAATCGCTGAAGATAACCCATGCTGCAGGGCGTTGTTGTAGAATATATATAATTGCTTCTCTCAGAGCTGTTAACTCAGTAGCCACAGCTGAAGTGCGATGACTGAGTGTTGCCGAGATTGTGGTGTGCATTGATGGTATCCACACGCCGATGGATGAAGAAATAGCTGTGACAGAGCCATCAGTATAGATGTGGCAATGATGACTGTAGCGTGCACAGATGTGCTCAAGGGCGAAGTATTTAGGTGCGGGTCCTGGGGTGTGGGCTTTCTTTTGATGCCAGGTATAGTTGTCGAAATTTGCCATGAAGCAAACCTCATGGAAGCATGGAAGAATGCAAACATTATCCTCATTCATAAGAAAGGGGACTCTAAGGACCCTAAAAATTACAGACCAATCAGCTTACTGTATGTTACGTATAAGGTATTTACTAAGGTAATCGCTAATAGAATCAGGACAACCTTAGACTGCAATCAAGCGATGTCATTGCACGTTAAAAAACCCCAGGTGGTCGAAATTTCCGGAGTCCTCCACTACGGTGTCTCTCACGGCCTGAGTCGGTTTAGGACGTTAACCCCAACAACACAAACGCCAAAACTGCCAAAAAAGACAACCACAGGAGAGGACACGACACAAAAGAACACTTTTGGGTACTAAGATTGGTGCTAAGGGTGCTACGATCCTCTGGCTCCGGACAGGCCGCATTGGAAACTGACCCTGGCAAAGTTTAACGTTAGAACCATAGCTAGCTGGGCTAGTTTAGCAGTATTATTAGAGCAATTAGAATGCATAAAATGGGATGCAATAGGGTTTAGTGAAGTTAGGAGGCCAAATGAGGCATATATTATGCTGAAGGGCGGATATGTATTGGGTTATAGATGTTTACCCTAGAGACAAGAACTACGGGTTGTAGGATTAGTTGGTAATATAGAGGAATTCTATAGCATTAATAAGATGGTGGCAAGCATTGTAATTAAGCTTATCCCTTTGAGGGTCGAATGTTTTTGAAAAAAAAAAGCTTTCCCAGATGGTCAAATGACTTTAATGCGGATTTTGAAAGTTCAATACTTGTGAAGTCAAGGAAAAGTAGAAAAATGCTAGGAAAAGTATTTTGGAGTCCGCGTTGCTCGACACTGCAAACTCGCGAACCTCAGGAAACTCTGTGAAAAAGGAGAGCAGGAATGCCTCGTGAGCTTCGATGATGAACAAGCTAACAGCAGCCCCAATAAAGATGAAAATAGGCTTCTGTGTCCCCTGCACGGGAGTATCCATAAAGATGAAAATCAACTTTCGCGCGCCTCCGTTGTGATCACGGGAGGGGGGGGGGGATATACTGAAGGCTCTAGAAATTTACGCGTCTACATCTAGCCGGGATAATCAGGCAGAAGATGCAGAATTGGCAATGCGGAAAGTGAAGTTGCAGTATACTTTACTAATAGGTGACTTCAGGGCCAAGGTAAGGAAAAGCAGGCTGGAGACCAGGCAGTGAGTGGCGGTGGCATTGGTTCTATAGGAATAGAAAGGGGAGGGGGAGTGTTCTAGTTGAGTTTGTAGAGCGGAATACTTAAGAATCATGAATGCCTTTTTAAAACTAAGTTTTGACTAAATCTCATCTGGTCGGGTAAATTCATGAAGCGTTAGGGGCACCGACCCCAAGGGTAAAACAAGAGGTTTCGGCTTCCACCGTGACAGAAGCTTTGTTCACTGGATGAAAAATTAAAAGCAAGAAGCTTAAGTGCGTTGCACTAATCCTCCCACGCGCCTCGCGAACGTGGGCGGAAGATTACAGGCGTTGTGATTAAGCGTATGTGTCGTCGTTTGAATCATCAGGGATTCCAGATATGGGCGTGATAACCAGTTCTTCTCTTTACTGATGATTGACGCATCGTCCCAAGCGATCTTGTGCTGCGTTGCTTCCACGTGTTCCGCAAGTGCGTTAGATCTGACCTTCTTGTACCTGACGTCGTTCTTGCGGTCCCTTAATCGCTGTTCAAAATTTCCGCGCTTCGCTATATATGAGTAATTGCAATCTGCGTAGGGGATTTCATAGATGACGCGGGGAAATGTTTCTCTCTTTATCCAGTCTTTGACACCACCAACTCATGACGAAGTTTGCACGCGGGAACGTGAGCCACTTGCACATCATATATGCGAAGAATACGCGCCAAAGGCTTATGCACAACCGGCACTTAAGAGGTAGCAGCTCTGGCACGGCAATTAGGACCAATGGGTTCAGATAGGCTCGATGACCGCCGAGAATACACGTCAAGGACTTATAGCGCCCGCCGACGCTATAAAGTGGAGGCAAAGCAGAGCAGCAATGGGGGCTAGTTGGTTTACCATTTCAAGAATTTTCGCGCTACGATATACACAGATACACAAGAAAGCAGGAACCAAGTACACAGGACAAGCGCGCACTGACAACTGAGGTTTATTGATAACAGGGTTACATTTAAAGCATTCCACACGCACTCTCTGATACAAGAAATCTCGCAAACTCACTGAACAGGCAATGTCACATCCCTACGCACCTTTATTATCTTTATCTCATGACTAGTTAGCATGACTGATGGCGTGCTTACGCACTTGTCTTCTCCAGCTTCCCATATCTGAAACGCTTCTTTTTATTTCTCTTTCTTTTCTGTCGTTTGAACGGCCTAAGGTTGTGATTCCTTCAAAGTCTGGCTTGCATTTGTGTTTTGCGCAATGGGGTGCGAGGTTTCCAGGGTTATTTATTTTACCTATATCATTACAATGTTTCTTTAACGTCGTGTTCAAACACCTGCCTGTCTGACCTATGCACCTCATTCCGCATGATAAGGGAATGCTATACACAATGCCTGTATCACACTCAACAAACCTTTCTTTGTGCGCAATTCCGCATGTGTTGACTCTATCTTCGTACGTACATAATGTATCCCATGCTTTAAAGTAAGTAGCTAGTAGGTATGATTTCCACCTCGTGTTCACCGCTCCGAAAAATTTAATTAAGCCTGTGCCATAAAATGACTGATGATCAGGAAGATGTGAACGAAAGCCGGTCGCCACGTCGCTCAACCAGAACGTCTAGAAAAGGAAGACGGCCAGAAGACTCCTCCTAAACGGTGCACTGAAAGGAATCTCCCATGCTGTTGAAAGGATCTGTGAAATAATACTAAAAAATCGTCAATGTACACCCTCCCACTTTTCGCCTTTCGACAGTACAAATAACTTTTCATGCGTCTGGCGCTGTTCTGATGTCCAAACCAAGCTCCAACACGGCGAAATCTGGTCCAGTAGGAATATACGAGGACAGATTGTGGGCCTGCTGGTAGCACGCGCTTTTTGGCAGGAAAATATTCTTGATAGTTTCATGCGACGAAGTTCGCATGCAACTGAATGCATGCTCGACGCGGCGACGGGCAAATAAGATTTGTTTTTGCCGACACTTGATCTAGTCTTTGCAGTCTAGGATCCTGGCTTGAAGCAGCGGCCGCTCTTAACATCGCGCTATGACCGAAGGATGTATCGACCAGCCGCAGCAAGCGGATAAATTTCGGAATTAGATTCCCGCCTTTGCAGAAGAGGTTAAATAAGCCTTGAAAGCAGAGAGTCGGGCAGGTGGAGAAACGTACTGGCGCACTTGAGTAATGGAAGGCCTGCCATACAACCGTCGCGGCATGATCTAAGGTTTGACGAAATCTAGTCTGGTTGTGTAAATTCATGAAGGGTTAAGGGGCGCCGACCACGACGGTAATTGTCAAAAACAAGCCGTTGCGGCTTCCACACGGAAGCCTTGTTCACTGGTTGGAAAGTTCCAAGCACTAAGCTTAAGTGCGTCGCACTAATCATCTCAGGCATCTCGCGTACGTAGGCGGAAGGTTACCGGAGTTGTGATTAAGCATATGGTTTGTCGTTCGAATCATCAGGAATTCTAGATATTGGCGTGATAACCAGTTCTTTTCTTTTCCGATGATAGAGGCATCGTCCCCAAGCGATCTTGTGCTGCGCTGCGCCCACGTGTTCCGCAAGTGCGTTACATCAAACCATCTTATTTCTGACGTCGTTCTTGTGGTTCCTTCATCGCAGTCCAAAGTTCCCGCTCTCCCCTTCATATTGTCACATGGTGATTACAAGGCAGTAATCGCACTGAAATCGACTCTTTATTGGGATGACTTGCGCTCTCAAGAGAACTAAACAACTCGGCGTCGATAACAAACGTGACGTAGAATTGAGAATGCCTCTCGCGCACGTCTACGCTTTATTTAAAGGCGGCGAACAAACATCTAGATAAAGCCGCAAACGGTGACTAGCATAACCTGGAGCATTGTAGAAACACACGCGACTGGCTAGAATCTTCGAGATAGATCTCCACGCACTTTGCACGACAAACAAAATGATAAAGCGTCGTCTCGCGACAATGAGAATGAACAAAGAATACAGAAATGATCCGCGCTCTGGAATCAAAGTGATAAGGCCGCATGGCGGCAGCTGTCGAAAAAGAATAAAGATTTGAATAGTTCGCGGCATTACTCCCCCATTAAAAAGCAATCACCTCGATGATTGCAAAATAAACAGATAAAGGTAAACAAATTACGAGAAATTAAAAAACTATGGCCTTTAGCGCGCGTATAAGGCTTTCGGCTCACCACATGGATGGTTTCTGGGCGAGCCCTGAGCCCAGGTCGTGCCGTCAGGGATGACTTCATAATCAAGCTGTCCGATGCGCCAAACGATTTTTTATGGGCCGAAGTGCCGCCAGAAGAGCTTTTCACTCAGTCCGCGGCACGTATCGGCGTTCAAACCCACACTTGGTCTCCCGGTCTGTACTCTGCGTCGTAGCAAGTTGTATCGCCGGGAATTGGTACGTTGCTGGTCTTTGATCCGCAGCCGGGCGAGTGGTCTGGCTTCCTTTGCGTGCTGGAGGTCGGCGGCGACGTCGGGATGGTCTTCTGGCACGTGCGGTAGCATCGCGTAGAGCATCATGAACTGCCTGCCGTACACAAGTATGAACGGGGTCGCTCAGGTTGTCTCCTGGATGCCCGTGTAATGCGCGAAGACCACTTACGGCAGGATGACGTCCCAGGTTTTGTGTTCGGCATCGACGTACATGGCGAGCATGTCTGCGATAGTTTTATTCAGACATTCTGCAAGCCCGTTTGCCTAGGTGGTGGGCGGTCGTCCTCCGGTGGCTTGTCTGGCTGGTCTTCAAGATGGCTGAGTGAGCTGAGCCATAAATGTTGCTCCTCTTCCATGATGATCACTTCTTAGGCGCTGTATCGTAGGAAAATTTGGTCGACAAAAAACATGGCGACTTCCGCAGCGGGACCGTTAGGCAGGGATTTTACTTCGGCGTAACGACGCATACGTCAGTGGCCACGGTGGTACTTGTTTCCCGTCGCTGAAGCTGGGAAGGGTCTAAGGAGGCCCATTCCTATTTGTTAAAAGGGCATAGTTGGTAGCGGTATCGTGTTCAGCAGGTCTCGTCGCGGGTGCCTTGCGTCGCTGGCACTCACGGCACGTTTTGACGTAATGGGGGACGTCGGCAGCTAACCGTGTCATATAATATTTCTCCCGGATCCGGTGCAAAGTGCGTGCGAGGACGAGGTGTCCTGCCATTGGCTCATCGTGGAACGCCTGTAGTGTTTCCTCTCCGAGATTCGCAGGCACAAGAAGGTGTGCGAACCTGTTGGATGCAAAGTTCTTCCCAAGGACGTTATTTTAGAAGGCAAAGGACTAGCGCTGACGCCTGAATATAGCAGGTGAGGAAGCGGTCTTACCTTGTAGGTAATCGGCTAAATCTTTCAGCTCAGGGTCTGATAGCAGCTGTTCTGCGACATTGCTCAAAAAGGCGTCTTCGTCGCCTTCATTGGGGGAGTGTCGACGGGAGCTCGGCATATGCAGTCGGCGACAGAGTGCTTGCGGCAGACTTGTATACTACAGTCTCATCAAATTCTTGAAGACGTAGGCTCCATCGGGCAAGGCGGCCGGAGGGGTTTTTCAAATTTGCAAACCTGCAGAGCGCATGGTAATCGCTTCGGCCGTATAAGTGCGGACGGAACTTTGAAGTTGCCCAAATGATCGCGAGGCATTCTTTCTCGGTCGTCGAGTAATTCTCTTCGGCTTTCGGCAGCAAACGGTTGGCGTACGTACTAACTCTTTCTTGTCCTTCTGTTATCTAAGCGATAACTGCACCTAGCCCAACGCTGCTTGTGGTGGTATGTATTTCAATCTGGTCGCCTTACTTGAAGTGCCCGAGGAGAATAGGTACCTGTAAGAGGCACTGAAGTTCATTAAAAGCTTCCGCTTGCGGCGCTTCCCATTTAAAAGACACATCAGTCTTTGTAAGTTGCGTCAACGGTTCGGTGATGCGCGAAATGTTCCTGGAAAATCGGCGGTAGTAAGAGCCCAGCCCAGAGGCACAATGACAATGGTTTCCACAGGCAACACCAGTAGGTCCAAAAGCCCCATAATATTGTACTGCGACATGTTTTTCGCCACATCGACAGTGCGACGGCAGCCCTTCATGTCCGCGACAAATTGGCGGCTTCACGAAAACTTCAGGTGGCGATCGAGGCAACGGCGTGACATCAGCGCTTGTACCTACGTCACCCATAATAATTATAAGCAAATGAGCGGCTATATTCTATACTTGAACACTGAACCACCGATAAACGCATGCGAAATTGTTGTATTTTATTCGATGGCAATTCCCCCTCCCCGAGAGTAGCGTACAATCGAGTTCGCAGGGCTTGTGCTTTCGGCGGTTTTTCAATAGATAGATGGATTTATTGAAAGGAAAGGCAGAGATGTTGGCCGGAATTATTAAAATCTGCCCTGCTACTCTGCACTGGGGAAGGGGAGAAGAAAGAAGATCATGATGGGTGACGATGTGACTGAAGGCATAAGAAATATATATGCAGGCAGGACAGCTTGCCTTGCAAGCGCGATTCAAATGCAGTGGTACACAAAAAAAAACGGCAAAGAGCCCGCACTGCCCGGACACCCTTCCCCTTGTCCTGCCAAGCGCACAGCAGCAGCTCCTCCGACAGAGGCCTCTTGTCCAAACGCGAAGCGGCTAGCACACTTCTTTCGCACGCATACACTGGGCACACCAATAATATATGGTCTCTGGGATGCCACAAGCTGAACATTCCGGTGAGTCCAATTAAATGCAAGTCCCTGTTCGTGAAAGCCACGTTTAAACGAAGTCTATGTAGTAAGCATGCCTGATGACGCGGAATATCACGCGGAACAAAATTTCAATGTTCGATCGAGCCTTTTTAGTCGAATGTGTCTGGCGTCTGGCCCAGTAAGCTGCTGTAGCATTCTTCATACAGTTCATAAGAAGGCACGTTGTATCCGCTCTTGAAAAAGGCACAGCTGTTTGGAGGCCATTGCTGTGTGCACTTTTCGGTTCAACATTGGCCTGTTCATTTCCATGGAGCCCGCAGTGGGTAGGGATCCATTGAAACATTAGCCTGTGGCCTTTCAGTTGGGCAGATGTGAGGAGCTCCACAATGTTTAGTGCCAGGAACTGGTAGGCAGTGTGGGGTAAGAAATTTTTCAAAATTTGCGATGCAGTCTTTCAATCCGTGAATATACACCATTTTTGAGGTGGTTCCCCACATATGTCGCGAATAGATTCCCGAATGGCTACAAGTTCAGCAGCCGTTGATGTAGAAGTATGTCTGGAAAGGAAATGTAGAGTCGTTTTCTAAGTTTGTATGGCCATAGCTGCAGCGGATGCCTGTGTTGACACAGATCCCTCAATGTATACGTGAATATAATTAGGACATTCTCACCAGATGTGCGCAAGAGTAAGTTGTGTGAAACCACTAAGTGGCACCATTGATTTATTTAGTATCCCGGGAACACGAAGGTGCCCCAAAGGTTTATCCATCACCCATGGTGGTTGGGCGGGACGATATGGGACGGCATATCCTGTTGGTACTTGCGACTGATAGCAGCGGAGTGCACTTGTAAAACTGCAGTCCGGCCGCTCATCCAGAATCTTGCAGTGGGTGAAAACGGTGTCGTGTAAGGGCTCGTAAATATACACGAAGTGGTTCGTGTGACAAATATATGGATATTGGGCGAGCATGCGCATCTTCAATTGTGCCTTTGTTAGAGGTGCATCTGGGCAGCCCAAGGCATATTTTCAGTGCCTGCGCTTGCACGCTCTCCAATGCACAAGTTTTAGAAAATGCAAACGGTCATCGAGTGTAGATTTGGCAACAGTGCTCTGAAATCAACTATTGCTTACATGCAGGACGGGAAGCGTCGATGTGACCCTGACTGCTGAGCAGGCAGCCAGCAGTAGTCGTAGACGCCACTTGCGGAATAAGAATGGTCACTGCACATAATTCTGTCTGGAGCGATTGATATCAAGTATTGGTCACACTGACCAAATCAGCGAAAAGCGCCGGTCGTACGCGGCTTCACCAACCCAAGTGTAAAGTGTTTTGAAGGTAGGCGATCGCATCAGCGCTTCCTACAGAGTTGTACTGTGTAAACAGGCAAAATTGGTTCGTAGTTTTCTGCGGGTCTGGGCGAACGCCATCCTTGCTCTCGATATGGATTTTAGGAAACGCAGCGCAACGAAGACAAGGACTAAAAAAAGAATACACTTTTTTTTTATTTATTTATTTAAAATACCCTCAGGGTGCAGGTGTACGTTACAGAGGGGAGGGGCGCATACAGGTATATATATAAAACAGAAGGTTAATACAATAAGCGTACAACTCTCTGAAAAACAAAGCATATAAAAAAGAACAACGAGGTACATGGGTAATTTAGGAAGACGGCATAGGTGTAAAAAAATAACAAAATATAAAAATATAATAAGCAAAACAGTATACAATGAAGATAAGCAAATAACCATAACAAAAGTTTTAATACTACGCAAAAAAAGAAAATTTGCAGTGCGGATTTAAATTTTTCTTCTTCAGTTATACTTGTTAGGGATGCAGACAGGTTATTCCAATCATTACAGGTGCGGGGAAGAAACGAGTTAGAATAGACAACTGTGTTTGAGTGTAGAATGTTTACCTTTTGACTGTGGTTACGCAGTAAAGCAGAAATCTGGGCGAGTTGGTGAACGTTCAAAAATAGCGCGAATAACACACGGACAGAAAGGGCGACGCATACAAGCGCTAACTCGCAACTAAGGTTTGTTGCTGATTACGCGCAATATATACATGGCACACGGAATAACACAAATCAAAACAGGTTCCCTCGGGAACTTGTCACGGGTAAAAAACCCAACACAGCAACACGTGTCAATCACGAAGGAAAAAAAACCCGTGAAGAATACATTTTTCATTAATGCTGCATGGCGGAAGCTAGAAAATCATGCTCACATTCTGCCAAGTTTAACGATGGCTGGCTGATACACAGATCGGGACTGATACGTATGTGGTAGGCCTACACAGTTTCGCGGACCAGCTGGTCAGGGTGTTTGAAAAGTAACTTAGCAGGGTTGACGTTAGGCCAGTTGGTGAGACATAAGGAAAATAAAACCGCCGCAGGCACAGGACGGATGGAGACAACACAGGGGGTACTGGCAACTGAAAAGTTTATTGTAAAAAACAAGGGCTTTTAAAGACAGATGAAACATGTTATCTTACAATCAGGTAAAGTAGAATGAAACATGAAAACCAAACAAGACCTTCGGCTAAACAATCAGCACGTGGAAGTTGATAAAAGGGTGATAACAAATAGGATCTGAAAAGTATGCACGCGCTTTCAAATATAGGTTTGCAACTAATCGCTTGTGTTTTATCTTTACCGAGACAATCCTCACACGCACGGCAATGCTCTGGGAGATTGCCAAACCTATCTTTTAGCGAATTTCGATACTAGCCAAGCGTCACATTAGGGCAGCGCCCCATCTGTCCTATGTATTGAGAGCGAGGACATACCGTGGCGCCACCTCTCGGAAGGGCCCGTATGACGAAGAAGTGGGATAACGCACGTTGAACTGCTGCTGTGGGATGCTTTCCTAGGCAGTTCAGTTGCGCGTTAGCATCACGTTTATTTATTTATTTATTATATATCTCTGTCTGGGCCTGTATAAGCTTATTTTGAGGTATGAGACCCACGCATTCGGCAAGAAAGCACTTCATCGTATCAGAGTTATCGAAGTTGGCGAGCTTTACTACTACGACGACGTGCACCGGCTGCAACATTTCTGCTGTTATGAAAAAAAAAGAAAAAAACTGAAGTATACCGCTCAACCAGTCAGATTTAAGCAGTCGGTGCACAGGTAAGGGGATTCCTCTGCAAGAGCAGAGGACTGTCAGGAGCCTGACAGATGCTGAGTGCATTCGCATAGCACCGGCGAAAACGGCACCCTTCGCCTGCTCCCTTGAACGTATAAGAGCAAACAAGTTTGATTGAGGGAATGACATGGATTAATGTTTTAGCAAGTGTGAAGATGTGCGTTCCACACAGCTAATTGTCGCGCACTGACTACCGTCATTGGCACTCTTGGTTAGAGCTGATATTTGTTTTCCCCGCGCACAGTAGTTTTTTTTTTTACGCATATCTCGATCAGTACATCACAACATGAATGCAATGCTCTATGTTTGTGTGTTTTCTATCATTTGAAATTACTACAGTATAGGACACAATGTCTGAGACAACTCATCATGCATACCGCTGCCCGAGGCGGCAGAATCTTCTAGTTCACTTCAGTGAAACTTCCGTGTCAACGCGTTGAGAACTCCTGGCCTTCGCACGATCCCTCCTTTATTTGGGAGGGTACTGCTCAATGAAGAAGACAGCATCTTTTCCATCCTTCCAGCAATAGCATCGTTGGCTTCACAAGTAATAAGCGTAAATTAAAACCCGCGCGCCGTTTCTTCTGCCGCTCACCGAACTTTTAGCGCCAACTCTATGGACGAAATCTCGCTCGCTGAGATGTCTGCTGCGCATATCATGACAATAATCACTCGCTATTCTACCCATTCAAATTTTAATTAAGGAAGGAGAATTCTTTGAGCTTATGTTTCGGGTAACATTCGGAGCTTGCGCCGGGTTCCCTCGCTTACGTCCGGGTACAGAGCAGTAGCGGGCCCTAGCAACAGCTTAAATAAACTTCAGCAGCCTCAGTAACCATGCAAGATCAAAAAGTGCAAGGCTGGCACTCTATATCAACCCAAACTACAGAAATAAACGCGACTATTAACTTTTAAAACTCACAAATTCAATCGAGCGACTGCTTCAGCAGCAGTAAGAGAAGTCATGTGATCCCCTTGTTCCCCTAGGTCGACACTAGCGCCGTTCGCTCCAGTGGTGGCGCTCGCGCCCAATACCGCTCCGCATGACAGCGGGAACTTGTAAACAACGTCAACGGACCGGGGAACGAACGGTGACGAGTGTTTAACAGTGCAGCCATGTCGTTTTCTTCGTTCGCCGAATCTTTCCTGTCGGTTCCGAATTTGTGAACACAAACTGGCCAGCTTCTCCGGACCGGAAAAACCACAGGAGTGCCAAAGCGGCTTGCCACATTCTTCAGGCCATGCGCCATTCTGTGCACATAGGGCACCACACCGACCTTCTGGCGGTCTCGCTCACCACTATTTGACTCACGCCATTCTTGACCCATCGCACTAACTTATCGCAGGTCATCGAGATTACATGATTTGGGTACCCAGCATCCTTGAGTCTGGTGGCCTTCGCAGAGGCGCTCTCTTGCATCGAGTGAATGCATGACTTCGTTGTGGCTGGATGTCGCTGTCCACCTGTGCCAGGAAAATGTTACTCAGAATGAGTGCTACACAAGAACCAATGCAAGCACCGGTACGTTGGACGAAGAAGTTCCCTTCTCACCCGATGACAGTTGAAGAAAGAAAGGATTGAGAGTTATCTGTGCCGATAAGGAAGGAAGGTTCGTGGTTATGCCGGAGGGCACTTTTAGGGAGAAGGCTGGAGCAGCCATCGAGAAGAATTTTAGAAGTATTTCGTTCAAGGGCAGCACAATGAAGAAAGAAGCAGTTTCCTTGCTGCGTAAGCGCAATTTGGAGAAGCTGGCGAGCTCTGTGAAGAAGACGCTAGGCGTCTAACTAGAGGTTTTTTTCACAGCTAAAAGTCACAAACTTAACATCCCATTCCGGTCCATTGTGTCTGAACGTCATACATGACAGCACGAGGTTGCCGTTTACCTGCAGAAACATCTCACGTCTTTAAGGGTGCAGGATCCTTGCAATATTCCAAACTCTGATGCTGTGGTAGATTTTCTGAGGACCGAGAACTCAGAGCGATGTGGTGTTTTCAGTATGGATGTTCAGGTCTTGTATTACTCCATGCATCGTGAAGAGCTTTTGAAAAGTGTGAAATTGTGCATAACCAGTAGTAACGATGAGATCGCCTTTATGGCCAGGTGCGGTGTTTCAATAGAATCCTTCATGGAAATCCTGTCCTTCTATCTTTCTTCAATTGTCATCGGGTGGGAAGGGAACATCTTCGTCCAACGTACCGGTGTATCCATTGGTTCTTGTGTAGCACCCATTCTGAGCAACATTTTCCTGGCACAGGTGGACAGCGACATCCAGAGTAATTCAGGGGGGTTGGTTGAAAAAATTTACAGATACGTGGACGACTACCTTGTGTTTACTTATGAATCGGATCTAAAACAGTGTATTCCGGACATTTTAAAAATCTTCACAGATTATAGTTCAGGCCTTAAGTTTACTGTTGAAGCACCAAAAGATGGCGCACTTCAATTTCTGGATTTGTCGTTGACAGCTCGCCGGAATCACATTTGCTGGACTTACAGCCCCCGGTCCGCCAACGGTATTATGCTTCGGGACAAAATGGTGTCGCAACGTCCTGCCTCAAGGAAGCCACAGCGAAGTCATGCATTCACTCGATGCAAGAGAGCGCCTCTACGCAGGCCACCAGACTCAAGGATGCTAGGTACCCAAAGCATGTCATCTCGATGACCTGTGATAAATTAGTGCGATGGATCAAGAAGGGCGTGTGTCAAATAGTGGTGAGCGAGAGCGCCAGAAGGTCGGTGTGGTCCCTATGTGCACAGAATGGCGCATGGCCTGAAGAAAGTGGCAAGCCGTTATGGCATTCCTGTGTTTTTTTCCGGTCCGAATAAGTTGGCCAGTTTGTGTTTACAAATTCGGAACCGACAGGAAAGTGGCGGCGAACGAAGAAAACGACATGGCTGCACTGTTAAACACTCGTCACCGTTCGCTCCCTGTTCCGTTGGCATTGTTTACAAGTTCCCGCTGTCACGCGGAGCGGTATACATAGGACAGATGGGGCACTGTCTTAATGTGAGGCTTGGCGAGCGTCGACATTCGCTAAAAGACAGGTTTGGCAATCTCCCAGAGCATTGCCGTGCGTGTGAGTATTGTCCGGGTAAAGATAGAACAAAAGCGATTAGTTGCAAACCTATCTTTGAAAGCGCATGCATACTTTTCAAACACCCTGACCAGCTGGTCCGCGAAACTGTGTAGGCCTACCACATACGTATCAGTCCCGATCTGTGTATCAGCCAGCCATCGTTAAACTTGGCAGAATGTGAGCATGATTTTCTAGCTTCCGCCATGCAGCATTAATGAAAAATGTATTCTTCCCGGGTTTTTTTCCTTCATGATTGACACGTGTTGCTGTGTTGGGCTTTTTACCCGTGACAAGTTCCCGAGGGAACCTGTTTTGATTTGTGTTCTTCTGTGTGCCATGTATATATTGCGCGTAATCAGCAACAAACCTTAGTTGCGAGTTAGCGCTTGTCTGCGTCGCCCTTTCTGTCCGTGTGTTATTCACGCTATTTGTTACATCATAAGAGATGCACACACGAAGGATATGGCCCAGGAATAACAGCTCTTCGTAGGCGGAGTGGTACTCTTCTGATTTTAACGTTAGTCCCGGTGACTTGATGGCATCCAGCACTGTTTTCAGCCTTTTCAGGTTGTCTTCAAAATTTGACTAGAAGATACCGACGTCGTCCTAGTATACAAAACAAACCTGTCACTTCAAGCCAGCCAGGAGCGTGTCCATTACTCGTTGGAACGTGGCTGGAGCGGAGCACCGGCCAAATGGCATTACCTTGAATTCAGAGGCCGTCTGGTGTTATGAATGCCGTCTTCTCGCAGTCTCTTTCGCCGACGTCAATTTGCCAGTATCCGCTCTTCAAGTCCATAGACGAGAAATACTTAGCGTAGCAGATACGGTCTAGAGTATCGTCGATGCGAGCAAGTGGGTAGACATTCTTCTTCGTGACGTTGTTCAAGTGGCGGTAATCGAAGCAGAAGAGCAGTGTGCCGTCTTTCTTCTTCACTAAGATGACTGGTGCCGCCCGAGGTCTGTTCTATAGCTGAATAACGTCCCCGCGAAGCATTTCCTCCACTTGATTTCGGTAGAAGCTCTGACGAAGAGGTCGTGCGTGTTCGTCCATGATAATGCGGTGCTTTGCCAACGGAGTCTGTCGTATCTTTGACGCTGAAGAAAAGCATTCGCTGTAGTTTTCAAGAACAATGCGAATCCGCTCTTCTCTGTCTCGGAGTAGTGCTGCGTTGATGTCGAACGTTGGCGGCTTGGATAGGTTGGGTGCATCGTCTTCGGGTTGACCAAGAAAGGCGAAGACATCTCGGCGGTCCGCTAGCTCGCCAAGAAAAGCAATCGTTGTGCCCTTTTTAAGATGCCGGTGAAGTTCGTCGCCAACACCTAAGCCTGTCCTCCGGATATGGGCGACACCTCTTACGATACCGAGCCCTCTTTCCAAAAGCAGCTGGGTGCTTACCTCAACCACAGCTTCGGCGGTTTCGATGTCTGCATTTCCCACACTGGCGATGACGCTTGATCGGGCCGGCACGGTCTCAGTCGAGGACGTTTAGAGCGACGGTTTGCGTCGAACTTGTCGTAGAAGGTATTGCTTGTTTCGTCGAGAGCGTGATGAGTTTGGGTCGGAGGTCGATGACCGCCTTATGTTCATTTAGAAAGTCCGTGCTCAGATTAACCTCGCGCGAACACTTGGATAGCTACGCCAGCACGCTTCGCAGCTCGCCTCCATGACGTGAGACACCAATTCCAGTTCCAAAAAGGTCTTCTAGAAATGGGACCGAAGTTCTGCGTGCAGCCGCATCTGCGAAAAGAGGAGACGCTCGCCCGGTCGATTTCTCGTCTTGCACAGGATGTGTTGAGGAATGTATGGCAGTTTTGTCAACCACTCAGGTTGAAAACTATAGGCAGGGATACGGTTCTCTGGTTAATTTCCTGCATTCGAACAATTTGAGGCTGATGACAGCTGATAAAGAAGGTTGTTTCGTGGTCCTACCGAAAACCACGTTTTTCTCTAAGGCGATGGAAGCGGTGCAGAAGAATTTTGTCCCAGTTTCGGCAAAACCAGGAAAGGAAAAAGGCAGAGCTCTGCGCTTGTTGGAACATTTGAACCTGGAACGTCTTAAAGCAGGTGTCAATAAGGCGAAAGGCCTGAATTTGAAATTTTTTTTTTCAGCAAAGACGCACAAAGAAGGCATGCCGTGTCGAGCTATTGTGACCGAGAGGAGTACATGGCAGTATGACATTTCAGGGTACCTGCAGACACATTTGCCGTCTTTGACTATTAATAACCCATTCAGAGTTGGGAACTCTGAGGGTGTGCTAAATTTTCTTCGGGATGATAATCCAAGGTCGTGCACGGTGTCCAGTGTAGATGTGGTAGATTTGTTTTATTTTCTTCCCCATAATGAATTGATGAATGCTGTTTTAAAATGTATAACGCTGTATAATGATGAAGAACAGTGTGGTATTTCTGTATCTGTATATTTCTGTATCAGAAGGTGTGGTATTTCTGTATCTAGCTTCCTCGAGTTGCTCTCTTTGTACCTGAATGCTATGTTCGTTGAATGGGAAGGAAAGTTCTATACCCAAAGAGCGGGTGTTTGCATCGAATCTAATGTAGAGCCTGTGTTAAGTGATATTGTTTTGTCCTTTGTTGATCATGGCATTGAAAATCACATGTCGGGCATGGCGCTGAGCATATTTCGATATGTTGATGACTTCCTAATTTTTGTTGAAAAAACTAACTTTTCAAGGCGCATGACTGATGTACTTAAATTGTTTAAAGAAAATGTTCTTGGTCTAACTTTCACCACTGAAGTCACCAGTGATAGCAAGCTACAGTTTTTGGATCTACGTTTGACTGTTGAGACGGGCCATATATGATGGGGATACCTACCTAGGGTAGAAAAACCATTGTTAAATTTTAAATCGCATCACAAAACAGGAATTGCGGTCTCATCTCTGATGTCTTATTTATCAAAATCGTGTGAGCATATGGTAATCGGCAGCTTCAATTATCAAATTGGAAGACAAGGCACCTGGCTACCTGGATGATGTTTTATTGTTGGGTTGTAACAAGATAGCCAAAAAGCTTAAAAGTCCAACCTTGGTGCCTTGTGCACAAAAAGGAAAGGAAAAAGTTTGCCGTTCTGCCTTATGTACACCGCCTGTCACACAATCTTAAAATGTGGCAAAACGATATGGCATAGAGGTTGTTTTTTGTGCACCTAAAAGGCTTAAAAGTGTTTGCGCTATTTTGGAAAGAAAAGCTGAGCATCAGACCTCGCCGCTCCCGTCCTGCTCTCAAAAGCCGCACCTTGGTCCCAACGTGCTCGCTTAGCTCGCGGCAAGTGGTTGCTCAGGAGCGGCAGTCTGGGTTGAAGTTGCACCAAGCGCCTATGGCACCTCTTTGCGGGCGGTGTCCGTAATTGTCGCTACTTGTGGCTGTTGAGGCGATGATAGCAGCCGGCGAAGCTCTTCGCGGCCAACTTGGCGTATAAGCTGTTTAATTCATTTGTGGTGGTCGCCGCTTCTAGGGAGCTACGCTGAGTTGTGACGGGCTGTTGCACTATAGAGTCTGGGAGTTGAAGGTTCGTTCTATGGAGGACGCTTCCTGTTTACATTCGGCCACGTTTTTGGGTGGGTTTCGCACGAGGAATCCAAAAAGCGATTCTTTTACGCCTGGCATCAGAAATTTAACTTTATCACCTTCAGTCATGTCTGGGGTGGTCTGACGGCGTTTCATTTCTTGAACGTAGGCGAGGACGGGTTCGTTGTGGACCTGGGCGTTTGACTGAAGAAGAAGTTCCGCTCTTACTTTCGTTACCCCGCTCGCGAACTGTTTCAACAGTTCCTTCGTCCTCCTACGTCGTTAGCAAAGACCCGTGGTTGTTATACCACGTCCGCACTTTTCCGTCCAGAGCTGTCGGTGCTGCTGCACGACAACCGGTAATGTAGAATTGCTGATGTTGGGTACTTGTTCCGGTGTCGAACGGGGTCCGGAGCGAATTTGGGTGGAAGGATGAGATCGGTACCCCGCAGGCTGGTTTCCCAGGACGGCAGGTCGCTTGAAGAGGCAGACACGAAGGGCTGCACCTCCACCAGGTGTCACGTGGTGGTGACAAACACCAAAATAGAAGACAGGCGTCTGAAATCGACTTGTTATTGGGTTGACTTGCGCCCGCGAGGGAACTAAACAGCTCTGCGGCGGCAACAATTAACGGTGCTCTCTGTTCGTCGAACTGAGAACGCCTCTCGTACACGTCTCACGCTCACTTTAAAGGCGGCGCAGAAACATCAACATGAAGCCGGAAACAGTGACTAGTATAACCATGAACACTGCCGGGGAGAGGGGACACACGCGAATTGTTGGAATCTTCGAGATCCATCTCGACGCATCTTCGCGACAAAGAAAATGATAAAGCGTCATCTCGCGACAACGCGCATGAACAAACAAATAATACAGAAACTATCCGCGCGCTGGAATCACAGTGATAAGAGCGCATGCCGGCGGCTGTTGAAAAAGAACAAATAAAGATTTGAATAGTTGGCTCGATATGAGTGATCGCAATCTGCGCAAGAGATTTCTCCTGCGCAGCTTGGGATTATTCCTATATAGGGGATGGGAGGAAGTTTGGACGGCGATTAAGGGACCTCAATAACGACGTCAGAAGCAAGATGGTCAGTTCTAACGCACTTGCGGAGCACGTGGACGCAACGCAGCACAAGATCGCTTGGGACGATGCGTCAATCATCGATAAAGAAAACAACTGGTTATCACGCCAATATCGGGAATCCCTCACAATTCCAACGACGAAACACACGCATAATCTCAACGCCGATAATCTTTCACCCACGTACGCGAGATGCTTAGGGCGCGATTAGTGCTACGCACTTAAGCTTCGTACTTTGAATTTTCGATCCAGTGAACAAGGCTTCCGTGGGGAAGCCGAAACGCCTTTTTTTTTTTGACAATTACCTTTGTGGTCGGCGCCCCTTAACCCTTCATGAATACTTCCTTCAGCAAACGGAAGAAGCGGAAGTGAACATGGAAAATCCCTAACGGGAAGACTAGATTGAAATTGACTTCATACTGTGTCCTACCATTATGCAGGATGTAGAGGTAATCGTTAAGGTACGATGCAGTGACCGCAGGATGGTAAGGTGTCGAATTGATCCGAAGAAGGAGCTGCACAGATTAGAAAGAAAGAACTCCATCAATGAATTAGCAGTGAGGGCGGGGGCTAAATAATTTCGGATCTCGCTACAGAATAGGTATTCAGTTTAACCCAGGATGATGACCTTATCGTAGAAGCAATGAACAATAATTTCACAGATATCATTACTTAGTGCGCGGTAGAAGAAGGTAGTAGAATTGTTAGGATATCGGTGAACTGTCTATAGAGACGAAAGATTTGACTAAGAAACGTCAAAATATGAAAGCAAAACTCCAATCTGGGCTTGTTGGTTTATTGTTATTAAAATGATTTGCAGCGCTAAAGGACGACACACAGAAAAGAAGCACATGGCAGCGCTGTCTGTGTGTCGTCTTTTAGCGCTGCCAATTCTTTTAATATCAAAGTATGAAAGCTTCCAACCCAACAGACAGGATAAAGCTGGCTAACATATCGAAACTAATCAAGAAGCGTAAAGTGGCCGACATAAGGTAGTTTTACATGGGGAAAATTGAGCATGCTCTAAAGAATGGAAGCAGCCTTAAACAGTGAGAAGGAAATTGAGCATAAGCAAAAATCAGATATATGTTCTAAAGGACAAGGTGGACAAAATCATTACGAATAGGGACAGGACAGTCAAAGTAGCCGAGGAGTTCTATTCTGATCTATATAGTAGCCGAAGAAACCGTCAAAGCAATCATGAGTTATGCAGTAGTCAAAAATACTCAGACACTTCGCCAGTGACGAAGGACGACGTTAAGAAAGCATTAGAAACTATGAAAAGGGGGAAAGCAGCTGGGGAGTTTCAGGTATACCTACAGATTTCTTCAAGGACGGGGATGATATCGTGCTAGAAAAACGGGCCCCCCTGTATACGCAATGCCTGGTGTCATCGACAGAACCAGAGTCACGAAATAGCGCGAACATCTTAATTCACAAGAAAGGGGTACGCTAAGGACTCGAAAAATTAGTCCAATCAGCATGCTATCTGTTACATATAATGTGTTTACTAAGGTAATCGCTAACAGAATCAGGAAAATCTTAGACTTTAATAAAGGAAAAGAGCAAGAGGTTTTCGAAAAGGGCACTATACTATCGATCATATTGTAAAAACTCCGTAGCAATACACGTAGCAAGCAGCAGAACGACCGAGCTGGCCCTTTTTTAATCAAGCGAAGCTCGAGAGAGACGAGGACGACGCTCAGCCACGTGCCAAGATATTCAGCCACTTGGTGGCGCCAGAAGATGGTCAGCGGTGTGTCATTGCACCCGCTTGGGGCATAGACACGATGCCGCAAGCGTAGGGGAATAATAGAAAAGCGGAGCAAGTTATGCGGGACAGTCTCTGGCTCTGGTTTGGGCCCTAAAATGGTTTAACGATTGTAATATGGCTTCATTCTGGCCACGTCAACTATTCCAGACTTCAGCTACCGAGAGGAGCGGACAGTGCCTTGTGGTAGCACCTCGTAGTTCACCGCGCTGAGGCGGCGAAGCACCTCGTAAGGTCCAAAGTGACACCGCAGAAGCTTTTCAGAGCGCTCTCGCAACCGTATTGGGCTCCATACCCAGACTTGGTCGCCGGGCATGTAAGTCACCTCTCGGTGTCGCAGGTTTTAGCGCTGGGCCTCGAGTACTTGTTGGTGCCGAATTCGCTGCCGGGCAAGCTGGTGCGCAGCTTCTGCGTCACGAATAACTGGTCAGCCCCCACGACAGTGGAGGGAGCAGAACCTGGAAGAAGCACGGCATCCAGCATTGTCAAGGGTTGGCGTCCATGAACCATGGGTTCATGGACGCGAACCCTTCATGGTTCGCGTCCATGGAGGTTCCATGGATGGAGGTTCCATGGACGGAGGTTCCATGGGTTCATGGTTTGCGTCCATGAAGGGAAGCGTGTTGTTTCCTGGAGTGCAGTGTTGTATGCGAACGTGATGTACGGCAGAATTCAGTGCCAGTTCCCATGTTCGTCGTCTACATACATAGAAATCATTTTGGAAATTGTCTTGTTAAGCCGCTCAGTCAGTCCATTAGTTTGAGGATGATAGATTGCTGTCTTGCGATGGGTGGTGCCACTGAGTCGAAGTACCTCACTCGTGAAGGTCGACGTAAACGAGGTTCCTCTGTCAGTTAAGACGACAGTTGGCGCCCAATGACGGAGTTCAATGTTGTGAATTAAGAAATGCACAACTTCCTCTGCGGTACCACAAGGAATAACCTAGGTCTCACAGTAGCGGCTGAGGTAGTCAGTGGCAACCGCTATATACCTGTTACCCATGGAGGTCATCGATAATGGGCCCAGTAAGTCCATGCCAACCTGTTGAAATTGGGATTTCGGGGGATCGATAGGCTGCAGGAGCCCAGCTGGTTTAATGGGTGGTGTCTTCCGCCGATGGCACTCACGGAAGGCACGGACGTAGCGGTGCACAACGACAGCTAGCCTGGGCCAGTAGTACTTTCGGCGTATCCGTGCCAATGTGCGAGAAAAAACGAGATGGCCGGAAGAAAGGTCATTGTGGCACGCACGAAGAACTTTGTCATGTAGCGCTGTGGGTACTACAATTGCAGATAAGAAGTTTCTGTTGGACCGTAGTTCTTGTTGTAGAGCACACCATCGCGCAGGCAAAATGACAACAGTCCGTGCCTGAAGAGCTGAGGAGAAGATGATACAGTTCCTTCGAGGTATTCGATGAGGGGCAAAAGTTCAAAGTCAGCCCGCTGCTTTCGGGAAGGTGGACGTCGCGATAACACCAAGGAATGCGAAATCGTCGTCGGAGCCGTCCGCGGGGCAGGGAGTAGGGGCGCGGGGCAGACAGTCAGCATCACTGTGCTTCTTGCCGGACTTGTGCACGATAGTAACGTCAAAGTCTTTCAACCGAAGGCTCCATCGAGCAAGCCGACCCGATGGATTTTTCAGGTTTGCCAGCCAACACAGAGAGCGATGGTCGCTCACGACACGAAACGGACGACCGTACAAGTAAGGACGAAATTTCATGACTGCCCACACAACAGCGAGGCACTCCTTTTCCGTAGTTGAATAATTAACTTCGTAACGGGACAAAGTGTGACTGGCGTAAGCAATGACGCGTTCTGCACCGTCCTGCCACTGAACAACGACCGCACCAAGGCCAACGTTACTGGCATCCGTATGCAGTTCCGTGTCGGCCTCTTCATCAAAGTGGCCAAGTATAGGCGTACACTGGAGACGGTACTTGAGTTCCGTGAAAACGTTTTCCTGGTCGGGGCCCCAAAAGAACTGTTCGGTGTCTTTTGTCAGGCAGGTCAGAGGCTCAGCGATCTTAGAGAAATTGTTAACAAAGCGACGATAGTACGTTCAGAAGCCGAGAAATCGACGCAAGCTTCGTTTATCCGCTGGTTTGGGGAATGAAGAGACAGCGGCCGTCTTCTCTGGGTCTGGGCTAACACCTCGAGCGCTGACAATGTGGCCGAGAAATTTCAGCTCGTTAAAAGCAAAGTGGCATTTTTCGGGTTTTAGAGAGAGACCGGCAGATTGGATGGCCTCGAAGACAGCGCGCAAACGTTTCAGGTGCTCGTCGAACTTGTCCGAGAAAATCACAACGTCGTCGAGATATACGAGGCATGACTGCCACAGAATACAACGTCCATCATTCGTTGAAATGCGGCAGGATCCGAACATAGGCTAAACGGGAGCACTTAAAACTCATAAAAACCGTCCGGCGTAATAAAAGCGGTCTTCTCACGATCTCGCTCGTCGACCTCTATTTGCCAATATCCAATGCGGAGGTCAAGTGACGAAAAGTAAGTGGCATGGCGAAGGCGATCAAAGGAATCGTCTATGCGCCGCAGGGGGTGCACATCCTTTTTCGTGACGTTGTTGAGGCGTCTGTAATCCACGCAGAACCTCAAGGTTCCATTCTTCTTCGCGACGAGGACAACAGGCGAAGACCAGGGGCTGGTCGAAGTTGGATAACATCGTCCTGGAGCATTTCTGTTACTTGGCGGCGGATGGCACCACATTCTTTTGAAGACACTCGGTAACGACGCTGACATAGTGGACGTTGGCCATCGGCAACTATAATTCGGTGCTTCGTTAGTGGCGTCTGTCGAACCTTGGAGGTTGATGCAAAACAATCGCGGAACGAATTGACAAGATTCTCTATGCAGCGTTTCTGACTGGGCAAGAGGTGCGGGTTCACATCGGTCTGAATGGCTGTATGCGTCGCATTTTCGTGGTCTGACGTGTTTGATAAAGCGTACTGGCCTGTACATGCTCCAAGTTCTTCAAAATAAGCGACCGTCGTGTGTGCCATCAAATCTTGGGGTTCACATGTGAAGTGTGTCAATAGCACTTCGCCTTGGCCACGGACAACTTCGACAAGGCGCCGAGCTACACAAACTTGTCAAGTTAGAAGCAGTGACATGTTATCTTCAGCAATGCCATGCGTGCCGGTGCTGTGATCACATTCGACTGTGACGAACTTTCTCGCATGCGGAGGGATCGTTATGTGGTCGTCACAGACGAGCAACATCGTTTTCCGGAAGTCCGTGTTGCTATCAACGGCTCGCTTGGTTGAAAACGATACCATGAGCTGCCCCAAGGTCTATAACAGCACCATACTCTTGAAGAAAATCCATGCCGAGAAACAGATCTTTGCAGCGCTCTTGTAATACGTCAAATGTGCCAGTGAAAGTAAAACAGCAGATCTTTATGAGGCACGTGCACATGTCAATCGGCGTCATCACATGACCACCGGCAGTACGCATCATTGGCCCAGACCAAGGCGTCAGAACCTTACGGAGTGCCGCGGCTAGCTGGCTGCTCATGACGGAGGTATCGACGCCGGTATCCACAAGTGCGGTCACATCACAACTTTCGGCGGACACAAAAATTTCCCCGGAAACAATGCGTTCGCAGCACGTCGGTACGTTCATCGGATCGGGTCGTCGCCGCTCGCGCCGTCGCGTCAAATCGTCGAGTGGAGGCTGTTTAATCTCAGACGTAGCGGCGGCCTCACCCCCGGAGGTTGCCGTGTTTAGTTTTCCCGGCTAAGGGACGTGCCTCTGAATTGCCCGACTGGGCGAAGCAAAACGCCTCGGGGAGGACTATCGCGACTACCGTTGTGGTGACGTTGGGTGCATCTCGTTAGCAGCCAGGTACACCTGAATCTCCTGTGGTGTTTCGCCATAGCGGGGTCGAGGCGCGTTTGGTGGAAATCCTCTCAAACCTATTCTCCGGTATGGGCAATTGCGAAGGATGTGACCAGGTTCTCCGCAGTGATAACAGAGCGGCCGTCTGTTGGGCGTGCGCCACAAGTGCGCCTTGCTGATAGCGGGACGCTGGTATTGCTGCGGCTCCACGGGGCGCAGATCTTGTTGCTACTCGACGGGGCAGAGGGAGCATTCAAGTGGAGGTTTTGCAGCTCTTCGCGGACAATGCTCCTCACAAGCTCCCGCAATGCCTCGTCCCTGGCTGCTGGCCCGGACGCACAGCAGGGTTCGGCCGCTACGCTTGCCTGGCGGCCGTATTGGGTACTCCGTTCCTGCAGTGAACGTTCCATGCCTGTAGCTTCTCTCGCAAAATCTGCGACAGTTCTTGGAGGGTCGCGAATGAGGCCAGCGAACAGCTGCTCCTTCACCCCGCGCATGAGGTGCCGTACCTTCGTTGCCTCGGGCATGGTAAGGTCGGCCCTATTGAAAAGCCGCGTCATGTCCTCGACAAACATGGCCATGCTCTCATTTGACTGTTGAGACCTCGAACGAATTTCAATCTCTGCGTTTTCTTTGCGCGCACTCGAGCTGAATGTTGTAAGCAACTCTCGGCGAAGGGTGATGCTACATTCACACCAAATCGGTCTAGGGGCGGGGCCTCCGCTGTTCACGTGATCAATGGCGTCATGGCGTCGGCAAAAAATACATACCATAAAAAAACGCGCTCCGCGCGTTCCTTTCGGCCGTCGATCCGCGCGCGCGGTTCTCGACCTTCTCTATCCATTCTACTGTTTCCTCGCGACCGCTCATTTTGCGACGCTACCTCAGCGACATACATGAGGAAGGAGGCTACTGACATTGATACCTGAAATGCGAAGGTTGTAAAAAGTTGGAGAGATCTCGGCTGACAACGTAAGGTATAGCTGTGCGGACTTCCAGAGAGTTCGATGCGTCACCCAAAGGTAAGTTCCTTTCACATTGTCGGTGCTTCTAGCCAGTAATATATGTATGCGTATACGCATGCCAGCATCACTCGATTTTTCTTGTGCCATTTAGCTGCACCACGACAGCATTAAGGCGAACACTGTGCAATGCTGGAACTTTATACTGTACATAAGAGCAATAATTTCGCTTTTCGATTGTAGCAAGGATTGCGCAAAATTTATTTGCGTGCGCGCGAAAGAGAGAGAGTGTGTGCTTGTGCGTGCGCGCGCGTTTGTGTGTGTGTGTGTGTGTGTGTGTGTGTGTGTGTGTGTGTGTGTGTGTGTGTGTGTGTGTGTGTGTGTGTGTGTGTGTGTGTGTGTGTGTGTGTGTGTGTGTGTGTGTGTGTGTGTGTGTGTGTTTGTGTGTGTGTGTGTGTGTGTGTGTGTGTGTGTGTGTGTGTGTGTGTGTGTGTGTGTGTGTGTGTGTGTGTGTGTGTGTGTGTGTGTGTGTGTGTGTGTGTGTGTGTGTGTGTGTGTGTGTGTGTGTGTGTGTGTGTGTGTGCGTGTGTGTGTGTGTGTGTGTGTGTGTGTGTGTGTGTGTGTGTGTGTGTGTGTGTGTGTGTGTGTGTGTGTGTGTGTGTGTGTGTGTGTGTGTGTGTGTGTGTGTGTGTGTGTGTGTGTGTGTGTGTGTGTGTGTGTGTGTGTGTGTGTGTGTGTGTGTGTGTGTGTGTGTGTGTGTGTGTGTGTGTGTGTGTGTGTGTGTGTGTGTGTGTGTGTGTGTGTGTGTGTGTGTGTGTGTGTGTGTGTGTGTGTGTGTGTGCATATACACTCAGTATTTTGCGGTATTTCGGAAGTACTCGGTATTTCTTTGTTGAAGCGCGCGGGTAGAAAATATGAAAAATGGTATTGACGACAGCCTAATGATGTTAATTGAATTTACTGTTACAATATATATGTTGTAAAAGCGGTATTATGCATATATTCATCGGCGGCAAAAATTTGCAGGACACGAGAAAATATATGTAAAGTGCCGCTTATATGTCACAGCATATATGCGGGTCCAACTTTTACCTGTTTGACACCAGTTATATAGATTGGTCTTCGATTCCATGACGCGCCCTGAAAAGTTTCTTCCCCGTTAGTACAACGAACAGAGCTTGATGCGAGGGCATCGACCGCGTCAACATTCCATGACCATAAACAATTAAGAAAGACTCAACAGAAACCTCTGGGGCTGCAGTGTCTGAGCCAGTAGTTCCTACAGGGCCTTCAGAAATGCATAGAAAAATTGTGGAAGGTTGGGAAAAGTGCAGTGCAATTTTTTATCATTGTCATAACGAGAAAGTTCTCTCTGAAATGAATAATTTTTTTACTATGCTTTCAGAAGGCTAGCCAGTTCTGTGCCAGAGAGTTCTGGCTTTCATGTACAAAGTTCACCAGTAAAGGAATGTTAATCTCTGAAGCCTCTCCCTAAACGAAGGCACCTGCACGACAAATGACACCATTACAATCATTGGCTTAGAAAGGCACAGTTTTGCCCTATCTCTCATTTCACCAAATAATTCAGCAGTTTTTTTTTTACTGAAGGATATAGGACGACGCCTCAGTAACCTGTGATTCATTGATAATGGTGCCTTGCAAAGTAACTCAGGGGACGAATTTAGACAGGCAAGGTAGAACAATAGGACTAAAATTCTATATGGAGAAAATGAAAGTAACACTTAACAGGCTAGGATAGCAAATAGGAGTTTATGATAGGTAGCAAGGACCTGGAAGTGGTTAGGAAATATGTCTTATAAGTACAGGTATAACAACCACCTGTCTCTTCGATGGCAAACAAATAACTAGAAAAATAAAATTGACTTGGAGTACATTTGGCAGGTACTAGCTATCAGATCATGAATGGCCCAGTAGTATACCTCAAGAAGTAAATAGTATATGTGACAGCTGTATCTTTTCGGTACTGCCTATTGGGCAGAAATAAGAAGGCTAAAAAAAAAGGTTTCAACATAATTTTTAGACAATGCAGACAGTTTCGATATAGAAAACGATAGGTTTAACACTGAGACAGTAAGTGAGCACAGAGAGTGGTCAGGAATAAACGGGAGTTAATAATATTCTAGTTGAAACCAAGAAGAAATGGACATGACAGGGCATTTCATATTCAGGCAAGCTAGCCGATGGTTGTTATAGGGTAACTGACTGCATTTCAAGAGAAGGCAAACGTCACAGAGTGAGGCAGAAAGGTGGGCGAATGAGATCAGGAAGTTTGTGAGGACTAGACGGGTGCAGCTGGCACAAGAAACGGTTAATTAGCTTATGTATACGGCAGAGGCCTTTGCCCTGCCGTGGGTGCGGTCAAGCTGATGGCAATGGTGTGCATTGAAAAGCACTCATAATGCTTAAAAAAAAAGTGTTTACCATGTTATGCCATTATTGCTATGCATACAACAGGTGTTTGGTTTGGGCTAGTTGGTAGCAGTTTCTTGAAGACATAGCGCAAAAAAGACGGGGACAACACAGATGTAGCGCCTGTCCTGTCTACATCTGTGTTGTCCCCGTCTTTTTTGCGCTATGTCTTCAGGATGCTGCTATGCATACACCTGAGTCACACGCACTATCCTTTCTTTAGCTGGTTTTTACAGACAGTGCAGACTATATATTTGGAAATTAGAGTATGTTTCTCATGTACTTTTTATTGCATACATAGTTCATCTCTGTTTATCTTTTAATTCCTGCACATGGCTAATTTTTTTGTTCTTCTTTGTAATGAAATTGTGTTCATTTCAATGTAAATAATGTACATAATAAATAAACTTGAATTTTCAATGACTTCGAAGTCTTCCCTGCATGTCATGCCTTCTTCGAGAAAATGAATGCATCGAATGCTTTTACTTGCATTGTAAAGTTGATGCATGGAGTGAAAGCTACAGGTACTGTATGTTCTGCTAAATTTATGAAGGGCATGGGGCTATGCTTTCAGTTCTGAGATTTTTTTTAACTATATCAAGCAGAAATCTTCACCATTTAGGGTATAGTTTATGTAAAAATCTTCAGTTGGTTCCAGCTAGAGCCAGTTAGGTCCAGAATAGCCCCACGAGCTTAACTAGCTGGTCAAGATTTTTGTCCAGTTAAAAAAAATATTGAATTGTTGAAATTAGTACGGTATGATCGAATGAGAGCAGGCATAATAAAAATGCAGCTTTGATGAATGCTGCTTTGAGAGACATGGTAAACATTACTGTTATAATTAGCTTATTTTCTTTATTTCTTTTTTAACGGTTTAATTAATATTGCAAAGTGGAATCAAACCATTTTTCTCGCCCCAGGATATGGTATTGAAGACTGCATGAAACACCTGAGCTGCAGCTAGAAGAAAATATGATGAGCACAGCATAAGAACGGACAAGAGGTATTAGGTATAGGACCATATACATATGTATAAAATGAAATAAATTAAGATCCCGAGAGTAAAATGGATATATATATATATATATATATATATATATATATATATATATATATATATATATGCCAGCTGGTGAATTCAATGACGACCCCATCATGAAGGTCCTGTTCATCATCCGAGGTAAGTGCCGACGGAACACCACTTGGTTTGGTTTGTGGGGTTTAATGTCCCAAAGCAACTCAGGCTATGAGAGAGACGCCGTAGTGGAGGACTCCGGAAATTTCGACCACCTGGGGTTCTTTAATGTGCACTGACAACGCACAGCACACGGGCGCCTTGCTTTTCGCCTCCATCGAAAAGCTGCCGCCGAGGCCGGGATTCGATCCCGCGTCCTTGGGCACAGTAGTCGAGCGCCGTAACCACTGCGCCACCCCGGCGGGGTGAAACACCACTTGGATTAAATGCTAGCTAAAAATGTGCCATTTTATTAGCTGCATGAAATTAAGTTGCGCAATATGCAGGTATATATCGATAAGCCTATAATTTTGATGATCGACGCAGCTCCGCAAATGCGCAGTTCGAATGATCACAATTAAAGGTATCGTTCAAGAACAATATCTCTAAGCTCACATCGAGTGTACATAGTAAGTTTGTATAATCATCACTCCCATTTCTTTTGCCGCAGATATATTATAGTGTGAAACTGAACGAGATTCGCGCGCTCTTTCGGCGAAGATTTGCAAAAAAAAGTGAATAAATAGCTGGAAAGACTGCTTATGCTAGCATAAGGAATTTTAAGTCCCCACTGCTGGCTTGCCACGAGTGCAGGGTACACAAGCGGCCGTTATGGCTCTAAAGTTGAAAGTTGACGCTTTCCACGCAGCCGCCGCGCCGGAGCAAAGCTTTTTTTTTTATATGTGTTTTTGCCGACGCCATGACGTCATTGGTCACGTGAAAAGCGGAGGCTCCGCCCCTAGACCGATTTGGTGTGAATGTAGCATCACCCCACGGCGAAAGGCTGCCCAGTTGACAAAGGACGCCTCGTGGTTTTAAACCACGTCTTGGCCGACTCTTGCAGCGCGAAGTACACATTCATTAGCTTCCACTCGTCGTCCCATTGGTTAAATGCGGTGACACGGTCAAAACTGGCCAACTAGTCTTGCACATCCTCGAACCGGTCACCATGAATTGATGGCGGTGATCGCGGTGCGAGAAGGACGAACGGTGGAGCGTTGCTGGAAGGCTGACTTGTATGGCTGCTCGTCGTGGATGTCATGGTTCGTAGCGGGATAGACAGTGATTCGAATTCAGGTTGTAGGCCTCGGAGGCGGCGGCTGGCTTTATGGACGGGAGTCGCGTCCACGCGTTGATGAGCAGCGTCACTGACGTCTTCGGAGGCAACGTACATGGGATCTTATCCTGCACAATCCACCAAATGTCACCAACACACGTAGCAAGCAGCAGAGCAACCGAGCTGGCCCTTTTTTTAATCACGCGTAGCTCGAGAGGGACGAGGACGACACTCAGCCACGTGCCAAGACATTCAGCCACTTGGTGGCGCCAGAAGATCATCAGCGCTGTGGCAATATCCATTCCATCAACCAGGTGATAGAAAAATACTCGGAATATGAGAAGCCCTTATGCATAGCAATCATTGATTACTAAAAAGCATTTATGTCAGTAGGAACCTCAGCAGTTATAAAGGCATTGTGAAATCAGGGTGTAGATGAGCCATATGCGAAAGTACTTTATAGAGGCTACAAAGAAATCATAGTTCTGCATAAAAAAAAATAACAGAATTCTCATAAAGAAAGGTGTGATTCAAAGAGACACGATCTTCCTTGTACTATTCACAGCTTGCTTAAAGGAAGTATTCAGACTTGGAATGGGAACAGTTAGGGGTAGAGGTCGATTTAGAATACCTCATGTAACCTACGATTAGCTGATGGCATTGCCGTGCTAAGTAACTAAAGGGATGAACTGCAGATAATGATTGATGACATAAACAGGAATAGCAGAAAGACACCCCTGAAAATCAATATGCAGAAGACTAAGGTAATGTTCAGTAGCCTCAAGAAGGAACCGCTCACAATAGGTAGCGAAGCACTGGAAGGTGTATGCAAATATGTCTGCTTAGGACAGACGGTAACTGCAGATCCGGACAGCGAAAGGAAAATAACTAGGAGAATAAGATTGGGATTGAGCGCATTTGGCAAGCATTCGCAGATTATGACTAACAGCTTACCGGTATCGTTGTAGAGGAAAGTACATAAAAGTTCATCTTACCTGTACCACCTATGAGCCTGAAACGTGGAGGCGAATGAAAAGGGTTCTACTTAAGTTGAGGACAATGCAGAGCTCCATGGAACGAAAAATGGTAGGTGTAACGTTAAGAGATGAAAAGAGCGCAGGTTGGGTCAGAGAAAGAACTCGAGGTTATGACATTCTAGTGGAAATAAAGAAACAGAAATTGGCCTGCACAGTGCATTTAGTGCGAATAGAGGATATCCGATGGTCACTTAGGGCAACAAATTTGATTCCAAGGGAAGAAAAGCGTAGCATAGGGCGGCAGAAAGTTACATGAGCGGACAAGGTTAAAGTGTTTTCAGGGGTCATGTGGATGCAGCTAGGACAGTACCGGGTAATTGGAGAGGCCTTTGCCGCGCAGTGGGTATAGGCCGGCTGACAATTATGATGTGGTAGAGAAATGTGGAACATTTCCTATGGATTTGTGGTTGCCTATAGTACTAGAGGCTTTATCGTTTTCTGTTGTGAGCTATAAACTTCTAACGCGCTTGTATAGCTTGCCTACGGATTTATACACCCATGCCGGAACCGCAATATCCCTCCTTGGACATTTTTTTTAATTTGATGCCTAAATAACGAAATCTCGACCACGACGAAAATGGTCCCCACAACAAAGACCACCGTAAGTCGGAGGTAATCGCCGGCGGCGGGCTTCCATGCGGCGACAGGGGTCCCACCAACTGCACGGCCCTCCTACTGGCTCTGCAGCTGTTCGTCATACAGCGTAAGCCCATATCTGCTTGTCAACCTGGAGGCAGCTCGCGAAGATTCCAAACGACGATACCTTCAACTGTGTCGATGTGTGTGTATTCGTGTCTGTCTTTTCTAAATTCATATGAAAATTGTGAAGCAACTATTCGTCGTACAGCGTTCATGGTAGTGTCAGGTGATTTATTGCGCACATACCACTCAACTCTTAGTCAGTTTGGAGGCTACGTCGTGGCAGGGATTCGATCCATTCATTGAAGGTATCTTCAATGAATGCATTCAGGACTTTCTGTAGGCTGCTTAAAAAGTATTACTGCTGGTCTTAGTTGTTGGTATGTATGATGTTCTATAGCCAGAAAATGGGGAACTGCAGTCTGACTTTAGAGGAATGTACATCATCATAGGCAACTAAATATACCAGTACGACTACAGGTGGATAGCGTCAAGAACACACAGGTCTCTATATCTCGCTAAAACTGTTTACATGGCTTACAGTCTGCAGCATTAGAGGCATTGATTACCACTGAAGGTGATAATGGCAATTGCATGTCAACAGGTGTATAGGCTAAGGCACATAAGTTTTCTATACCTAGCAAAAGCTGTTGACATGGGTTTCAATAAGTAGCTTTACGGGCATTCACGTCTCTATAGACAGGTAAAGGTAACTGTATGAGTACTATTCTATAGCTTCAGTAGCATAGTTTTCTAAATGTATATAAAGCGGTAATGAGGAAATTGGGCATAGGAAAAAATCAAATGTATGGTCACGTAGTGCTGACAAGGTCGTACACACCAAAAGAAGACGCAGGCATGATAGTACTAAAATAACCCTTTATCGGGCTGACTTGCGCCCGCAAGAGGTAAGCAACCCGGCGGCAGCGACAGCAACAAACGTGCTCGTCGATCGTCCTGTCGCACACATCAGCGCTCAATTTACAGGTGGCTCAGAGCCATCTAGATAACGTCGCAAACTCACTAGCACAACCTGACACATTGTAGAAACATACGCAAGTGGCCGGAATCTTCGAGACAGATCTCGGCGCATCTTGCGCGAGAAAGAAAATGATAGAGGTGCGTCTCGCGACATCGAGCATTAACAAACAAAGAATAGAGAACTGATTCGCGATCCAGAATTAGAGTGATAGGGCCGCATGCCGGCGGCTGCCAAAAAACAACAAATACAGTTTCGAACGTTTCGCGGCATTACTCCCCCCTTCAAAAATATCGCCTCGATATTCCAAAATAATCAAAGAGACCTAAACATAAACATTACAAAGTTTAAGCACCACGGATTCTTCAACGCGCGTAATAAGGCTTCAAACGAACAACAGAATTTCTAGTTCGCTTCGCCGTTGTGATGCTGTCGTACCGTCGGGAATGACTTCATAATCGAGTTTTCCGACGCGGCGAAGGATTTTGTACGGCCCAAAGTATCGACGCAGTAACTTTTCACTTAGTCCACGGCGGCGAATTAGAGTCCAAACCTCCAGGATTGTACTTAGCGTGACGTCGTCGTAAGTTGTATCGTCGGGTGTAGGTGCTCTGTTGATCTTTAATACTCAGTCGTGCGAGTCGTCGGGCTTCCTCTGCACACTGCAGATAGGCGGCGACGTCAAAGTTCTCCTCGTTGGTTACGTGCGGCAGCATTGCTTCGAGCGTCGTCGCGGGCTCCCTGGCGTACACAAGCTTGAACGAGGTCGCTCTGGTCGTCTCCTGGACAACCGTGTTATACGCGAAGATCACGTACGGCACGATGGCGTCCAAGGTCTTGTGTTCAGCGTCGTCGTATATGGCGATCATATCCGCGATCGTTTCTTCAGGCGCTCCGTAAGTCCATTGGTCCATTCGTACGCAGCTGTTCATCGATGGCTTGTCTGACTGTATTCCAGGATGGCTTGTGTCAACTTTGCCGTAAACGCCGTTCCGCTGTCCGTGATGAGCGCTTCTGGGGCGCCGTGTCACAACAAAATTTGTCCGTCAAAAAATTTGCCACTACTACCGCGGTACCATTGGATAGTGCTTTTGCTTCGGCGTACCGGGTAAGGTAGTCAGTGGCGTCGGCCTTGAAGGATCCGTCGGGGTGCAGGACGACGTAATGCAGCAGCGTAGTTCATGGCTGCTGCTTTTGCACTGGAGCCATCCGAGCCGTCGCCTGAAGGACGCTCAGTGCCTGCTGGACTTCTTGACGGACGACGTCCGCGAGCGTCGCCACCTGGGGTTGTCGCGATGATGGTAGCAATCGGCGGAGCTCCTCTCGCACAATCTCCCGGAAGTTCTTTCCGCTTGCTGATGCGCTGAAGTAGTGGCTTGAGTAGTCTGGTTGAAGTGGTCGCTCTTAGTGGCGCATCCGGGTGTCCAACGTCTTCTCGATGGTAGACGCTTCCGTTTCAAATTCTGCCACGGTTTTTGGTCGATTTCGGACAAGACCATGCTAAAAGCGACTCTTTAACGCCTCGCATAAATACTGTGACTCTCTCACCTTCGGTCATGTTAGGGTCGGCGCGGTAAAAGAGGCGCCTCATCTCCGCAATGTACGCCAGGACAAGCTCGTTAGGGAGTTGAAGTCTTGATTGAAGGAGGGCCTGGGCTCCTTTATTTCGCACAACGCTTGAAAAGGTAGTCAGAAACTCTTTCTTGAAAATCTCTCAATCCTTCAAAGCTGCCTCATGATTTTCGAACCATATTCGGTGAGATCTTTTGAACAGAAAAGTAGACTTGCTTGAGCTTCGTTTCGTCGTTCCAGGCGTTGAAAGTTGCCACGCGTTCGAACAGGTCGAGCCAGTCTTCCGCATCCTCGTCCGGTCGTCCGTGGAAGCAGGGCGGCTCACGGAGTTGGACGAAAACAACCGGTGCTGTAGGCTGTGCCATAGTCAGCGTTGACGCCTTCCGAGATCGAACGGGATCCGGCAGCAGACCGTGTTCGGGTTGGAGCCCTTGAAGACGGCGGCTGGTTCTCTGGCCTGTTGGCTGATCCTCCAGGATGACAGGAACAGGTCTGGTGTCTTGGCTTCAGGAGGTAAGCCGGAACTCGAAGGGCAGCACATTCACCAGATGTCACGTAGTGGTGACAAGCCCGTACACACGAAAAGAAGACACAGGCGTGATGGTACAGAAATTAACTCTTTATTGGGCTGACTTGCGCCCGCAAAAGAGCTAAGCAACTCAGCGGCGGCGATAGCAACAAATAAAAACTTATTTAAAATTGAATGTACACAAACATAATGTCTGCAAAATACATACTGTTCAAATGCATACTTCACAAACAGGGATACTCTCCAACACATAATAAAAACCATAAATAATATAAAATTAAAGTCAATTGCTATGCAAGTCGATTTTCCTCCGAACACTTTTCTGTTTGTAAAACTATGAGGCAAAGCGCGTTGTTAGGGCTCAGTGCTACGCTTATATGCACATACTAAGTTTTAAAGGGTGTTTCGGCTAGCCCATGTAGCGCCCCAGGGATCTCCAGCTATTCTGCGTTAACAAAGCCGGCTGTGGGGTGGTTCGCTGGCGTTTTACACCGTATGAGCAACTGTAACCGCAGTAACTTCTGCGAAGGAAAGAGAAAAAAAAATGGGGGGGGGACTAAAACAGGGGAGGGGAGATGGTGGTGAGAAAGGGCTCAAGAAAAGGTCCAAGTGCGCTCCTCTGGGCGCATGTTGTTACGAGAACATAACTTCAAACACCACCCTCCCGTTGAATACATGTATGTGGCGAGAGGACCATTTCCGCAGGAAAGCCTGCTGACCCAGCAGGAAAAGCTCAGTATCTAAAACATTCCAAAGCATCGCTGTCAGTCGTTTAAAGATGGGGTGCATTTGTCGATGTGGTCGCCTATAGTAGGAGGCTGCATTTCGGTTTATCCATAGTATGAAGCCAATTGACTTCACAACTAGTCGCTCAAAAGCTCCGTGTGGTTGTCTTGTGCGCGAGACTGGGATAGAAAATGCCCGAATCGCTAACCGGCGAAATTTGCGCGCCACTACGCAGTCGTTTAATCCATGCTGCTGTGTTTCTATGTGACCGCAATTGACACACTTGTTGGCTGCCACAATCCCAAACCGGAGAAGCCGTTCTTTCGTCGGCAAGACTCCCCACTCGACTCGCCAGCGGAAATCCTTTACGGTATCGGGTAGGTCGGGGCAGTGAGCGTCCCTCCATTTAGGGTCGCGCATTGTGCTTGGTGCAGTACCCGGTGGCAGCCTTGAAAGACACAATGTCTCACACAATCGCGAAGTGGCCATTTCAGTCCAGTCCTCACCAGCAAACGCTTCCTCAAGGTGTGTACACATGCGCGCTGCCGCTGCGTAGTATGGCAAAGGTGTGGCTGCTGATGGCGCACTGTTTCCAAAGGCGCAGGGCATCAAGGAACGGCGATGGCTCCCAAGTCAGTACAGGAGCAAAGGCCTTCCTACATAATCTGCCTCGCCTACAAGACTCTTTACCCATTTAGCGCATATTGCGCTGCAGAACGTTACCAAGCATGCCATGCTCCACCCACCGCAGTCGCGCGCAAGACGAAGCTGGGCTCGCGAGACTAGTTCAGTTTTGCCCTCCCAGAACCATCCAAACAACAAAGTGTGTAGTTCGCGCACTACGGAACAAGGAGGAAACGCGACGCGTACAACAAACCATAGCTTACTGCACAACATGTTTTTCACAAAATATGCCCTCTTTCTCAAGGGCAAGGGGGAAGCGGCGACGGCAGCCACTTGCTTCGGTATTGCTGTGACAATCTTCTGCCACGTGCGTGGAGAGGCTCCGCTCGCACAAAATGTGACTCCTAAGATTGTGACATGCTCGGAACGTGTTAGCATGTCCGGAAGAGTATCAGCAGAACGCCCCAGACATAGGACCTGACTTTTACTTTCATTCAACTTTCCGCCAGAGAGAGAGGTGTACTCAGTGTACAGCCGAGAAAGGCTCCCCAGGCTGTCTGAGTCATGCAAGAGCAACGTTACGTCATCCGCGTATTCCGTAACCTTCACCCTTGAAACGCCAGGCAGGGGCAGGCCACGCACCAAAACCGAATCCTCCACACGTCGCAACAGAGGTTCTATAGCGAGCACGAAGAGCACCGGCGATAGCGGCCAACCCTGCCTAACGCCGCGGGTTACAGCAAAGGGCGGTGTAGCAACTCCATTCAAAAGTACATCAGAAGTCATGTTACTGTATAGTAGCTGAATGAGTTCAGTGAAGGCTTCCGGAAAATTGTAACAACGTAGGATCCCATTTAGGTACGAGGGTTCCAGACGATCGAACGCCTTTTCCTGATCCAGGCTAACTACAATCCCGCTAGCTTCACGTGAATGAGTAAATTCAATGATGTCCCGAACTAGTGTTAATGATGTGAAAATACTACGTCCGGTTACCGAGCAAGACTGCTGGGGGCTAATTAGCTGAGGAAGAAGAGGGTTAATGCGCTTAACAAGGATAGCTGTCAGGATATTGTAATCAGTATTTAGCAACGTAATGGGGCGCCAGCTGGATGGCTGTCTCCCGTCCCTGTCCGGCTTAGGGAGCAACACGATCCTACCCTTTCGGAATGAACTCGGAACGAAGTCCCGAGAAAGTGCGTCGTTTAGAGTTTTGATTAGCATAGGGTGTATTTCTGCCCAGAAAGTGCGGTAAAATTCAATAGGTATGCCATCAGTGCCTGGAGATGTACCCGGGTTCATGCCCTGCAGGACGAATAGCACCTCGCCTGTGGTATTCGGACGCATGAGAGAGGCCGAGTCTTCATCATTAATTCGTGGGAGGATGGAGCCAAACTGGTTGACACGCGTGTTGTATTCCTGGTTTGTAGTGTGTAGCTCGGAAGTGAACAGATCAGAAAAGTAATTCCAAAACTTGCACTCAATGTCACGTCGTTGAGTGCTCTCTTGGCCACTCTCTACGTACACGCTAGCAACGTATGTCGGCAACTTTCCGGTCGCATTCGCGTCCCGTGCTAGGCGCAATACTTCAGGATCGGACATGGGTCGCTTTTAAGCTGCCATGCATTCTGCGGTGCGTGTATGTAGGCACAGCAGACACGAGTACCGATCACGCTGGAACTTCAAGTAGTCCTGGGCCTCTGGAGCCATAGAGCCGCTTAACTTCACCATGCGGATGCGCCTTAAACAGTCCTTGAGAACGACCGCTCGCGTTCGCGTTTGCGGCGGCCCGCCCTAACGCACGCGTCACGCCATTCCTCCTTCAGCATGTCCCAGTCACGTGGTCCTAGTCCAGGTTTTGCCAGCGACGCCGTGATAGCGTCTCTAACCTCATGTGAAGCCTCCAGATCACGCAGAACTGAAACATCAAGACGCCAGATATCGCTACGTTCTCCCGGTCGACCGGGTAGGTAAAGCGCTACAGAAACTGGGCGGTGGTCTGAAACGTAACCGGCATCTGCTGGAATGTCTAGTACGCGACATTAGACCCCTGCGGTCAAAAGCTCGCCAGGAACATAGACCCGATCAAGCCCGCTGCAACTTAGCCTGCCTTTCCGAGTAAAGACAAAAGAATGTCCATGTAAATGACACCACGCGTCATGAAAGTCAAACTGTGATAAAATACGAATCAACTATACAGTGTGCGTCATTATCCGTCGGACTTCTCTTAGTGAGCCTATGTCTCCGTCCAGGTCCAGAACACAATTAAAATCTCCGATCAGCAACCACGGGTGACTCCAAAATAAAAGGTGAAAGAGATGCGTAGAATTCGTTCGATTGTGAGTGGTATACAGGCGCGTACAGGTTAATGACACGAATCTTCCGCTGGCCGTAAATAAAATCAAACGTGATCACTCTGCCCCCTGTATCGAAGACACAATGACTACCACGCAGCAGACAGCGCCTGAAAATGACCACTCCCACACCACGACTTTGGGAATAACTAAATGAAGAGAAACTCTTAACAGAAAATCCGTCATTAAACTCATGCACTTCACGCTAGTTACGCAAATTAAACTCCTGTAGGAAAAGTAAGTCAATCTTCTGAGATCGTGCAAAGTGAACAACCTCACGCTGTTTGTCCGGGTTCCGAGAACCTTGAACGTTCCGCGTGAGTATGTTAAGGAACATGAATTTAAGGAGGATGAGCGTAGCCATCTTGCTCACCGGAAATTCAAAAATACATCTCGTCGGAGAACTCACCCTCAGCAGTGACCCGCTCGGGCGAGTTTAACACGAGCTTTTTTTGGAGTCGGAAATGTCCCAGACGCATCATTATCGCTTGCTGATGAGTGGTGCGGCCGCTGGCGTTGGCTGCAAGTAGGCTGGCTGACTGTCTCGGGAGACTCTGCGTCGTAGGACGCGCTGCTTGGTGAGTTTGCACAAGAGTGTTCGCTATCCACCTGATCCGCCCACTTTCCCGGCGTCGGTATGCTCGCAGGACTCGTTGACCCGTTTTCCGCAGCTGCAGAGACTCAGCCGGCGAAGCAACCATGAAATCTGAAGAGCGTGAAACGTTATCAGTTATTTCACCCTGTATCGGATCGTTGCCGGGGCTAGTTGCGATGATTTTATCGGTGCGTGCCTAGCCCATTCGCGCCGGCAAAACTTCCAATGACTTTTCTTGTCGCTGCTCTTTTGCTTCAGCTTGTGATGCGCACTCGGGTGCTGACGCCGCCGCCAGCTTTTCCGGGGGAGAATCTTCCGCCGGTTCGTTCATTTCAGGAACCACTGGTGGGTTGTAGCAAGTAATACTGGGTGTTTCGGCTCACTGTGGTGTCCGGGTTGCGTCAGCTAGGTAAACGCTGCTGGGCTCATTTATAACGGTGAGTTCGTCCCAAACCGCTCGTAGTTCTTGTACCGCCGCTAAATATGTCCTGCGCTGGGTGCAGTCGACGGTAGCATGTCGCCCACCACATCGTTGGCATGGCGCTGTGCAGCCCTCAGTCATGTGTCCGAAGACGGCGCAGCGCTCACATCTCGGTGTTATGCAAGCCACCGCCATGTGGCCCGCCAAGTTGCACTTCGCGCAAATCCGCTTCATACCACGGTACTCGAGCATAACTTTGTGGCCTTGGATAGTCATGAAGTTCGGTACCGGGGTGAGCATTTCTAACCGGACCACCCTTTTGCCCGTGAACTTGCTAGGAGTGTCCTTAAAATGCACATGTTGAACACCGCGGGGTTTTCCGTACGGCGTCAGAACTGCAATCAGGACATCGTCGGACACGTAAGGGTGCAGTCGATAGACTGTGACGAAGACGACCGGTGGGCCCAGAGGTTCCACTGGCAAGCGTTGATTTCCTAGGTGTAGAGCTCCAGATGCAGAAAACTTCGTGGCGTGTGCTGAGGACTACACGCACACGAGGTACTTGAAGCCGCCGAGGTGCTGCAGATACAGCACGCCGTCAGCACCAGTGGAGACGCTACCTTGCGTTGCGCACGTATGCACGCGTGGCACCTCGGCTCCGTCAGTTTTTGACAAGAGCCATGGACCAATTCGTAAAACCCCGCGAATTTGGCATCCATCGGACGCAGCCAGTTACCCGGCACACAGGGACATCACTTCAATTCCGGTGGGCAAATTTTTCACCACTTTAGAGCGAACTTTCACGCGCCCTCGGTGGCACCGCCGCTAAGCTTAACGGCTGCGCCGGCGTCCGGCGGCGAGGAAGCCACTCTCCGCATCAACATGGCGAACGCCCTGCCTCAACGCGGCTACGACCCGGACGCCATGACCTGGTCGACAGTTCCTCAAGCCGGGGAACCCAATTCGGCACCATCGGACCAGCTCCGGGACTCAAATCTCCGTCTCGTTGAGAGCCGCACTCAGCGCCGGAAAGCCAAGATGACGGCAGACGCCAGGTTGACATCCAGCAAGTCAACCCCACCTCAGCACGACCGCGTCTCGCACGCGGCCAAGGATCGCCAACCCAAGTCATCGTGGAGGCCCAGACCTCTCCACAAATTCCGCCCCGACGATTTCGTCGTGATCATCAAGCCCCGAACAGCTGTGGCCATCGGGACTGTCTTCCAATGTGGTGAGTGGGCTTAGCCTTGCGTGCCTATCTCGACGTGCAAATGGCGTCCGAACTCAGCTTCGTCGTTTCCCGCGAGCACCAAAAACGAGTTCGTGGCGGACCGTCTGCTTGGTGATTTCGCGATCAAATCAGCTCAGGGAGATGTGCCACTGCGAGGCCATCTCAAGCAAAATGGCGAAGAAATTTGCTACGGCGTCATCACTGTGGCAAATCACGAAACAGCGGAAACCCTGAAAGATGGTGTCCAGTGGAGGCACGGCACTATCTTGGAAATTCGCAAATTTGGAACCTCCAATAAGGCTCGTCTTACTTTTGCCGGAAAAGTGAAGCCACGGACGGTGACCTACAACTCAGAAATCGTCCAAGTGCAGCCCTACCTGCGCACTATCCCAGCCTGCGGTGTGTGTGGCACCGTGGGCCACAGGGCAGGCACATGCCCAAATCCATTGCAAGATAAGTGTGGCCTGTGTGGACTACAGGCTCCTTTCGTCGAGGGAATGCGGGCCCCTCGTGAGTGTAAGCTGAAATGTGCTGTTTGTGGTGGCGGCCATGCCACTAACTCCAGAGACTGTACCGCCAAGTACAGCCTCGACACCAATACGACTGCCCAAAAGGGCGGCAAAACTGGCGCAACGGGCAAGAAGCCACGTCAACAGGATCACGTCACCGGCGGTGACGCCACCAATTCCAAGAAGCAAGCGCCTTCAAGCGGGCGTGACATCAAAGGCGACCAAGCGCCACCACCGCCCCCACACGGCGGATCGGGGAAGCAAGCCCACTCCCAACTCAAACAAGGCAGAGAATAAAAACCAGCCAAGGGACGAGGACGAAGAAAGACGATGTACACACGGAAGCTGGAACTAACAACTGTGTTATCCGCTGTTTTCCAATGTCACATTTCTTGGTAGGGGCAAGGGGAAGGTAGAGCGCGAAGTAATTGAAGCGTATCACATAAGTATGCAAGGAGATAATTGTATTAGCACAGCATCCATATCGCTGATGCAGAAAGAAATAAGTTATTTATCTCAAAGACCCTAGTATCTTGGCTATCTCCGAAGCGTTGCTTTTTGTTTGTCAATTTTATGCTGTGTGTTGGACGTCGAGCTGCGCATGCCTTGCAAGGTTTCTTGGGAAATGTTATTATTTCAATAAAGCACAGTTGTTAGTTCCAGCTTCCGTGTGTACATTGTCTTTCTTCGTCCTCGTCCCTTGGCTGGTTTTTATTCTCTGACTATATACCAACTGACCCAGATTTCAACCCTCCTTCAAACAAGGCGAAAGCGGTGCCTGGGCAAATGCGGTCAAAAAAGGAAAACAGGTGAGCGGCTCGGGTAGGGTTGCCTCCTCCTCCCACCCCCCTTCTCCTCACGCTCGCTCGGCGGCCGACGTCGAGCTTCATAACCTGGTAGCTTCTCTCCGGGGCCAAAACGAGATGCTACTTGCCAAAATTGAAGCCCTTGAAACTAAAACTGCTCCTCCCCCACAACCTACCCCCCAAGCAGAAGCCACGGAGAGCGATGCGGCGGCACTGGTGACCTCGGACTCCTCCGTGGCCATTCTTGAGGCCCATCTTAACAGCAAATTCGAAACCCTTGTCGGGACGGCAATGGAGCGTATCATTGCCAAAGTCATGGAGGCCCGTTCTACCATGATCGCTCAACATGTCGCGAATCTACCCCGCACGTCTCGTCGGGCCGCTCCTCTCAAAAACGTATCCAGCCGGCCCTCAAAATTTTCGCGTCGAGAAACTGACATCGAAAATGAGGAAGATAGCTGCCCCCTCCCAGGAGCTGAATTTCAGCCCCGGGTTGATAGCTCCGGGGCATCTACCTTCCCTCCTCTAACCCCAAAACCTGAACATGGCGGGACAACCTCGGTGTAGGCGTTCACCCTTATCTAAATTGGCCTCCCCCATCACTGTAACTCAACGGAATTGCCGAGGGCTATGGTCTCGCACTAAGCGGGCCGACCTTCGGCTTTTCTTCTCAACTTTCGAGCATATGCCCGCCGTGGTGGCCCTTCAGGAGCCAGGAGGAGGCGCCACCCTAACAAACTATATGACGTTTCATCAGGACCCCTCGTCTTGTCTATGCGTTCATAAAAATTACACAGCAAATATGGTCGACTTGAACCTTCAACTTGGCTATTCCCATGTAATGGTGACTCTCCTCCCCCTCCGCAAGCAGGACCCACCACTGCACATTCTAAATGTCTACTGCCCACCCAAATTGCCGAATGTATCATTCTCGGACCTTTTCAGCCGTGCGCTGAAAGCTGCGGGTCGGGACCCCCTCTTGATTGTGGGCGATTTTAATGCCCCCAGTCGAGGCTGGGGGTACCGCCGTGAAGAGAAACGGGGACGCAAGTTGGCGGAGCTTGCGTCTACGTTGGGCCTCACTATTCACACAGACCCCGTCCACCCAACACGTATAGGTAACTCCGTGACTCGGGATACGTGTCCGGATTTCACCTTTACCTGCAACATTCAGTATGCTGACTGGGTCAACACTGAGGAAACACTCGGTAGCGACCACTGTATACTAAACACTACAATTCGGACCAGACCATTAGCAAAACCCACAACACAGGCTCGACTCCCAGACTGGTCCAAATTTAGGAAAAATTACAACACAGCAGCATCTATACTCGAGCAAGGCTACCAGTCATGGTCCGAACAATTGGTTTCTAGCCTTCGCTCTACCGAAACTAAAATTCAGCTTTCCGAGGCGGTATCAGACGTGGATAACCACCTCCTCCACCTCTGGGAAGCTCGGCATTGCCTTGTCCGCCGGTGGCGCCGACAAAAGCATAACCGTAAACTTAAGGCTCGAATTTCCGAGCTCACCCAGCAGGTGGCCCGAGTATGCGGCCCAGCTCGCAGACGCCAACTGGGTGGATTGTTGCAACACGGCGGCGCGGGAGATGTCCAGCAGGAACAACTGGCGGCTCTTCCGCGCTCTTATCGACCCAACGCAGACACGCACAGAAACTCAGAAACATCTACAACGTGCCATACACAGCTTTCAGGGCAACACAACTCAGCTAGCGCACAAGTTGCGGGACCGATACTTGTGCACTACCCAGGACCCCCGCGGACCGGCGCACTCTTATGCAGGTTCGGAGAAAGCTGAGCTGCATCAGCCGTTCCAGCTCCACGATCTGCGGGCGGCCCTGGCGAAAATGAAACGTGGCACAGCCCCTGGTCGGGACAAAATTACAGTCAAATTACTGGCTAACTTACCCGACCCGGCCTACCAGTCCTTATTGGATTACATCAATTCAATTTGGCTTGGGGACGCGCCACTCCCCATCGATTGGAAGAATGCTCTGGTCACTTTCATTCCAAAAGCTGACAAGGTTATCAACACGGACAACCTTCGCCCCATCTCTCTAACCTCGTGTGCGGGCAAACTAATAGAGACGATGGTGCGTGACAGGTTGTCCGAGTTCATGGAAAATCAACACATCTTCGCAGACTCCATGTTCGGATTTCGCCCGTACAGGTCCGCACAGGATGTTTTGCTACAACGTAATCGGGACGTTCATGACCCGGTCGAATGCCCTCACAACGACAGGGTCATACTCGCCTTAGACTTGAAAGGAGCCTTCGACAATGTTACTCATGAGGTAATACTCACTCGTCTTTCACAAACCGGTTGCGGTCGCAACGCGTTCAGATACATTCGGCAATTTTTGACAGATCGCCAATCCTACATTAAAATCCAGGACACCGAACATGGCCCGTTCCAACTTGGAACCAGAGGAACACCACAGGGTGCAGTGCTGTCTCCTCTCTTATTCAATCTGGCTATTATGCACCTGCCGGCCCAGTTGGGTGCTGTCGCTGGTGGGCAGCATGCGCTGTATGCCGATGACATCACCCTGTGGGCCACGCAAGGTTCTCTTGGCGATATTGAGGCCAACCTGCAGCAAGCGGCAACCATAGTGGACCGTTATGCTCGCCGCTGCGGCCTTCAATTCTCCCCTCAAAAATCTGAATTTGTACACATACGCTCCTCACCAAAGTGTACGGCCAAAATTGAGCTCTTTTTAGAGACAGAATCAATTCCTGAACGCACAGAAGTCCGGGTACTGGGGTTCTTTATTCATCAACATAGACAGTCGGACACTACCTTGGCGAAACTCCGTAAGGTGGGGGACCAGGTGGGCCGCATGGTCCGCCGGGTTTCTAACAAACGTGGGGGGTTGCGGTGCAAAGACACCTTGCGGCTGGCGCATGCATTCATGACCAGTCGAATCTTGTATTCGACTCCTTACCTTCACCTTCGGAAACAAGACGAGGATGCACTCGAAGTCGTCCTGCGCAAAATTTTCAAGAGAGCCCTCGATCTCCCCGTGAACACCTCCAACCAGCGTCTACTGGGCCTGGGCATGGTGAATACGTTCCGGGAGATCCGAGAGGCTCACTTAACCAACCAATACACTCGTCTTTCTAAGACACTGTCGAGTCGCCGCCTCCTTGCCCGGCTACACATCCAACATACCACCCTTATGGAAGATCGTGTACGCCTCCCTTTCGAGTGGAGATGCGCCCTCCACGTACGTCCTCTTCCTAAAAACATGACACGTGAAGAACACAATGGCCGGCGCCTGGCGCGGGCGGAAGCCCTGGGCCGCCATTATGGGTCGAAACCCGGCATGTACTACGTGGACTCCTCCGGCCCCCACCATGGGGGATGGTACACGGCCGCAGTGGTCCACCAGTCTAAAACTGTTAACGGGCTTACATTTCGCGCCCGTAACATAGCCCACGCGGAGGAGGTCGCCATTGCTCTGGCAGCTACCCACACTGATTCTAAAACAATTATTTCCGACTAGCGAGGGGCCTGTCGGAACGTCTAGCAAGGCTGGGCTCCATACTTAGCCTACCGACTACTTCAAAATTGCACCTACACCGGGGACCCCGCTTACCGGAAAATAGTATGGACTCCTGCTCATATGGGTCTCGAGGGGAATGAGGCAGCCGACGCCGCCGCCCGCGCGCTCTCTTTCGGGGCTTCCCATCTCGACCCCCTAGATCAGGATCTGGAATTCGAACCCGCGTATTCTTTTAAAGACATTGTTCTTTATTATCAAACTTGTCATAGCCTTTACCCTCGCCCGAGTAAAAGTCTATCTAAGACGGAGGAGCGGCTTCTACTCCGTCTTTATACCAACACTCTGCTGTGCCCGGCAGCACTAAAACATTTTAATCCCTCCTTCACGGGCAGTTGTCCGCACTGTGCGGAGAAGTCTTCGGACATCTACCACATGGTTTGGGCTTGCCCATCCAACCCAGCTATTCCTCCTCACCCCAACCCCACTCGGGAGGACTGGGAGGCGACCCGGCTCGGCTGCTATGACCTGCAGGCCCAAAAGGCCTTGGTCGAGCGCGCCCGGGCAGCGGCCGACGCCACTGGGGTCCCGTACTAGGGACCCCACCCAGTATCTGTAAGGGCTGGATGTTCATAGATCCATGCACCCCTTTTTGACCAATAAACGTTTGTCACCACCACCACCACCAGCACCAGTTACTTCCTCGACGGCGTGACTCGAAGCTCCTTCCGGAGCCACTATGAAGAAACAGTGCTTCTTGGGAGGCGTCGGTGGGGCAGTTGGGGGGGCTCGAGTGCACATCGCTGTCTGCTCCCCGTACCCGACGGCGAACGGCACGGGCCCAGGGCAAGCTGGCTGACGGGCAGGCGGTAGCTTGATAGTGACAGCAGAAATAACAAACGTGCTCGTCGATCGTCGAACAAAGAATGCCCGTCGCACTCGTCAACGCTCAATTTAAAGGCGACTCAGAACCATCTAGATAACGTCTCAAACTATCACTAGCACAATATGGAACATTGTAGAAACATACGCGTGTAGCAGGAATCTTCGAAACAGATCGCGGCACATCTTGCGTGACAAAGAATAATGATAAAGGTGCGTAGTGCGACATCGAGCATTAACAAACAAAGAATACAGAATTTATACACGTGCCAGAACCACAATGATAAGGCCACATGCAGGCGGCTGCTAAAAACAACAAATACAGTTTTAAAAGTTTCGCGGCAGTATGCGCTAAGGGACAAGGTGGGCAATGTCGTCACGATAGAAAAAGTAGCCGAGGAGTTATATACTGATCTATGAAGTAGTCGTTGTAAAGACAATAATGAGGCTGGTAGTAGTGAAAAAAAAATGACTCAGACGTTCTGACATTGATGCAGGAAGAGGCTAGGAAAGCTTCAGGAACTATGAAAAGGGATAAAGCAGCTAGGAATGATCAGGTAACTACAGTTTTGCTGAAGGACGCAGAGGACATAGTGCTAGGAAAACTGGCCACCCTGTATACGCAATGTTTGGTGACATAGAAAGTACCAGAATCTGGAAGAAGGTTAACATTATCTTAATTCACAAAATGGGACGAACTCGAAAAAGTACTGGCCAATCAGCTTACTATCTGTTACGTATCACGTATTTGCTAAGGTAACCCTAACAGAATCAGGACAACCTTAGACATGAATCAAGCAAAAGACCAAACTGGTTTTCGGAAAGGGTGCTGTACTATTTATCATATCCATACCATCAACCACGAAGAAGCATTTGACTCAGTAGAAACTCGGCGGTTACGCAGGAATTCTGAAACCAGGGTGCAGAGGAGTCATGTGTGAAAATACTGGAAACTATCCACAGTGGCGGCACAGCAACAGTAGTTCTGCATAAAGAAAGTAACATACATAATTCCTATAAAGAAAGGATTTATATAGGCAAGTAGACACGATCTCCCCAGCACTATTCACAGCTTCCGTACAAGAAGTATTTAGAGATTTAGAATGGGAGCAATTATGAATAACAGTTTACGGAGAAATCTCAGTAACCTGCGATTTGCTGATAACATTGCCTTGCCAAGTAACTCAGGGGATGAACTGCAAATAATGATTGCTGACCTAGACAGGAAAAACAGAGGTAGGCTTAAAAATCGATATGCAGCAGACTGAACTTATGCTCAATTGCACCGGGAAGGAAAAGCAGTTTACAATAGGTAGCGACGCACTGGAAATGGTAGGCGAGTATGTCTACTTAAGGAAGGTAATAACCTCAATCCGAGACACGAAAGGGAAATAAGTAGGAGAATAAGATTGGGATGGAGCACATCTGACAAGTACTCGCAGATGACAACTAGCAGCTTACCGGTATCACTCAAGAGGAAAATATACAACAGTGGCATCTTACCTGTACTCACCTCTGGGGCTGAAACGGAGAGGTTGACGAAAAGGGTTCTGCTTAAGTTGATGACAACGCAGAGGGCTATGAATCTAAACAATGGTAGGTGTAACGGTAAAAGATAGGAAGCGTGCAGCGTGGGTCATGAAATTAACTCGAGTTAATAATGTTCGAATGAAAATCGAGAAGAAATGAGCCTGGGTAGGGCATGTAGTGCGAAGAGAGGATAACCGATGGTCGCTTAGGGTAACAAACTGGATTCCAAGCAAAGGAAAACATAGCAGGATGTGGGAGAAAGCTAGGTGTCCGAATTAGGTTAAGAGGTTCGCGGTACTCAAGTGGATGCAGCTAGCCCAGGACCTGGTTAATTGGAGGAATATGGGAAAGGTCCTCGCTCTGGAGTGGGTATAGCTCGGCTGATGATGAAATACTGCTTATATAGTTTGCAGCCTGTTGCTTTAGAACCATGTGCCTCTCAATATGACTAATCTATAGCTTTAGTTAATACTTTTCTATAGCCATGCAGTCTGTAGCTTTAGCGGCCCTTACACTTCTATAGACAGCTAAAGATTACTATTACTTCTGTATTGCTACTGTCTGCAGTTCCAGGAGCTTAAGTTTTTTACAGCTAGCTAAGACGCTATACTGCTTGCAGTCTTTAGCTTTAGAGATATGTAAACCTCTATAGACCGCTAATGATATCTGTATGACTACTTGCCTATAGTTTTAGGAACACACAATTTTCTATAGCTAGCTAAAACTGATTGTATGGCTTGTAGTTTGTAGCTGTAGAGCCACTTCCATGTCTATCAGTAGCTAAAATAACTGTATAAATATTTCTCTAAAGCTTCAGAACATACAGTCTTCTGTAGCTAACTAAAGAGATTTTGTATTCTTAAGAACCTATAGCCAAGATGGTATAGAATTTTCTATGGCCGCATTTAGCTGCATTTTCTCTCTCCCATCCAGAATTTTGTTTCTTTCCAAAGGAAACTTGTGCTGAAAAAAAATTGGACAAGAATGAAGACGTCAGCATACTTCTTAAAGATGTTGGTCAAATGATTCCATATGTCATGGAATAACGCCTGACAAAAAAGTAATGAGATTCTGGCGAAGACGAAAACGAATTAGGATCTTAGTCGGGGCTAGTTGGTTCATAGCTTTCAAAAATTTAACACAACGCTAAGAAACCAGACACAAGAAGACAACGCACAAGATGGGAGGGGCGCTGCCCGTCTTCTTCTTGTGTCCGGTTTCTTCGCTCGGTGTTAATTTTTGAAATCTATAACGAAACTAAGATGGCATGACAGTAGACAACTAAGGTCCGAATTTTCCGGCCTCGTGCCACGAGGAAGAGTTCTTGCGTTTCCTTATGCTAATCTAAAAAGTGCTACGAAATCATTTACTTTACATGAGAAGGAAAGGCAGAGGATCAAGAAATGTTGCGTGTGGACACACAATTGGCACTGAGAGGCTCATAAAGATGAAAACGAAATTATAACTGTAGAGGGGGCGCTGGAACAAATAAAGAAGAATTCAAAACTGGCAGATGATACCTGTGGGACGAAGATAAAGGATCTGCCATCGAAGCAGCAATTACCGACGATGGCGTGTTTCAACGCTTGCAGGCTTAAAAGTTGCCAAGGTGCCAGGTACCAGACCGAGTGGATATTAGAATGCTTACTAATGCGCCTGAAAAGTAAACGCTCATATGAGCACCTGCGCAAGAAAGATATTGTGCCGCTGTCTGGTCTCGCATGCTTGCAAAAGTCTTTTCGAAGTGAGTAAGGCTGTAACAAAGGAGTGCTTTCTGTACTGAAAGAAACATTCCGCGACATGCGAGATCCAATTCGCCATGGTGGATAGACGAAATAAAGTTGTTCGAAGGCTTGTCTGTTGGTAAATATGGCCAGGTTAACGGACTCGTGGATTTTGGAGAACTTTCAATGGAAAGTGAAAGCTCTGTTTTGGGTGAGCACCCCTTGGTCCTTCTTTTCCACCGTTTTCAGGAAAGTGGCACCAAGTTCTTGGCGCTTTTGAATCTAAGGGTAAAGTAAACGTCCTCGCAAAATTGTAGTTCACTGCGCGATATTGGCTGAAAACTCTTGGTTTACTTGATCACAACTGATACTGGAACCGGTTCATGTGCCCATTTTCGGCATCTCGGGAAACCCAGCTCAAGTTGTTAGCAAAGCTGTGCACCCTGTGGATTTGTAACGATGCTTGCATTTTATTTCATTTGACTCACGACGCCAGAAACAACTTTCTGGAGCACCCATTCGCGACACCTGGCGGTACAGCATTCATGAAACACATCGAAGCTGGATAGGACCAGAGAAGCAGCGGCACGCTGAAAGCAACGCGGAAGGTCCACAAGTCGATCATAAGGCCAGACGGGTTGTAAAAAATGAAAGTCAATTATGCCTTTCGCATTTTCTCAGATGATATTCGCTGAGGTCTGTTTATCTACAAAGGTATTGAGCGAAGGCATGACACCATTGGCGCAACAGTAGCTTTCTTGAAAGTGATGTCATAAGCATCTCTGCTCTCCGTGCCCACTCAGCGAAAGCAGAGAAACTTTACAGCTTCCTCCAACATTTAGATGAACTACCCACTGAACAGCATGGGTCCAGCACAGCTGAGGGCGTCATGCTGACGAGTACACTGGCCCTCCTTGAGTACCTGACTTTTAATGAAATAAAACGTGTTGCTGTTTATAATCGTAAGGGGGGCTTCAAGTGCATTATGACGTTTAGAAGGACATTTTGGAACAGTTGTTTGGAGCGACCGATATCCGATTCCAATAACCATACGACGCCCGTCCGGATTATACTCTCCATCAACAGGCGGGAATTCATGAATCTGGCAAAAACTCGCAATTCTTGCAACGTGCCTGCTGGAGTTCTGACTACCTTAATCTCTGCCGGCGATACAAAGGAGAAGATGTTGAGATGGCAGCCCTTAGTACGTCGCTCGACCTAATGAACGTTGAGAGCCTGCAATCACCGCACTAAGTGTTGAGCGCCTTTGAATTTGACCACAGTACCGTGGCAACCGAAAGGAATTACGCGAGGCTCATTTTCTACGTTTCTGAGTACGTCGCCAGGAAGTTCATCAAAGAAACTAAACGTGAAACTTGTTCAGGCATTCTGTTAAGATCGCTGACAACCCACGTGAATACGGGGCGCTTGACATTTCCGCTTGACGCCTTAGTACGTCGCTCGACAGCACTTTTACTCACTGCTTCAGTGCGAACGTGCTGCGGAAAGAAATCGATTTTTCTTCTTATCTGTAATTGAAATCTCCAAGTCTAGAGGGATGCGAAACGCACAAAGTCGAACATCCCAACAGCATCATAAAGTGCGAACGTGCTGCGGAAAGAAATCGATTTTTCTTCTTATCTGTAATTGAAATCTCCAAGTCTAGAGGGATGCGAAACGCACAAAGTCGAACATCCCAACAGCATCATAAAGTGCGAACGTGCTGCGGAAAGAAATCGATTTTTCTTCTTATCTGTAATTGAAATCTCCAAGTCTAGAGGGATGCGAAACGCACAAAGTCGAACATCCCAAAAGCATCATAAAGTGCGAACGTGCTGCGGAAAGAAATCGATTTTTCTTCTTATCTGTAATTGAAATCTCCAAGCCTAGAGGGATGCGAAACGTACAAAGTCGAACATCCCAAAAGCATCATAAAGTGCGAACGAGCTGCGGAAAGAAATCGATTTTTCTTCTTATCTGTAATTGAAATCTCCAAGTCTAGAGGGATGCGAAACGCACAAAGTCGAACATCCCAACAGCATCATAAAGTGCGAACGTGCTGCGGAAAGAAATCGATTTTTCTTCTTATCTGTAATTGAAATCTCCAAGTCTAGAGGGATGCGAAACGCACAAAGTCGAACATCCCAAAAGCATCATAAAGTGCGAACGTGCTGCGGAAAGAAATCGATTTTTCTTCTTATCTGTAATTGAAATCTCCAAGTCTAGAGGGATGCGAAACGCACAAAGTCGAACATCCCAACAGCATCATAAAGTGCGAACGTGCTGCGGAAAGAAATCGATTTTTCTTCTTATCTGTAATTGAAATCTCCAAGTCTAGAGGGATGCGAAACGCACAAAGTCGAACATCCCAAAAGCATCATAAAGTGCGAACGTGCTGCGGAAAGAAATCGATTTTTCTTCTTATCTGTAATTGAAATCTCCAAGTCTAGAGGGATGCAAAACGCACAAAGTCGAACATCCCAACAGCATCATAAAGTGCGAACGTGCTGCGGAAAGAAATCGATTTTTCTTCTTATCTGTAATTGAAATCTCCAAGTCTAGAGGGATGCGAAACGCACAAAGTCGAACATCCCAACAGCATCATAAAGTGCGAACGTGCTGCGGAAAGAAATCGATTTTTCTTCTTATCTGTAATTGAAATCTCCAAGTCTAGAGGGATGCGAAACGCACAAAGTCGAACATCCCAACAGCATCATAAAGTGCGAACGTGCTGCGGAAAGAAATCGATTTTTCTTCTTATCTGTAATTGAAATCTCCAAGCCTAGAGGGATGCGAAACGTACAAAGTCGAACATCCCAAAAGCATCATAAAGTGCGAACGAGCTGCGGAAAGAAATCGATTTTTCTTCTTATCTGTAATTGAAATCTCCAAGTCTAGAGGGATGCGAAACGCACAAAGTCGAACATCCCAACAGCATCATAAAGTGCGAACGTGCTGCGGAAAGAAATCGATTTTTCTTCTTATCTGTAATTGAAATCTCCAAGTCTAGAGGGATGCGAAACGCACAAAGTCGAACATCCCAAAAGCATCATAAAGTGCGAACGTGCTGCGGAAAGAAATCGATTTTTCTTCTTATCTGTAATTGAAATCTCCAAGTCTAGAGGGATGCGAAACGCACAAAGTCGAACATCCCAACAGCATCATAAAGTGCGAACGTGCTGCGGAAAGAAATCGATTTTTCTTCTTATCTGTAATTGAAATCTCCAAGTCTAGAGGGATGCGAAACGCACAAAGTCGAACATCCCAAAAGCATCATAAAGTGCGAACGTGCTGCGGAAAGAAATCGATTTTTCTTCCTATCTCTAATTGAAATCTCCAAGTCTAGAGGGATGCGAAACGCACAAAGTCGAACATCCCAAAAGCATCATAAAGTGCGAACGTGCTGCGGAAAGAAATCGATTTTTCTTCTTATCTGTAATTGAAATCTCCAAGTCTAGAGGGATGCGAAACGCACAAAGTCGAACATCCCAACAGCATCATAAAGTGCGAACGTGCTGCGGAAAGAAATCGATTTTTCTTCTTATCTGTAATTGAAATCTCCAAGTCTAGAGGGATGCGAAACGCACAAAGTCGAACATCCCAAAAGCATCATAAAGTGCGAACGTGCTGCGGAAAGAAATCGATTTTTCTTCTTATCTGTAATTGAAATCTCCAAGTCTAGAGGGATGCGAAACGCACAAAGTCGAACATCCCAACAGCATCATAAAGTGCGAACGTGCTGCGGAAAGAAATCGATTTTTCTTCTTATCTGTAATTGAAATCTCCAAGTCTAGAGGGATGCGAAACGCACAAAGTCGAACATCCCAAAAGCATCATAAAGTGCGAACGTGCTGCGGAAAGAAATCGATTTTTCTTCTTATCTCTAATTGAAATCTCCAAGTCTAGAGGGATGCGAAACGCACAAAGTCGAACATCCTAAAAGCATCATAAAGTGCGAACGTGCTGCGGAAAGAAATCGATTTTTCTTCTTATCTGTAATTGAAATCTCCAAGTCTAGAGGGATGCGAAACGCACAAAGTCGAACATCCCAACAGCATCATAAAATTATATGCCATCCTACGGCTCCAATTCATTGTCAAAGAAAACAAAACGTGGCTTCGGAGCTCCATGCGACAAAAGAAAAAAAAACTCCTGAAGGAACGACGCGTGCTTTACTGTAAGGATGGAGTGTGGCTGATTTGCGCTTTTTAATTTTTGTATTCATAGGTATTTGTTGTGATGTGCTTTGACGTATGTGCAGTACTGCATTGTGCAGTATTAGTGTTATGCAGTATTCTGTGCCGAACCACATCCAGGCAGTTTTGTTTTCCTGCTTTAACAGACGACATTTATCATCGTTGTTTCGGTGAGAAATGTAAGTATTTAATGCCATTTTCCCTTCAACTCATTGATGAAAAAGAAAGAAAGCAAAAGGGTTTGGTTAGGTCACTAAGTAAACATTGTGGTTTCTTCCTAGGGAAATATGGAACTAAGCAATGAAACGAAAAACAGAAAGCTTGGTTAGCACATAGCCCGGGTTTTATTTCATAACGTTTTACGATTTTCCGAAGCAATGTTGGCCAACGTGCTCATTTTCTTAGAAAAAAGCAATATAAACGCACTTCTCAGTCTTCCAAATTAGAATCACGAGAGAGCTCTTACAACCTGTTTTCACCTTAAATTCTCCATTAATCACAGCCTGACCCGATTCATAATCTTATCTTCACTACGCAGCAAAGTTATCTTACCTCTGCAAAATCTTCAAGCACATGGGTACTTAATTTTTGAATGCCTGTGTCTGCACACCGAAAGAGGCCGGGTAAGACAAGTATTTTGATTTACTGTTTTCAAAGTCGAAACAGTTATCTGCGGTTATTTTTATGTAAGATGCGACTTTTAAATCACTTTCTCGCAAACTCAGCCCATAACCGAAGGATTAACCGGCGTCAGTACCAGACAAGGCATGCAAACGTGGGCACTGTTCGCAGCGCCACTTCTGCTCTCATGAAGTGGAGAAAGAGGGAACTGAGATGTGCGCCCCGGCGGTCGGCGCAGCTAGGCACTGTAGCGGAGCTACGCTCTAAAAAATCCTTCCTAAGGTTGTCAGCAGACTGGGTCACCAATGATTTGTCTGATTACTGCTTGCATTCTCTTTGCCTTCATACCGGATGATGCTAGGGAATTTGGCGAAAGTGGAGTGGGGCTACTTTCAAGGGAAGGGGGTTTCTGATTAGGATGTTGCTTTGCGTTGGGATTGAGGCAAAAGCAGCTTTAGACGCCGCGTTACGGCTTCAAACTTGTTGAGCTTACCTTGCATTTTGGTTTGTGCCGACGTTTCAGGGGAAAGAGAGGCCTGCAGTGGTACCAAATTCACACACGGCCTGAAAAAAGCGGTACATCGGGTTAATGTACCTGTGGTATATCTGCCAACGAAAGCTCGTTCAGCTAAGCGTCGCGTAAGAAAGAGTTCAGAAGAGGCAGCGTTTCGTAAAATGCGCCGCTAACTATGAAATTCTCTTGTAGAAATTCCTTATTGTCCAGAAGAGAACTATCGATTTAGATTCCAAAACGTTGGCGGTGGTTTAGCTCTGGTTAACCCTAGTTGAATTGCGAAAGCAACGGCTACATGGCTACGTTTGGGGTTGTAGCTTGTGGTTAAGCATTTGGTTTAGCTCTATTGTATTGACAAGACAGACTGTACGACTAGACTTTTATTATTTATACCAAAGATGACGTAGCGATGATCAGTGAAGTAGTGGAACTTGGTTTCCATTCTGCTCTCGACGAGCGCTTATCTGTCGAGGCTGTGTGTAAAACCAAGACTAAACTGCTCCTCCAATGTGTGTGGTTTGAGGTTGGTGCTGGCTCAACTCGAGCAGAAACCGTTCCTCTGCAGCTTGAACGAAGGCCGAGTTCTTGTCTTTATTAAAGTCCCCAGTCACAACAACCATCTCCTTTCCAGTTCGGGTAGGCATTCCGGTAGCCAGAACGTCCACCGCAGTCTCAACGCTGGTCAGGGGAGATTTATATCCACCCCGGTTACTGCAACCCCCGTCTCACACAGTTTTACACAGTGGTGGCAGCGGCGTCGACGGCGGCGCCATCTGTTGGAGTGCGTTTCATTAAACGCACCAAAGTTTACCAGCGTTTTAGTTGGTATTAGTAAAGGCGTTTATTGCTTCTAAATATGGGGGACACTTGAGCTCCGCCTTTAAGGGTATGACGCGATAGCGTAGGCTACCAGCCCACGCCATGCCTTCGTGGAGTAACGTGGCTGACATAAGCGTCCCATGTGAGACCCAAGTTGGCAGCTCCTTCCATGGTTTCGTTGCGCCTGCAATTTGTGGCATACGCGACTAGCCGAGCTCGCTGGCGTAGTGTTGCTTTCACAACAAAGCAATGGATGTAAGCGACTTGTTGAATATCGCATGGGATGGATGTTGGGATCTCGTTGGGCCTATTTATTCTAACCTGCTTAGTATTGGAACCATGGACAATGGAACTTCGAGCGGCATGTCTGAAGCGAGAAAACCTGAACGAGCAGACGGGGCCCCCCGCCTAATGTAACATGTAACTGCATGCGTTTAGCATGATCATTTGAGGAGAGCTTGTGGAGCTGAATCCCCGCCACCCCGGCGGGGTCCTCTTTCTTCTGAAGCGAAATGCGTTTGCTTGGAAGAGTTTTCGTGGTTTCCTGTCAGTCCGTCATTCCTGTGCTGTCTGAAGAGGAGGGGCAAGGGGAAAACACCTAAAATATGTAATGTGGGATGAGGAACTAAACCTCCCTTCCACCCTCCACCTCTCAAATGGTTTCGTCGCTGTCCTTCTCATAGGAAGGACGTGCTGCAGTACCCAACAGTGCCTCCCATTCGACTTTTATTTAGCGTGATGGTAATTTGGGCGAGGACAGCAGATGTTGATTAGTCTGATGGCAGAGTCTAGGCAGGAAAGGATGGAAGACGTCACGCTTGCTTATGTCCGTGTCCCGTGGGTCATAGAATGTTCATTGTTCGGGCTAGGATTGTGGAAGAGTGAAGGGGGAAGTTGGAGAGCTGGAGAGCTCTCCAGGGCCCATTCCTGCCTAGTGACAAGGTCAGTTGTTGGGCGAGTTGGTGACGATAATCCATATCTACAGCGCGATAAACGAGACAAGAAAGAAAACGCTGTGTTCAGCTCAGCGCTGTGTCTGGGCGCGAGCGCCACCACTTGAGGGTATGACGCTTGTGTCGATCTAGGGGAGAAAGTGGGATCACGTGACTCTTCTTATTGCTGCTGGAGCAGACGTTCGATTAAGTTTGCGCGTTTTAAAAGCCAATAGTCCGGTTTATTTCTGTAGCGGTGGTTGATAACGAGTGCCCGAATGGCACCTTTTGATCTTTCATAGTTGCTGAGGCTGCTGAAGTTTATTTAAACTGTTGCTAGGTCTCTGTCGGCTTTGTACCCGGACGCAAGCAACAGTACTCGGCGCAAGCTTCCATTGCTACCTGAAAAATAAGCTCGAAGTATCTTATTCTTTTGATTTGAATGGGCAAAGAAGCGAGTGGTCATTCTTATATGTGCAGCAGACATTTCTGCGAGCCAGCGTTCGCCCATGGAGTTGGCGCTAAACAGTTCGGCGAGTGGCAGAAGGAACGGCGCGTGCGTTTTAATTTGCGCTTATCACAATTATGAAGCTCACGATTCTATTGCTGAAAGGATGGAAAAGATGCTGGCTTCTTCGCAGGGCAGTACCCTCCGAGAGAAAAGAAGGCCCGTGCGAAAGTCGCGCTCGGCCGAACGGATTCTGCAAATTACAGACGCTACTGCAATGCAAGCGGGGCGCGCCTGAATAAACGGAAGAGCTCTATCATGCACCTCGACAACAGCACCCCCATGGTGGCAGACATCCCAGCAGTCCATGAAACCAGGATGCTGGGCTTCTACTTTGAACCGAGTGGCGCCTCCATGCGCAACTGGGAAAAAACGGAAGAGAAGATGATCAGGAGGATACAAGATCTGAGAGCATTAAAATACCCCCTCACCGCGTAAGCCATGATCATCCGTACCCTCCTCATCACCTTGATAAGCTTCATGGCAAGCATCATGGACATACCTACTAACACCAACGCGACTCTGGACTAGCACATATTCCGCTTCCTATGGAAGGGTGCTCAAGATAAAGTCCGAAGATGCGTCATAAAACAGCCAAGATACGGAGGAGGCGTCGGCATTCCTGATCTCTCTGCTCTGACTAGGGCACTGCACGTTAGGTGGACCGCGCGCGCAGTGGAATGTGATGCCATTGACAAGGATGCTCACCAATTTCTTCCTTTCAACCAGGCTCACAGCCTTCACACAAAGGCCTCTATCACACAGCTGCCCTCGCGCAGGGACGCCGCTAGATTTCTACCGCATGGTGGCAGAAGACCTGATGCTCCTAGGGGAAAAGCCTGCCGAGGACCCTCTCGGTATTGAGCTTAAAAGTTCACTTGACCAACTGATACCAGCCCTTCCGAAACACCTATCGAAAGAACTAATGCCCGCCGAGAGCCCCATGTGGAGTTTTATCACTGCGCATTTGCTCGATGCGCGTCACGCGTCGTTCTTGTGGCGATTCGCGCGAGGCATACTTCCAATCCGCCGACGAGCATTCGTGTCAAATCGACACCTGCCCATTCTGTGGAGTACGAGAGACCGCAGAGCACATTTTTTAGGATTGCATCCTGCCAACCGCGCTCCTCGATCAACTGAGAGATTTGTTCAAGCTTCCAGGCATCCCGTACTGCACGGTGAGGTACCTCAATCCGCTGCCCAGTGAAGCACGGAAACAGTTCGTCTTGGCACTCACGGAAATTAACTACCAAATCTGGGTAGCGAGATGCCGCGCTGCCTTCAGCCCCGAGACGCCGTGTCTCCTCGAAATGAAAAATGAGATCAGAAAGGAACTTTGGTTCCACCTTCAGTGAGAAGTGCGGCACCTTGGCGCAAAGAAAATTTATGAAGAATGGGGACACCGAATATTCATATTCAAAGAAAAACGAAGAATAGAGGTCTGCTATCAGGAGTCTTGCTCGCGTCAGGATTCGCTCCGCCGGGGCGTTGCGGGGGCGGTGCATTGGCAATGCGAACCCACCCCGGCGGAACGAATCCAGATTGGCTGGGATAACGCCGAAACAAAAACCGCTCCACCCCTGTGGTGTGGGGTACCTTGCCTGGGGTTGCCATAGAATGATGATGGTTGTTGGTTGAGGTCTGTACCCTCACAGGAGGGCTGCACGCAGTGCACCCTCCCCTCCATCTGACAAGGCAAGGAAGGATCTTGCGAAAGTCTTGCACCACTTGAAGGCGGCACCACTCGATCCCTGGTGCCGCCGGTTACCCACCGGTTTTTCAATGGGTACAAGCTTTCCCCCGGCCTGGTGCTCGGCTCTTCTAGGGTGAAATGCTTGGGAAAAGGTGCCACGGCCCAAGTAGTTGCGCCGATGTGGCAGTGATCCGTTCCGCCATCGGACAACAATAAGTCCGCCTTGCGCGGCAACAGCCCATTGTGTGGCCCTATTTTTTTTAGTGCTCGAAACCCTTGTGACAGCTGCCCACACCCAGTTTGTCTTCTTTTAGCCCTGTGAGAACCCGACCTTTGCAGGTCATTAGTTGTTCGAAACTTTAAGCCCTCTAAGGAGCACAGCAGGGTCACGCCACGCTTTCCGGTCTCTCACTATCTTCCTAACATCACATAACTTCATCTGCAGTGCCTCAAGGATGCCATCTAACCATCGCGTTCGCTGCCTACCCCTTCTCCGGCGACCCTCAACCTTTCCCAACATCAAATCTTTCTCCAGCGACTCCTCTCTTATCATCACATGACCAAATTAGCTGAGCTTTAACTTTAGAATTTGACCCTCTAATGAGCAGTCAGGGTTTATGGTCGACAATATCGACTGATTTGATCTTCTGGCAGTCCAAGGAACTCTCAAGAGTCTTCGCCAGCACCACAATTCAAGCGCGTCAATTCTTCGGCGGTCAGCCTTTTTCACAGTCCAACTCTCGCATCCATACATCACAACTGGAAAGACCATAGCACGGGTTATACGGATCTTGGTTGGCAGACAAATGTCTCTGCTCTTTACTAGGCGGTCAAGGCTAACCATTGCTCTCTTTCCCAGAAGCAGGCGTCTCCTAATTTCATGGCTGCAGTCTCCTTCCGAGCTTATCTTGGAGCCAAAGAACAGAAAATCTGTCACGGCTTCCACTTCTTGTCCATTGATGCTCCAGGACTTGATAGGGCAAGACGCCATGATCTTTGTCTTTTTAATGTTCAGTTTAAGTCCAAACTTCTCACTCTCTTCTTGTACGCGCATCAGAAGTCTCTTGAGTTCCACTTCACTTTCTGCAATTAAAGTGGTATCATCATCATTCATCATCATTTATTATACCCTTAAAGGCCCCGGGTGGGGTATTACATAAGGGGGGGGGAGGTAACACATAAATATAACAACCGTTCATGGTCTAAACATAGGTACAAAAAGTCAAAATGCTCAAATACAACAATTCAAATGAAGCAGGCACTGCAAATAAAAAGGAAGAGGAAACAATCGGTTATGAAGCGAAATGACATGTCAAGCGTTCTTTAAATCTAGTAGGGTCACGTTCGGTTACAATGTGTTCGGGAAGCTGGTTCCATTCTTGGATTGCGGCTGGTAGAAAAGACTTATTAAAGGCGTTAGTAGATCCATGTAAGCGCTGGATGCTCATGAAGTTGAAAAGACGAGATGATGTGCGCAATGGTGGAACTAACAGAGAATCACTGAGATGGTGGAAGTTGTGGTACAGGTTATGAAACAGGCATAGGCGAGAAATGTTGCGTCTTAGGGCTAAAGGGCTGATACCGAGAGATGTCTTAATACTGCTGATGCTGAAACGAAAGTCATAATTTGAAGATATAAAACGGGCAGCGCGATTCTGGATGGATTCAATTTCGTTAATTAAGTACATTTGATGAGGGGACCAAATTGCAGATGCGTATTCGAGCTTCGGGCGAATGAGAGTTTCGTACGCAAGTTTGCGAATGGATGGAGGTGATAGTGAAAGTGACCTTCTAATAAAGCCTAGAGTTCTCGAAGTGTCAGCAGCTAGTTTGGTGATGTGTTCATTCCATGTTAGTTTACTGCTGATTAGGACGCCGAGATACCTGTAAGTTTCAACCTGTGATATGATAGTTGCCTTTAGTGAATATGTATAGGAAATATTAGAACGTTTACGTGACACCTGCATGAATTTGCATTTGGTTACGTTCAGTTCCATCATCCAGTCTGAGCACCAGGTATCAATTTTACGTAAGTCGTTTTGAAGGGTTACTTGGTCATCGTGAGAAGAAATGCGACGGTATAAGACGCAGTCGTCGGCGAACAAGCGAATGCATGATGCTATGCCAGAGGGGAGGTCATTTATAAAGATGAGGAACAGCAATGGCCCAAGCACGGATCCTTGCGGCACGCCCGAGATTACTTCGTGTGTGGCGGAATGATGCCCTCCGATGACGGTGTATTGAAAGCGGTTCGTGAGGAAGCAGTTAATCCAGGATAAAGTTAATGGATCAATACAAAGGCGTGAAAGTTTAAACATCAGTCTTTTGTGAGGGACGCGATCGAATGCTTTGGAAAAGTCCAGGAATATGACATCGGTTTGGAAAGATGAGTCAAGGTTAAAGTGAAGGTCAGTAGTGAATTCAAAGAGCTGAGTCTCGCAGGAAAGACCGGGGCGGAAGCCATGCTGGTTCTTAAAGGAAAATGAGTTATTATCGAGGTGGCTTGCAACTTGGGAGTAGATGATGTGTTCCATTATTTTACAGGCTATGCAAGTTAACGAAATAGGGCGATAATTGGATGGATCGGAGCGGTTTCCTGATTTGAACACTGGGGATACTCTACTTAGTTTCCAGTCATCCGGAATCGAACTGCTAACTAAGGACTGGGTGAATATGATCTGAAAGATAAGGCTGGAAATAACTTTGGTGGACTTAAGCACCTTCGCAGGTATATTGTCAGGACCAGGGCTACTTGACAGCTTTAGGCTGTCGGTCAATTTTTCAATTCCTTCAGAATTGATGTGAATGGGGGGCATCTGAGCAAAGTTTAAAGGAGGTAGGTTGGGTGTGTTCAGGGTAGGTTCTCGAATGAAAATAGAAGAGAAGTATGAATTCATGACATCGGAACGCTGATCAATCGGCACTGGGGAGTTGTCGTGATTAAGTAAGGAAATGTTATGGCTTTTACTACGTGTAGGTGCAAGAATATTCCAGAATTTTGGGGGGTTGGTACGAAGAATGCAGAGTAGGTCCTGGTGATGAAACTTTTTCTTTGATTGTCTCAAAAGCTGTGTGTATTCCTTCAGGCAAGTAAAATATTTTTCCCATTTAAGTTCAGAATGTGATGTCTTCGCTGCAAGAAAAAGGCGTTTTTTCTTTCGGGATAGCTTTCTCAAAGCGTTCGAATACCACGGGTTTTCTGTATTACCGCGAATAGAAACGAGAGGAACGTACTTATGAATGAGTGATAAAAGTTTGTGCTTAAATAACAGCCAGTTTTCGTTCACAGATTTTAGAGAGGCAGTTTCACGGAAGGAATGGTAAAATATTTCTAACTCTTCGTAAATACTAGACACGTCTGCCCGCCTGTAGTCACGTATGTGTTTTATGGATTTCTGTCGAACAGGGGCTGGGAAGGATAAGTCAAATAGCAGCATTTTGTGATCGCTCACACCATTGACACATTGCATTGACTGTATCAAATCAGGATTGGTGGAAAGAACTAGATCCAGTGTGTTATTATTGCGAGTTGGCATGCTTACAGTTTGGGCAAGATTAAACATAAGAGCGAGGTCAATAAAATCTTTGGAACAGCGGGAGGATGCAGATAAGCTCATCCAATCAATATCTGGAAAGTTAAAATCGCCACAAAGAATATAATTGGCGTTAGGAAAGCGAAAATTCAAATCAAGAAGGACCAAGTGCAGATCGTTAGTAAAAGAGGTATCACAACCCGGTGGGCGATAACAGGCAATCAGTATATTTGTGCTTCCGGGAGGCGAAAACTTTACACAGAGAATTTCATGGTGACATGTAACATCAATAGTGAAGGAATGTATAACCGATTTTATCAGTACAAGAACGCCACCGCCCCTACGACCGGCCCTGTCGAGCCTATGAACGGTGAAAGATGACATGTCGTCAAGCAGTTCATCATTACTGATGTCCGGAGTCAACCATGTTTCGGCGAATACCGCAATATTGCTTTGATTGTCTTTTAGGATAGTTTCCACAGTTTCCTTCTTCGGTATGAAACTACGAACGTTTGCGAGGACGACAGACATAGTTCGACACGCAGGCGCACTGGTGGGAGCTTGAACAGGCTGATATGGCGGCGAGACCAGGTGCCGGTGATTTCGCGGTGACTGCTATGTTTTTAGCTCATGCACGGAGTCGGAGTCATCATCATACATGTACACTTTATTGCCAATGATAAGCTTGTCAAAGCGCATCTTGAAATTAGAAGAGCTCTGCTGCCCATATGCAAATAGTTTTCCACGGGCAAATCGAACACGCGCCGAGTAATCTTCGCGTACTGAATACGGCAGATCTTTCAACTTGGGCCCAGCAGAGAGGATGTTACACTTTGCTTTGTAATTGGCTAGCTTAACTATAATGGGCCGATTCTTTGATTCTCGGAAGCGACCAAGTCTATGGGCTCGCTCAATTTCGGAGCTATCGATATTTAAACCAAGTATCTCAGAGCAAAACGTGATAACATTTGACTCCGTCTCCGCCCAAGTTTCGCCCTTTACATCCCTGATGCCAAGAAAGAGCAGGTTTGCGCGACGAAGACGATTTTCAGAGTCGTCACATTTCCTCGTAAGTGTCTTGATATCTAAAGATAACTTCTCGATGGTAGGGTTAATGGCCGATCTAGAGCTGTTTTCCTCGAATTGGTAACTATCCACAATCTTTTCAAGCGCATCAACGCGATTCGAAAGACTACAAACCATGTTTTCTATGCTTTTTTTGAGCGTCTCGTATTACCGAAACTTCAGACAGTATATTGTTCTGGGTGAGCTCGATGCGTGCAATTGCCGATGAAGTGGATTCAAGCGATGCGCGTGAGTCAGGGTCCGGACCTGGATTCAGCTCAATGTCCCCGGACAGTCCAAGCAGTAACAATGTGAGATAGGCATTAACGCAGTATGCAAAACATGACTGACAAATCAGTCTACGCCAAGATTCAAGAGTGTCAAGGGGGCACGACACCGCAAAAAAGAATGGATCGCTCGAACGAATGCAAGGTTGAGGTAAGTAACTAACCTGCAGTAGAAAGGGCGTATTCATGACCACATTCATGGCGGTGGCGTGCCCCAACTGGCACAAGAACGGCCACGCTTTATGAAGACTACGCAGATTTCCAGCGCTGATAGTCCCGCGTAGTTGCCAGATGAAGGAAGGTACGAAGGCAGGAATAGGCGGTGGCAACGCTCCTTCGTCATCTGTCATGAGCGGCTCGGGAAGGTAGTAGGCCGGCCCGTCGAAATTCAGAGTCAAGGGTGGACTGGCATGGTAGTAACCAGAAAGCACTGGGGTGATGGCCGAAAACAGGATAGCCTGCAGTAGAAAGGGCGTATTCATGACCACATTCATGGCGGTGGCGTGCCCCAACTGGCACAAGGTTGTTGATACGTTTTCCAGCAATCTTCACTCCAGCTGAAGACTCGTCCAGACCGGCCTTCCCCATGATGCACTCTGCATACAGGTTAAATAGGCAGGGCGACAGTATGCAGCCTTGCCTCACTCCTTTCTCGATCGGAAACCAATCAGTAAGACCATGCCCAGTTCTGACTGTGGCCTCTTGCCCTTCATACAGGTTCCTGAGGAGACAGATGAGGTGAATTGGAACTCCCATCTCTTGGAGAGCTTGCCACAATCTGCTGTGATCTACGCAGTCAAACGCTTTCGCATAATCGATAAAGCAGAAGTAGATAGGTTTCTGGAACTCTCTTGCTTTTTCCATGATCTAGCGAAGGTTAGCAATTTGGTCTCTAGTTCCTCTGCCCTTGCGAAACCCAGCTTGCACGTCCGGAATCTCCCGATCCACATACTGCTGCAGCCTACCTTGGAGGATTTTCAACATCACCTTGCTAGCATGCGAAATAAGCGCGATCGTGCGGTGGTTGGAACAATCTTTGGCACTGCCTTTCTTTGGAATGGGGATGTAAACTGACCTCCTCTAATCTTGTGGCCACTGCAGGGTTGTCCAAATCTTCTGACATAATGTATGCAGAATGTTAACAGCGTCATGGTTGAGGTTTTGAAGCAACTAAGCTGGAATGCCATCAATTCCGCTGGCTTTGTTCTTAGCAAGGCTGGCTAAGGCCCATTCAACTTCACTCTTCAGGATGCCCGGCTCGAGATCAGTAATCACAATCGTCTTGTGTTGGGTTTGCACATTCGGGTCCTTCTTGTACAGTTCTTCTGTGTATTCCTGCCACCTCTTCTTTATCTCTGAGGCTTCAGTGAGGTCCTTGCCTCGTTTGTCCTTTATCACGCCCAGCTTAGCACAGAAGCTTCCTTTGATATCTTTGATTGTCTTATACAGAGCTCTTGTGTTTCTTAATTGGCTGTTATCCTCAACTGCTTGGCACTGTATGTTCAGGAAGGCATTCTTATCTCTCCTTGCTGACGGTAGTTAATGCACAAGAATTCGCTGCGTGGAACGCACTTCTTTACACTACCTATAAAAATTAAACCACATCTTTCCCGCCGTCAAACTTGTCTGCTCTGCTACGTTGAAGGGAGCAGGCGAACGGTGCCGCTTCTACCGGCGTTATTCGAAGGCGCTCGACATCTATCAGGCTCCAGACAACTCGCTGCTTTTGCAGGGGAACTGTTGAGCGACCGCTTACATCTGACCGGTTTATGTGGCAGCATCAGATTTCTTTTTTTTTTCGTAAAAACAACAGCAATGGTGCAGCAGGTGCGCGTTGTCGTCGCAGCTCGCCAAATTCAATAATTCTGATTCGGTGAAGTGCTTTCTTGACGAATGGGTGGGTCCGATACCTCCAATTAAGCTTATACAGGCCCAGACCGAGCTGTGTATTAAATAAACAAATAACCGTGATACTAACGCGCAGGCGGCGCAGCTAAACTGCCTAGGAAAGCATCCTACAGCAGCCGTTCAACGCGCGTTATCCCACTTAGTTCGTCACGCGGGCGCTTGCAAGAGGTGGCGCCACGGTATGTCTCACGCCCGCGCTGTAGATATGGAGCCTTCCTAGTGGCTGCGCACCCTCGCGTGCGCTCGACTGAAAAAAGAGGTCAGACTGACCGCTGAACTTTCCACTTTCCAGAAAAAAGGTAGAAAAAGATGACTCAGAGGCGACGGAGGGAGGAGGGGAAGAGAGAAGGCCACCGCGTGACGAGGAAAGTCCTTGAACCCGCTAGCCCCCCTTGCGAGATGGAGAGGGGAAACTTCCGGTAGGTGGTAACGGGGGTCGCATTCCACCAGTCCGGTTTTCCCCTCCACGATGGATCCCTCCCAGCTGTCGCCTAATCTGGCCACCATTAACGTGGTGAGCCTCATAAAAACAAAAAGATGGCTCCTCAATTTAATGAAAACAGCGTCGACGTTGCTCTTTTACAAGAGACCAAAATTTCAAGTGCGGATGATGCTAAATTCAGGCCGCGGAAAGTCAGGGGCACTTCCGTCCCGTCTAATTCTCCCAAGCGGGGGCGAAAGGAGGAAAGAAAAAGCTGAGAGGAGGACTTCTCCCTCGCGCCTAAATTTTCCCCTCGCACTGACGGCGCCGCCGACTGCGCTGCGTGGCTTGCTTCGTCGCGTGAACCGCTGCAACCGTTACGACTCCGTTCGTTTTGAATTAGAACTGTCGTCTGCGTCGGTCGTCTGCGTAGCCTAGCGCTGTGAATTCTCTGCGTGTTGGCTTATCGGCCAAAGTCGCGATTTTTCGTCGCGGTTCTTTTACTCTGTGCATCTCATTCCTGCTGGCTCTTCGCCCCTTCGTGAGACGAGAGACTTGTCTGCGTGCACCTCCAGTTCCGTGGACCCATCTCGTCTGCTCATTGTGCTGGCCATTACAGTCGGCGATATCCGCTGTGTTTCGTGTTGTTGAACTTGTTACCTTCATGTACTGTGGAGAGACGTGCGTTTCGAAGAAGACGGTTCTTCCAGGAAGGGTAGTGTAAATTTTTAATCATGCATTTTGGTTATGTATAGCGCAGTGACATGTGATTACTTGCATCAAATACCAACCACTAGGTAACTAGAACGCAGGTATTTGCTCATGTTTCTACATTGTTTTGATGGTATGGAATGCGTAGAATGAATATGTGCATCATTTATTTAATTTCATATCAACTGTACACATGCTGACAGAAGCAGTGCCGGCAAACTGGGTTCTTTTGTAGTGATAAAGCAAGCATGCAAGATTACAATGTTAGCGCAGAACACATAACACTACTGTAAACTGTTAGCTATGTAAAGTGCGCGTGTGTGAGGGATACCTTGTCGCATCTTTTCATTTTCTGTTTCACGTGCAGCTAATAAAAAAGAGAAACGATATCTGCTGTTCTCTGTGCTATTTCTTGCTGCGGTCGGGTACGCTTGCTCGCGAGCGCCTGCGCCCTCGAGAGCGCTATGTTTGTGGTTTTTCTTTCCATCACACTGTTCCTGCCGCGAGCCGGTCGCATGGTCGCGCCGCGGCAGAACGATGATGCGGTAGAAAATCCACGGGCAGAGCGTTTTCCCGGGCGCGGGCGCACGCGAGCGCGCGACCCGCGCTGCTTGAAGCAGCCTACCGACACCCCCTTCAGCGCACCGTTTTTTTGGACCAGTCCGCTATACGGCCTCCCCCGTCAAGTCCATTTTTTACGCGCCCCCGCCCGCTATAATCCTATAATGGGGAGTTTGGCGCTAGCGTCTGTAATTCGTGGCCGCTGGGAGGTATAGGGAGTTTCACACCCCTGCTAAATTCTTCGTTTGTTACATTGGAGCTCAATTCTGGTGTTTCCATACAATCACGACTTCAAGAGCAGCATCGCCATTCTCATTAGGAAAAAGGACAACGTCAACATTGTTGACTGCGAGCTGGGAGCGGACGGGCACTTTTGTCTCGTTGATGCCCTTGTGGGGAGAGAGCTGACTCGCTTTGTGTGCCAGAGGACTCTAGTGCGCTCATTGTCCACTCTGTTTTGTACGCCAGGTGCCGTCACGCTGGTTTCGGCCAACGCACACACTCCACCACATCTACGCGCGCACGCCAGAGGGCATGCAACGCAAGCACTATCACAATGTCTCGAAGCTCTGGACAATCACAAAGCGCGTCGAGACACAAGAGCCCTGGCCATGTGACTTCCAAATCCGTGGCGAAAAATCCCCGCACTTCGTCCCAGAAATGTGCGCCGTGTTGCATTCCATAAAGACATGTTCAGCGATCTCCCGCCGGCCACACAGGAGAACCACGCGGAAAGAACGCACACAATCAAGGTACTAACTCAGGAAACCAGTCAGGTATTCCAAGAATAGCGAACAGGAACGGAGGCTTAAAGGGACGCTATCAGAATAGCAACCGCGATGATAGTACGCCGCTGGGCCTATAGCCTCCCGTACCACAACGTCACCAGAACGGAATCACAGAAAATTGATGCGCAGTTTCGGAAAGCTTATAAACTAGCACTCGGATTACCAAGTCATGCATCCAGTGCGGCTGTTATGGTAATGGGCATCTCGGCCATCTACGAAGAACACAAAGAAACAATCTTGGTCTGCCAAGAACGCAGACTAGAACAAAGTCAGACTGGTAGACACCTACTGAACATCATGGGACGACCTATCGACGAGAAAACTAACCCCCTAAGAGAAACACTGACTCCCGAAAGCAGAGCTGAATACCAGGTCCATCCATTTCCCAAAAACATGGACCCCTTACACAACAGCGAAAGACGAAAAGCGAGAAGTCGCCACATACAAAACAACGTCGTCAGAAACAATAGCGACATACTCTATGTAGACGCCAGTCCATATTCGGGGATAAAAGCGGCGGTAGCCACCACAGTTGACCTCACCGGAAGAGAGGTGACCAGCTCATCGATCAAGACCTATAACTAAATAGAAGATGCAGAGGAAGTTGCAATCGCCCTTGCAGTTAAACACGCCAGCAACCAAGGTATAAAACACATAATACTGAGCGATTCCCAAAAGGCCTGTCGTGTCTTCCTCCTAGGGCGCGTATGCAAAAAGGCACACCGGATAATGGAGCAGGAAAAAAATACGGGCAACATGAAGCACACAATCATGTGGATACCGGCACACGAGGGAATCGACGGCAACGAGGCTGCCGACAGGATAGCCCGAGGGCAACCTTTCTGGGCACCTGCGTCAGCTGCCCAAGAGCCTTCAACCCCTCTCACATACGGGGAAATAATACAATAATTCAAATTAGAAAGAACACGATAAGCAGAACCGCACAAAGACCTCAGCAGACAGGAGGCAGTAACCTGGAGGAACATGAAGGTTAGGACATTCCCAAACCTAGCAAAGTACCACAAAATCTGGCCCGAAAAATTCAAAAATAGTCTCGGAAATCCTTCACATCATCATCATCAGCAGCAGCAGCAGCCTGACTATACCAACTGCAGGGCGAAGGCCTCTCCCATATTTCTCCACTTAACCCGGTTCTGTGCTAGCTGCATCCACTTGAACCCTGCGAACATCTTGACCTCATCCGCCCACCCAACTTTCTGCCGCCTCCTGCCACGCTTTCCTTCCCTTGGAATCCAGTTTGTTACCCTAAGCGACCATCGGTTATCCTCTCTTCGCTCTGCGTGTCCTGCCCATGCCCATTTCTTCTTCTTAATTTCCACTAGAATGTCAGTAACTTGAGTTATTTCTCTGACCCACTCTGCACGCTTCCTATCTCTTAATGGTACCCCTAGCATTTTTCGTTCTATAGCCCGCTGGGTTGTCCTCAACTTAAGTAGAACTCTCTTGGTTAGCCTCCACGTTTCAGCCCCATAGGTGAGTACAGGTAAGATGCAACTGTTGTATACTTTCCTCTTGAGCGATACCGGTAAGCTGCTAGTCATAATCTGCGAGTGCTTGCCAAATGCGCTCCATCCCAATCTTATTCTTCCTGTTATTTCCTTTTCATGGTCCGGATCTGCGGTTACTACCTGTCCTAAGTAGACATATTCGCTTACTACTTCCAGTACTTCGCTACCTAATATAAACTGCTGTTCCTTCCCGAGGCTGCTGAACATTACCTTAGTCTTCTGCATATTGATTTTCAAGCCTCCCTTTCTACTTTCCTGTCTAGGTCATCAATCATTATTTGCAGTTCATTCCCCGCGTTGCTTAGCAAGGCAATGTCATCAGCAAATCTCAGATTACAGAGGTATTCTCCATCTACCCTTATCCCTAACTGCTCCCATTCCAAGTCTCTGAATACTTCCTCTAAACAAGCTGTGAATAGTACTGGGGAGATTGTGTCTCCTTGCCTAACACCTTTCTTCATGGGAATTTTGTTACTTCCTTTATGCAGAACTATGGTTGCTGTGCGGCCACTATATATATCTTCCAGCACTTTCACCCCCTGCTTTCGGCATGCCTGCATCACCACCGAGGTTTCAACTGAGTCAAATGCATTTTCGTAATCAATGAATGCTATGTATAAGGGCTGATTATATTCCGAGCATTTTCCTATCACCTGATTGATGGTATGGATATGATGGATAATAGAGTACTGTTTCCGAAAACCTGCTTGATCCTTTACTTGATTGCGGTCTAAGGTTGTCCTGATTCTATTAGTGATTACCTTAGTAAATACCTTATACGTAACAGGCAGTAAGCTGATTGGTCTGTAATTTTAAAGGTCTTTAGGGTCCCCAAGCTTTCTTATAAATGAGAATAATGTTTGCATTCTTTCATGGTTCCGGTACCGTCGATGACACGAGGCACTGCGTGTACAGGGTGTCCAGTTTTTCTGACACGATATCCCCCCGTCCTTCAGCAAATCTGTAGTTATGTGATCCTCTCCAGCTGATTTCCCCCTTTTCATAGTTTCTAATGCTTTCTTGACCTCGTCCTTCGTCACTGGTGGAACTTCCGACTGGTTTTCTCTACCGCCAATCTCATTACGGTCCTGACTACCTTGGCTACTGTAGAGATCTGTATAGAACTCCTCGGCTACTTTGACTATCTGTCCATATTCGTGATGACGTTGCCCGCCTTGTCCCTTATCGTATACATCTGGTTTTTGCCTATGCCCAATTTCTTCTTTACCGCTTTAAGGCTTCCCCGGTTGTTTACAGCATGCTCAATTTTCTCCATGTTATACTTCCTTATATCGGCCACCTTGCTCTTATTGATTAGCTTTGATATTTCGGCCAATTCGATTTGGTCTGTTGGATTGGAAGCTTTCATACTCTGGCGTTTCTTAATCAAATCTTTCGTCTCCTTAGACAGCTTACCGGTATCCTCTCTAACTATCCTACCGCCTATGTCTACTGCGCATCAGTAACGATATATCTGAAATTATTGTTCATTGCTTTTAGGGTAATGTCGCCATTCTCGGTTAGAGCTGAATATCTATTCTGTAGCGAGATCTTCTGCCCTCCCCCTCACCGCTAATTCTTTGATGGGTTTCTTTCTTACTAATCTGTTGCGTTCCTTCTTCACATGATATGGAACTGCAAAGAGCAATTAGAGAAATATAAAGCTCGAGCGCTCAGCCAAGCGGAGTGGGAGGCAGAGCTGGCCCACACGGGTCTCTCTGAGCAGTGCAGCCTGCTCACCAGGGCCCGGGAGACAGCCAAGGCCAATGGTATCCTGGAGGAAACCACCCACGCTATTCCGTTAAACAATTAAAGTTTACTCTCTCTCTCTCTCTCTCTCTCTCTCTCGGCGCGAGTATGAGCTGCAAAGGTGAAATCTTCAAGATGAGGTGGTGGTGATGAAAACTTTTATTGTCCGGAAGGGGTGACACCGGATTTATGTGAAATCTGCACGGTCGCCGAAGGCTGGTCTAGGTACAGCAGTGAAGCTTTCGTTTCAAAATTTTAATTTTTGTGGAAATAAAAGGCCCAGTAACTGCCTCACATATAAGTGGACTCCTCAACCGCGTCTTGAGGGAAGGGAGGGCGTGAAAAAAGAAAGGAAGAAATAGGTACCGCAGTGGAATAATTTCGACCACTCGGGGATCATTAACGTTCCACTGAAGTCGCACACGGGCGCCTTTTGCATTTCACCTGCATCAAAACGAAGCCACCTGGGTTTTAACCCTGGTGCTCGGCTCAGAAGCCAAGCGCCAGGACTGCTCGAATGTGCCCCATGAGGGCAGTGGTAAAAATTAATCATCATCATAACCGCGGCGGCTGCGTTTCGATAGAGGCGAAACGAAGAGGCGTCCGTGTGCTATGCGACGTCAGCGCGCGTTAAAAATCCCCAGGTGGAAATTACTCCACAGCCCTCCCACTACCGACTCCCCTTTCTCTCTTTCCACGTTCACTCCCACCTTCCTCCCTTCCCTTACGGCGCAGTTCAGGTGTCCACAGCTGCAAGTGTGACAGATACATCGCCTTTCCCTTCATGTGAACCAATTAATATTAATAATAATAATAAATTAATTTAAATAACTCGTAATAATACCCTTTCGGGGCACTAATTAAGGGGTGTTTATATTTCCTACTCGCTGCCGGAGTACCCAGCTCAAATGTATACGAAGCTAGCTCGGTCTGTTTAAGCGTTAGCATTAAAACAGTGCTGCGAACGAAAACCCGTCTGTCGGATTGTGTACAGCGTGCATGAAAGAGCGGGCGGCGAGCGCAGCGCGCAGCATGCAAGTTTTCGGTCGGCCCAACGTGGATCTTTCCTGACGTTTGGCGCTCTACTACGGACGGACACTCGTCGCGCTTTCCGAGAGTCGCGTTGTGTATTGTGCGCTGTACAACTACTTAATGCGTTGCTGTTGCATGGATCCCGTTGATCGCACTTTGTTCTTTTTCATTGAATGAAATTAAACATGGCATATTTGCAGTAGCGTAGCAGGCCAAAGTATAGACCAACACCGATCTGTGACGTAAGCACGATGCGGTGGCGCTTCTATCGCCAGCGTGGGCCGACTGGGGGTGAAAAATGGGCTTAGCACCCATATTAATACATGGAAGCGAAATATCCCAGAGCCGTTTTCTAATTTCACGAGTCATCTGTGATGTCGTTATTCGGTACAGAGCAACCATGAACGCCCTGGAATAGATCGTGGAAGTGTGAAATCTCATTACTGAGGCGAAGTATCTTTAAAACACCGCGAAACGTATCGGGGTGCGAGTTGAGAGGGCGACCCGTAGAAATACATGTAAACGCAACTTACCGCAACATTTTGCTCGGTTCAGCAGCGTTGAACCCTTCTCATTTTTTAGTGAACGTCTTGTACGACGCCCCGACGTCATGCTGCACGACACACTACATTCTCTTGCAAGTAATGCATGTCTGATAACTTGTGGGACCGCTCACAGCACGATAAACTGACCGCGCACAGTTGCAGACGACCATGCACCACCCGCTGTCGCTAGCAGACGCTCCGGAGCTGGAGGCGGCCGCGTTGGGTATCGCCAGTATACGCTGTCGTCTGTGCAATGCGCGAATCTCGTTCGGTTCATATTGTCGTATGGCGTTTGACAACTGCTTTTTAAATGTAATTCTGTCTAGCACGTATCACTGGAGCGACAGTATTATCAAGCTTATTTACCCTATGCGGCAGCATATCAGACTGTAAGCAAAACGGCGCGATTCGCTACACCCAGCTTGCCTCATGGCGGTGTCTGGATTCATAACACAGGTTATTCGGAGAGTTTTAAAAGTAGACTGCCTTTGTAATGACGCACCATACTTTATCACACACTTCTTCAAAGCGCTGTCAAAACGTTTAATGACCAGCCACCACTTCTGATGCTCTGCGAAATGAGAAAAATGTTCCGGTAAGTTGTGTTTACATGTATTTCTACGGGTCGCCCTCCCAACTCGCACCCCAACATGTTTCGCGGTGTTTTAAAACTACTTCGCCTCGGTAATGAGATTTCATATTTTGACGATCTGTTCTAGTGTGTTCATAGTTGCTTTGTACTGAATAACGACATCACAGGTGCCCCGTGAAATGAGAAAACTGCTTAGAAATATTTCGGTTCCATGTATTTTTATGGGCGCTAACCCTATTTTTCACCCGCAGTCGGCTGCGACGCCGCGAGCGCCCCCTTTGTTTGTAAACACGGTATTGGTTTTTCTTAATGCGGAACTGATTTACTGGAGAACGCGGCCTTCAATGCGTTGCTCCGCTTGAATTCTAACGTGCATTTTCTGGTGGAAACACTGTGCTGTGACTGCTCGTCACACAAAGCTCTACCGTAACAGGAAACTCAACGCTGCGCTGTACGATCTCTTGGAAGCAGAGCAGGTAACACCACAAAGCGTAAGAGGCACACAAGGACGCTGTACGATACTAATTATTTTTCGCGGCTTGCCACCGCTACTGCTTTTGCTGGTTATTTTCATGCGTAGGGATATCCACAATGGTAAGACGGGACAGCTTTAAGTGTTTTCGCTCCCTTTGCGATTCCTACCTGCCGTAAATGAAATTTCTTACTCGCAATCAACAAGTTGCTTCTGTATTATCTCACTCGTTCTCATTACAGTGATATCATACCTGTGAACATCCATAATATGCTCCCTGGAAAAACTTGCTAGCCTTCCGTGTCCCGCCCGCGGAGGAGTCGTCTCGTAATGTATGCAGCGGTCGGCCGGCGGGTGCGCGCGCGGGCGAGCGTGGGAGAGCTGCCGGCTGCGCACGGCTGCGTTTGGCCGTTTTCAACTGTGCGCTTTCGTCGGCCTTTTTTCCTTAACAATTTTGCGCATGGATAGTGCTTTAGATTAGCAGAAAAGATCGCAGTTGGCCAGTACCGTTAATTAAAAATTTACCACACAAACGCTTATGTGGCTGCAGCATTTCGGCTCTCTCTCCTTTTTTTTTTCTGCTCTTGCGGAATGGACTTTATTGGACGTGCACAGGAGTAGGTCTTTCTACATTATCTTCGTGGTGCAGATGAAGTACACGCGGGATTATAGCGTATATGTGTGAATATATTTCTCCACTATTTCTTACTCTGAATATTTCATGTTCTGCTATCTAGCCTATCGATTTTATTTCTTACGGCTGCACATCGGATAATTAAGGAACAAAAAGCATCATGCAAAAGGAAGAAAAACCCACACTTTAGACATCACTGCGAAGTAGTTTGGCGCCTAAAACGTATGCATATACGTATACATATGCATTAGAGATTGGTCGAATATTTAGCAGACTCCCCCAAGGTGGATTATATTTGTAATATGGGAATAATTACTCACGTCCACTCAAGCGCAGAAATACGGCTACAATGCTTTCTCAGCAACGTGGTAGTTAAAGAAAAATTGGTCCGGGGATCGAACTCGGAACCACCGCCTTTCCGGAGCAGTAACAACTGATCTAACCAATGGTCTATAAGAGTAACCAATTGTTCTCTAAGAGCAGGTAAGCGTAGCAGGGGGCGACACAAATTTAGGTGGCCGGATGAAGTTAGGAAGTTCATCTAGCACAGTACCGGGCTGATTGGATGAATGTTCGCCCTGCAGGGAGTAGCCTTGCCCCTTAACTGGTTGTAGCATTTCTTAAGCAGTATATGTGCTTGCAGATCTTCGTTAGTGATTACTTTCCTCTTTTCTGAATTATGTTTCTTTGGTCCTCCTTTTTTTATTTCATCTCTTTCCTTTTTTCCCCCATTCGTATCTACCCTTTTGTTCATCTTTGCGGCAGTTTTTCTAAATGTCCACAACAGTGCGATCTCGAACCTTCCCCTTGTTTTCTTTCTTCACCTCCCACTTGTTCAGCGTCCCTGTTTTCGCGCTGACTGTTTTTCATTCTCTAGAGCGGATGTGAGGCACATCCCTTCCTTGTAATAAAGGGTTCATGCTTATTCCTTTGTGTCTACATCCAGCCTCATCGCTCGCCATTCACTTGTCAGGTGTGGTTTTAATTTTCCAGGGCATTCTTTTAGAGTAGACGACGCACTGCAGTTGGTGCTGTTTGTACGCGGACGAACAGGATATTTTTGCTCCTGGGCAGCTGCAGAAAGGAGTATGCATTCAACGTTCGTCTTGTTGTCGACGTAACACAGCTTGAGAAAACTGCGCGTCGGAAGCATAGCTTCAAGCGCTCCCGGGAAGCAAAATAAAACACGCGCGAAACAATGACCGCCCACGGCATTACCGGGCGTGAGCAAAGCCGGAGGCGAGAAGCCTACCGCGCTCCGAATGCAATACGAGAGCGGACACCCCAAGCGCGGAGAGGCCCCCAGACTGTCAAGTTCTGGGGACCACATCCATATTATGAGCGCTTAGCGTCGTCCCTAATCGCAGTTCCGAGGGATTACCTACGGATGTCTTTGGCTTATATATCTTCAGAGGCTACATCCTGTTCCATCTTGTTATCGGCGCTGTGTGTCATATATTCTTGCTTGTCTTTTGCGCATACACGGGCGATTTATATGCTTTTAAATTACCCTTTTTCGGTCAAGATGGCAAAACTCCGGTCCCGAATCATTAAGATGCACTTCTCAAAAAGCTATGCAACGGTTGATGTCATGGCTGTACTTTGCCCAGAACACTGCATGAGCACATAGGACGCGTTTTTAGACGCGATCACCCAACCGTCATGATGAATTTACCGCATTGTGTTCAGGATAATTTCAAACCCAACATAAGACGATTGTGAATACTGATCTCGAGCCGGGCATCCTGAAGAGTGAAGTTGAATAGGCCTTAGTCAGCCTTGCTAAGAACAAAGCTAGCAGATTGATGGCATTCCAGCTGAGTTGCTTCAAAACCTCAACCATGACGCTGTTAATATTCTGCACACATGATGTCAGAAGATTTGGACAACGCAGTGGCCACAAGATTGGAGGTGGTCAGTTTACATCCTCATTCCAAAGAAAGGCAGTGCCAAAGACTGCACCAACTACCGCAAGATCGCGCTTATTTCGCATGCTAGCAAGGTGACGTTGAAAATCCTCCAAGGTAGGCTGCAGCAGTATGTAGGTCGGGAGCTTCCGGACGTGCAAGCTGGGTTTCGCAAGGGCAGAGGAACTAGAGACCAAATTGCCAACCTTCGCTGGATCATGGAAAAAGCAAGAGAGTTCCAGAAACTCATCTACTTCTGCTTTATTGATTATGCGAATGCGTTTGACTGCGTAGATCACAGCAGATTGTGGCAAGCTCTCCAAGAGATGGGAGTTCCAATTCACCTCATCTGTCTCCTCAGGAACCTGTATGAAGGACAAGAGGCCACAGTCAGAACTGGGCATGGTCTTACTGATTGGTTTCCGATTGAGAAAGGAGTGAGGCAAGGCTGCACACAGTCGCCCTGCCTATTTAACCTGTATGCAGAGTGCATCATGAGGAAGGCCAGTCTCGACGAGTCTTCAGCAGGAGTGAAGATTGCTGGAAAACGTATCAACAACCTTAGATATGCGGATGATACCACTTTAATGGCAAAAAGTGAAGTGGAACTCAAGAGACTTCTGATGCGCGTACAAGAAGACAGTGAGAAGTTTGGACTTAAATTGAACATTAAAAAGACAAATATCATGGCGTCTTGCCCTATCAAGTCCTGGAGCATCAATGGACAAGAAGTGGAAGCTGTGACAGAATTTCTGTTCTTGGGCTCCAAGATTACCTCAGAAGGAGAGTGCAGCCATGAAATTAGGAGACGCCTGTTTCTGGAAAAGAGAGCAATGGTTAGCCTTGACCGTCTAGTAAAGAGCAGAGACATTAGTCTGCCAACCAAGATCCGTATAACTCGTGCTATGGTCTTTCCAGTTGTGATGTATGGATACGAGAGTTGGACTGTGAAAAAGGCTGACCGCCGAAGAATTGACGCGTTTGAATTGTGGTGCTGGCGAAGACTCTTGGGAGTTCCTTGGACTGCCAGAAGATCAAATCAGTCGATATTGTCGACCATAAACCCTGACTGCTCATTGGAGGGTCAAATTCTAAAGTTAAAGTTCAGCTACTTTGGTCATCTGATGAGAAGAGAGGAGTCGCTGGAGAAAGATTTGATGTTGGGAAAGGTTGAGGGTCGCCGGAGAAGGGGTAGGCAGCAAACGCGATGGTTAGATGGCATCCTCGAGGCACTGCAGATGAAGCTATGTGATGTTAGGAAGATAGTGAGAGACCGGAAAGCGTGGCGTGACATGGTCCATAGGGTCACGAAGAGTCGGACACGACTGAACGACTGAACTGAACTGTTCAGGATAATGTAAGCACTGCGTGCAGCATCGTTCCCAAGTTCTGATGAGGCAATCTAAGCTTGGAATTTTACCGAATTTCGGTTGTCGATGCTTCTCATTAGTTGGAAATTAAGGAAACCAAAAACCTATTTAGAATTTTTAATTTTCATCCAATCGGAGGCATTGCCAGAGTCATTTGTGCTTAAAATTTACAATCGATGCTTAGAATTTTCAGAGTATGTGAATGCGAAGCCTAGTTAGAGGTTTAGATAAACTAGTTTCATCTTTTGTTCACGCTCTATGACATTCAAAACTTCCAGTCATCAAATCCCCTTCCCGACGGCGGTTGCGGCAAGCGAGTTTCTCAAGCCGTAGCGTGCTTTCTCGTGTCGCGTTCATTAAATCAGACAACTTCGTAGCAGAGCACAAACGACATCCGTTTATTTTTGGTTACAGCAGACGACTGACGCCCCAAGCGTCTCTCCGAGTTTTGTCTTTGACGCCTTCTCGTTTTGGCTTGTCTATCGATTCGGGGCTGTCTAGTTTCGGTTTCGGTTTCGCCACACATTCCCCCCCCCCCCCCCCCCGAAAATGACTTGTCATTTTTCTTCGTTTACGTGATCTCCAGGGGGCACAAGAGTTGGATTGGTCGCTTGAGAGATTATCCTCCAGGTAGCTTCAGCAGGCACGATCTCACCTTTGCGTCTCTTCCCGGAAATAGTTTCTCAATTGTTGCAATCTTCCATTGTTGCCGTGGCTGCAGGCCATCAAGAAGGAGAGTATCAAATCCCCTTCGTTGAGTGTTTTTCCTTGGCGTTCATTCTTGTTTTGCACATTTCGCAGTTCCTCGAGGTACTCTCTTATCCTTCTGCGCCAGAAGGCTTCTGTAGTCTGCTGGCGTCGTTCCCATAGTCTGTGAACTGATACGTTGACCTCATCTGCTTCGATTTTCCCCACACTAGGCAGCGATGTAAGGCGTCTTCCCGTCAAGAAGAAAGAAGGGCAAAGGGGTTCTGGTTCTCCGGGTTCGTCGTAGACGTGAGTTAAAGGTCGGGAATTTAAGACGACTTCAATTTCTACCAGTACAGTGGTTAGCTCGTCGAAGGTCAGAAACTTGGATCCGATCACCTTCTTGAGCGCAAGTTTGGCTGATCCGACGAGGCGCTCATAAAAGCCACCCGTCCATGGGGCGCGCTCCACTATGGACTTCCATTCGATTTATGCTTTTGCGACGTAGTCAAGAACTTCTGGTTTTCGGATAGAGCTCCATAGATAAAGGAGATCTCTGTTGGCCTTAAAGAAAAGCGCGTTGTCACTGTAAATGACCCGAGGTACACCTCTTCTTGAGATGAAACGTCTGAGGGTAATCAGAAAAGACTCTGCGAACATGTCTTTTGCGAGCTCTAGGTGCACCGCTCTTGTTACAGCGCAGGTGAACAGTGTGATGTAGGACTTGTACAGCGAGTTTTCTCCTTTCAACAGAAGTGGTCCCGCGAAATCAACTCCTATTACCTCAAATGGTTGTGCCTCGTTCACTCGATCAGTTGGAAGCGGTGCGTCACTTCAGTGGCTGGACGGGCCTTGTAGCGCTGACAAGTTATGCACCCTTTAATGGTTCTTTTCACTAGCTGACGGGCTCGCACAACATGATACCTCTCTCTCAACTGTACCAGAGTATCTCTTGCTCCACCGTGAAGCACTTGCTGCTTGACGCACGAGCAGTTCTTCCAGCCGATGTCGGCTTGACAGTACAAATGGATGACGGCTTGCCGCTTTGTTGAAGTCTGCTGCTTATGCGCATGATACGATCGTTGTCAATAAACACTGAAATGTCTCTCAGAGGCGAGTCTGCGGGAAAGCGTTCTCCTTTTTTCACACACTCAATTTCTCTGTTGAGGTCATCTCGCTGAGTTTGCCTTATCCTGTATTTTTCGGCTTCATACAGTTCAACCGCCGTCAGTGGACCCTTGTCACTGTTCAGACGTCGCAACTTCTTGATGTATCTAAATACCCATGCAGTCACTCGGAACAGTCGTGTGGCACTGCTGTATCGATCTGTGTCCAACAGCATGGGAACTTCTGTGGTACTCGTCGCTTGAAGGACCTCTAAGCTTCGTCTTTCTTCCTCTGTTGTCGGAATGTTCCGTGTAGTGCTATCATCGAGTCAGTCCAGAAATACGTCGCCTGCTGTGGCTCTTTCAGGCTCTTCAGAATGTATTGATTCAGTCTGGCAGCCCAGAGGCACGCCATCAGTTTCAGTGTTGGGAAAAGTCAGTTGTTTAATCGGGGCGACCCTTGACTTGCTGATTAGGATGCTCGAAGTTGTAATCCCATCCGCATCTGTTACGCAAATGTAGGCCACTGCTCCGTATGCCTTTGATCGCCTACGAAATGCATGTTACTCCTCATCAATGGGCTTGAAAAGTGGATATTGGCAGATAGAAGTAGATGAGGGGGATCGGGAGAAGACAGCATTCGTCACTCCAGACGGATTGTATGAGTTTAAGGTGCTTCCGTTCGGTTTATGCTCGGCACCAGCAACATTTCAGAGGCTGATGGACACTGTGCTCTCGGGACTTATGTGGCAAACATGCCTGGTGTATCTTGACGACGTGATTGTGTTTTCGGTCACATTTGAAGAACATCTACGCCGTTTGCTAGCTGTGTTTCAGGCCATACGATCTGTGGGCCTCACCCTAAAACCCGAGAAGTGCCACTTCGGTTACGAGGAGCTGCAGTTCTTAGGCCAAGTCGTTAGCCAAGAAGGTGTCCGGCCTGATCCTGAAAAGCTCTCCGCAGTCGCCAAGTTCCCAACACCTACGGACAAAAAGACATTGCGGCGCTTCCTGGGTCTTTGCGCCTATTACCGTCGGTTTATTGCTGGCTTTTCGCGAATTGCCTGGCCATTAACTTCATTGACGCGTGACAACGCTGTCTTTAGCTGGGGTGAAGAACAGCAACAAGCTTTTAATGAGCTGCGGAGGCGTTTACAGACACCACCTGTCCTGGCGCACTTTGATGACGACGACCCTACACTGCTTCATAAGGATGCCAGCAACGTGGGCTTAGGTGTTGTGCTGGTGCAGCACCAGGATGGTGTGGAAAAAGTTATTGCTTACGCCTGCAGGACCCTATCTAAAGCAGAAGCGAAGTACTCGACAACCGAAAAAGAATGCCTTGCAGTGGTATGGGCGGTTATGAAGTTCTGCCCTTATTTGTACGCTCGCCCCTTTGAAGTCGTTAGCGACCATCACTCTCTCTGTTGGCTGACGAACCTAGAGGACCCTTCAGGGAGACTCGCGCGTTGGAGCCTTCGATTACAAGAATTTGACATGGCCGTTATTTACAAATCTGGAAGGAAGCACACGGATGAAGGCACTGCGTTTTTAGGTGTCATAGATGACGCGACGCTTTCCCAACAGCAGCGAGAGGACCAGCAATTGCTTCCTCTTATTGATTTCTTGGAAAAGCGAACTATGGTAGTGCCTAAGATTTTCGCCCGAGTAATGCCTTCGTTCTTTATTCGCAACAACGTACTTAACAAGAAGAACTTCCGCCCTGGGGGAAACTCGTCGTCCCATCAGCTCTCCGCAGTGAAGTTTTGCAAGCGTGTCACGACGAGCCAACCGCCGGTCACCTTGGCTACACCCGCACTTTGGCTAGAGTACAGCACAGATACTACTGCCCAAAACTGCCGGCGACAGTGAAGCACTATGTACGTACGTGCATAGACTGCCAGCGCCGTAAATCACCCCCTGTAAAACCAGCTGGCCTACTCCACTCTCTTCAAGTGCCAACGACATCTTTTAAACAAATTGGCATGGACCTCCTGGGATCATTTCCAACGTTCAAAGCCGGGAATAAATGGATAATTGTCGCCACCGATTATCTAACTCGCTACGCGGAGACCAAGGCTCTGCCAAGGGTACCGCCGCCGAAGCAGCTCGGTTCTTCGTTGAGAACATTGTCCTGAGGCATGGCGCTCCGGCACTCATTATAACTGACCGAGGAACTACATTTACGGCCGAACTTTTGGAGACCGTTCTCCGCCTCAGTGGCACCAGTCATCGTAAAACTACAGCCTATCACCTCCAAACCAATGGATTGACGGAACGACTTAATAAGACCATCGCAGACATGCTTTGCATGTACGTCGACGTGAACCACAAGACTTGGGACGAAATTCTTCCATACGTCACGTTCGCCTACAATACGGGACGCCAAGACACCACTCGTATGAAACCATTCAGCCTCCTTCACGGGCGACCAGTAACAACTATGCTGGATGCAATGTTGCTCTCGAATGCCGACACCGATGATCTCGATCAGAACGCCGAGGAATTCCCTCAGTGTGCAGAGGAAGCTCGACAACTAGCGCGTGTGTGGATCAAAAATTAGCAAGACCATGATGCACGACGCTACACTCATAGAAACCGCCATGTCATGTACGAACCTGGCGACAAAGTGTGGGTCTGGACGCCTATTCGCCGCCGTGGACTCTCCGAAAAACTATTGCGGCGATACTTCGGGCCCTATGTTGTTCAGAGACGTTTAACCGACGTCACTTATGAGGTGGTGCCAGACGAGGTGTCGACATAAAAGCGACGCCAGCAACAAGCAGACGTCGTCCACGTTGTGCGTATGAAGCCGTACAACTCGGACTGACCTCGTCGAGACGATGCTTCCTGAGGAGGGGGGCAAATGACGCATAGAAGACGACGCAAAAGATGACATCTGAGACGACAAGCGTGAGCCTGGAAGAGAAAGAAGCTTGAGCGCAAGACTCGTTTTAGTCGACTATTCAAGCCATCTATCGCTATGCCCTCCTTGGCGTTCTACCGAGACGTGACCATATATATATATATAAGACACACACATATATTCTTTCCTTCGTGTATTATAACGAGCACCCTCATTTCCCCTTAATTGATCTGCTTGTAGCTTACGGTGGTCTCGGTTCTGGCAGTCTTGAAGCCATAGGTAGCGTAAGAGGGTTCTAGCCCAGCTTTCGCCCTCGCTATTGATCACGTTCTACGTGACGCTGGCGGTAACAAAGGACGTTCTACGTCCGCCGCTATGGCTGAGGGTGGCGCTGGTGAACGCTCTCAAGGTTCGTATACAGACAACATAAATACCCAAGAAAGTAGCAGGGGGGACATCGGCCGATGTAGCTCAGTTGGAAGAGCACCGGACGCGTTATTCGGAGGTCATGGGTTCGGTTCCCACCATCGGCACGTTGTTTTTTCTTCTACTTTGTGTTTAATGATCTTTCCCCTAAATAGATTACATTACTAATTTCTGTGATTATCCAAGTAAACTTTAAAAAAAGACATAAAGTACCATCCCCAACGCTTTCCTTGGCCTCGCCGACTGTTGGCTTCTTTCCTTCATGTATTATAACGAGCACCCTCATTTCCCATTAATTGATCTGCTTGTAGCTTACGGTGGTCTCGGTTCTGGCAGTCTTGAAGCCATAGGTAGCGTAAGAGGGTTCTAGCCCAACTTTCGCCCTCGCTCTTGATCACGTTCTATGTGACGCTAGCGGTAATAAAGGACGTTCTACGTCCGCCGCTATGGCTGAGGGTGGCGCTGGTGAACACTCTCAAGGTTCGTATACAGACAACATAAATACCCAAGAAAGTAGCAGGGGGGACAGCAGCCGATGTAGCTGTTGGAAGAGCACCGGACGCGTTATTCGGAGGTCGTGAGTTCGGTTCCCACCATCGGCACGTTGTTTTTTCTTCTACTCCGTGTTTAATTATCTTCCCCTAAATAGATTACATTACTAATTTCTGAGATTATTCAAGTAAACTTTAAAAATAAAAAAAGACATAAAGTACTAACCCCAACGCTTTCCTTGGCCTCGCCGACTGTTGGCTTATTTCCTTCATATATATATATATATATATATATATATATATATATATATATATATATATATATATATATATATATATATATATATATATATATACCGGGTGTCAGAGCAACCAAGGTTTTGGAAAATACGGTGCGTCCTAGCTCCTTGAAATCATCTACTGCGGGGTGTTATTTTTTCTGTTGCCTTAAGTTAATTCATATTAAAGAATCGTTTTCTAACTTTTATCTTTTGGTTTGAGGCAGGAAGTGTGAATGCAGAAGTTGTAGATGGGCTCAAGAAACGGCTAGCTGCATTGTTGCGATAAAGTTGCGATTTAAGATGATTTCTTTATTGCCTCTCGAAAAAAGCCGCGAAATACGAAAAACATCACGTGATAGGGCTGAAATTTCCTCCCTCCCAGACGGCCGATTCTCACGAAATCGGTGTACATTTTCGTTAAGTCAGCGCAGCGAGAAGAAAGCGCCCAAAATATTAGAGAAATGTCTCCTTTTCCACGCAAAGAGAGCGCGTAGCCTTGCGAGCATTGGCGTTACCCTCTCCTCACTCCCCTCCTCAGCATTCCCCAGAAGATTCGTCCAAAGATGACCAATGACGATGCACTTCAGCTTTTATCACGCAAGCCTTTATCACGCATGTGGAATGTCGTTCGTGGTCTCCGAACACCCCTTCAACAGCTCTACCTATTCAAATCTCTCGCACTCTACCAAAGAAGTGGTGATGTCGAGGCAGCTGAAGATTTCTGCGCTAGGGTAGCAGGCCAATCGCCTCCAACGGCAACGCTACATTTCAACGATGTTCTATTTGCACGGGATTCACGAATGGACCTTCCCTTCTCCGTGCAGGAACTTAACGCTACGCTGGCTTCTTGCATACGGTCATCATCGCCGGGTCCCGACAGTGTGACATACACTGCGCTTGGAAACTTTGGACAAGAAGCTAGGCGCGCTCTTTTGGAATATTACAACAAATCATGGAGTGAGGACAGTTCCAGACGAGTGGAAGTGCAGTCGTTTAGTTCCGCTCCTGAAACCTGGCAAATCGCCTCTGCACTTGGGGGTAAAGTACTTAAAGTACTTTACCCCCAAAGTAAAGTACTTGTAGTACCCGGGTAAAGTACTTAAAGTACTTTACCCGGGTAAAGTTTAAAGTACTTTACCCGGAGTAAAGTACTTGGTAAAGTACTGGAAAGAATGCTGCTTACACGTATTGAGTGGTACCTGGAGCGGTGCCGCGTATATCCGGATATAATGTCCGGGTTTCAACGTGGACACTCTTCAATTGACAACGTGGTGAACCTGGTATCTCTACAATGCCAAAAAATTTGGAAACGCTTTCCGGCGGCGTTGTTCCTGGATATAAAGAGCGCATATGACAACGTCACTCACCAGGGCATTTTGGACGCTCTGGAAGCTGCCGAGCTTGGCGTTTGTGTTTTTTTGCTGGATACGCAGTTATTTATCCAACAGATCCCACTTTATGCAGACTGAAGATGGCCCAACATCTCATTTCACTTCCCGTGGAGTCCCACAAGGTGGATTACTAAGTCCAACGCTCTTCAATCTTACTCTTGTCAGACTTGTTGACTTAATACCACATTCGGCACAACTTTCGAATTCAAGACACGGAACATGAACCCTATACCATCGGATCCCGGGGTACACCACAAGGCGCAGTGTTGTCTCCTTTCCTCTTCGACCTTGCAATGAAAAACCTTCCCGCAAAATTCAGCTTCATGCCTGGCATCCGATACGCCATATATGCGGATGATATATCTATCTGGACAACCGAAGGTAATCTTGGACACATGGAAACATGCCTACAACAGGCAGCGGAGGTGGTGGACGCTTAAGTACTGTGGTCTGCAGTGTGCCTATAAGAGCACGTGCCGGAGGTGCGATTCCATTATTCCATTATATATTCCATTATGCCCTTAGGCAATAACCAACGTTATTTAAAAAAAAAAAACAAAGAAAAGGCTATTCCGCTCAGCTAAAAGAACTTACAACCAATGTTCATGGCAAAAATATTTCGCAGCGGAGGAGTTTGAATCACTTGCTAGCAAAACGAAGCGCTCTTTTTATTCATCACTCTTGCCAACAATGATAAAAAATAACCCCAAAAAATGTTTGAGTACGATTAGCCCCAAACACTCGCAACCGTTACAACTATACGATCAGCAGAACCGTCCAATCCTTGACAATAAAATAGCTGAAGAGCTTAACCACACATTCAGATCTGTATTTACGCAAGAACACTTTAACAGATTTCCCTAGTTACGATCACGCAGGCATGCCTGATATCATTTTCAATCCTCCCGGTATCGCAAAAATTATAGACTCGCTAAAACTTACATCTTCATCAGGTGTCGATAGTATCATCTCAAAAGCACTAAAACACACCAAAAATGTTGTCAGCGTCATTTTATGTCATATTTTTCAGCAATCTTTGTCATCAGGAGTGGTGACGGAAGACCGAAAAATAGGCAAGGTTCCAGTGCCGAAAAAAGGTCCTCCATCTTCATGTTCTAGTTATCATTCCATTTTCCGAACAAGCGTTTCTTCAAAACTAATGAAGCATGTGCTTTACTCTCACATGGCAAAATTCCTAATTTCTATAGCCTTTTTTCATCCTAATCAACATAGTTTCCGTAAAGGACTGTCATATGTGACACTCAACTAGCTTTATTCATCAATGACATAAGTTCTAACCTGGTTTTAAATGTACCTGTAGACGCTCTTTTTTTAGATTTCGAAAAAGCATTCGACAAAGTTCCTCATCGGCGACTTTTACTTAAACTTTCACGATTACGTATTAACCATCTTGTATTGGAATTGATACGCAATTTTCTTACTAACCGGAAGCTATTTGTGTACGCTAACACACTCTCATCGACTTGCTCCCCAGTCCTCCCCGACGTTCCCCAAGGCACTGTGCTTGGACCCTTGCTCTTCCTAATCTACATTAATGATCTGCCTAGCAACATTGTTTCTAACATCCGCCTATTTACAGACGATTGCGTCATCTACCGTCCCATCCATAACCGTTCCGATTCTCGCATTCTTCAAGATGACATTAAACGCGTTGAAGCCTGGTGCGACAAATGGTTAATGTCTTTAAACACTAATAAAACGGCATTACTCTCTTTTCATCGACGACAGCACTATCAACTCTCCAGGTATGTCATCTGTGGCTCCAGAATTTCGTCTGTCCAGTCATACAAATATCTTGGTATCACAATTTCTAGCATACTTAATTGGCCTGCACATGTAACGAACATTGCTAACGAAGCCAATCGCGCTCTTGGTTACCTTGCGCCTCGCCCCTGCCTCGATTAAAGCACTAACTTACCTCACGTTCGTTCGATCCAAGCTAGAATATGCATGCTCAATCTGGGACCCTCATCAAACTAACCTTTGTACCATCCTCGAATCAGCTCAAAATCGCGCAGCAAGATTTATTTTTTCAGACTACTCTTATCACTTCACCGTAACTGCTCTTAAATCTCAGGCTCACGCTACTAATCTCGATTTGAGACGTTGCATGTTTAGGCTTTGCCTCTTTCATATCAGTGATATTACCAGCTCATCGCTTCTCAAACAGCACCAGCCATCCCAAAGTTGTCTACCCTCCCCCAGCGCAGACTACAGCTCATCTTCGCTTGTTCTTCGTCAAAACTGCTCGGGACTGGAACAATCTGCCAGTCGACTTCGTGCACCACTCTAATCCATCTCAATTCAAGACAGCCATCGAATCTATTTTTAAATGAAATCCATCACTTATGTAATACCCCATTCCTGAGGCATTTGATAACAAATAAATAAATCAGTGCTGTCCAAACAGATGTCTTAGAACTTTATAAGAAACAGTTTCCTTTTTACCGAGAAATCTTTGTTCGCTAGGCAAAAGCAACAGAAGAGTTCGTCTCCCGAAAATAAATCAATAAACCGGCTGACAATGGTGGGGCGGTGGGGATAATGAATGAAAGCGATTGAGAAGTAAAGGCACACAGGTAGCTGGCAGACGATAACTTTTATCACTTTGTAGACTGCGATCCCAAAGATCAGTTCAAAGATATTCTGAAGAATACATTGCAAGGCATTTAAAAGGATAAAAAAGTACAGAAAGCGTCTTTCGCTCAATGGTTACACTCAGTCAGGTGCCGGTAGGTTCTGTTTGTTACCAAAAACTCATAAAGAAAACACTCCGGGTCGACCCTTTGTTTCAGTATCGGCACGGCTACAGAAAATATGTCTCGTTACGTCGACGCGCTTATTAATAAAGTTCCAATCGCATTTTCACATTGCACAAAGGACGCCACTAAATTCCTGTCTGACATCACTGATCTTATCATTCCTAAGGCCTCTTGTCACGACATCACTTCACTTTGCACAAACGTTCCGCATGCGTTTTGTTTGTGGTGTTTAACGTCCCGCAGCGGTCTAGAGACACCGTATTAGAGGGCTCCAGAAATTTCAACCACCTGGGGTTCTTTACCGTGCACTGAAATCGCACTGCACACAGACCCCTTACTTTCCGCCGCAATCGAAAAGCGGCTGCCGAGGCTGGCAGATGGTATACGGCGCTCTGACTGCCTACAAGGAAGCTTGCATTGAAAAGATAATCGTCAGGATCACTTTGGCCACTCTACTCAAACTTACATTAGGGCTTAACAATTTTGAAAGAATTGGAAAGAATTATGTAAATATCAGTGGTATCTGAATGGGTACAAGGAAAGGCCCTAATTATGCAGATGTATTTATGGTCATGCTGGAAAACAAGTTTTGCAAAGCCGGTCCTTAGTAAATTTTTATTATAAGCATTACAATGCTGATATATTTCTTGTATGACTATGCTGGAAAACAACTTTCTGCAAAGCCGGTCCTTAGCAAATTTTCATTGTAAGCGTTACATCGGTGATATATTTCTTGTTTGGCCCCATGGCAAAGCGAGCCCCTATCACTTATAGCCGATTTCAACAGCTTACACCCTTCTGTATCATTTTCGCACACGTACTCTAAAAATACAATCAACTTCCTTGGCGTCACAATTTCGCTTCAGGAAGGCAGCTTAAGTACAACAGTCTACCAGTGTCACCCGTTAATAATTATAGGTTATTAACGATGCGCTACTAATGGTGCGCACATTCCCCCTTAGAGTGAGTGGGGGTTGCTGTCCCGGTCGCAAAAGAGATGCCCTCGACTTGCGTTGCAAGCTCAGCTGGACGTCAACCACCTTGCAGGGACAGAAGTAGGTGGCCGTTTGGGGCCCAGATTTCGCCGGTTCAAGCCAGAGCAAGGGTTGGAGTCAGAAACAACAGAACAAACTTTATACACAGCAAGAGACGATAAAGAGGAATACACAAACACTTAAAATTGACCGAGTCGCGCGTCGTCATTGGTTAGGCGCCGCCGAAACTTCTCGATACGACTCGTATTTTCCAATCAGGTGAGTCATCATAGCCGCCGAGTGAGGAGGAGGTGTGGTTGATGCAGGCGCGTGCGAGGCTATACGGGCTCTCCTCGCGTGGAGAAGGAGACGTTTCTCGAATGTGGTACAACGCTCGACGCAGACGCCGCGCTGGCTTCCTTCGCGCTGCGCTGGCTTATAACAATGTGCGCCGATTTCATGACAACCGGAAACAGACTGTAGCCATCTTGAACACGTTAGAACCAGCATCCCCTGCACAGTCAAGCAATTCGTTTCAAACGAATTCGCTCAAAGCAATCTGATTTCGAACACAGCTGTGCCACACTTCACAAATGACTAAATAAAATATACCGCCCGCAGCTCTTAGATGCAGCCATAAAACGCGCTTGTACACAAGATAACAGTTTGCCAAAGACAAACCGTGACAAAGACAGTTTCCGGTTTGCCAAAGACAAACCGGAAACTCCCCACTCGCATTCTAACCTTAACCGCCGGAGCGGCGCAGTGGTTAGGGAGCGGGAACGAATCCTGCATGACCTCGGCGGCTGTTTTTCGGTGCAGGCGAAAAGTTAGGCGCCCGTGTGCTGAGCGATGTCAGTGCACGTTAAAGAACCTCAGGTGGTCAAAATTTTTGGAGCCTTCCACTACGGCGTCTCTCATAGCCTCAATCGCTTTGGGACGTAAACCCTATAACCCAAACTAAACCAAGCCCTCACTCATTTTGCTTCCGCCCCGAAAGTTTCGGCAATCCTCAAGAAGCATCCCAACATTCTCATGCAAGTGATCGCCTCAGGAACACATTCGTAGAGCCATCCAGAGCTGTTTATTGAAGATAGAGAAACCTACGGGATATACTAACATCATCGAAAACAGGTTGTCCGGAACCCATAGGCTGCCACCCTTGTGAAGTGTGTCCACACATGACCACATGACAGAGTGTCATAGCACTGGCTCAGTTTCGTTTAAACATCCATGGCGACTTTACCTCCGATACTTCAAATGTCATATACCTACGGCAATGCACCGTATGTAACCAACGATATGAAGGCCAAAATGAAACCCCGTTCAGATCAAGCTTTAGTAACCATACAGCCCATGTTCAATCTCGTCCAAACATGTCTCTATCAAAGCCTGTTTAGCTCCCCAGTCATTCATTTGACTAGACTTCAGCCACTATTATTGAATCCGGCTTGAGAAGTAATCATGAGCGCGAAATTAGAGTCGTTTCTGATGTGTAAACTCAAAGCAGCGTCTTCAGCTTTAAGTGAA